>NW_027526295.1:49561912-49867209 GCF_048455015.1 Haemaphysalis longicornis | reverse complement strand
TTGGAGATAAAAGCTTCGTTGAAAACATAAAATGCTACTATTGTTGACCGGCCTGGAGATATAAGGGATGGGGGCAACAATTACTAACTTCCTCAGTTAAATTTACCATGAATATGAGGTACAATAGGCTTTCCAGAAGGCAACCTAAACTGGACGTGTGTAAACTTGTAAGATTTAAAATCAAACATGCATCAAATCAAATAGCACTTTAGTTCTGCCATAAGCCTGGAGGAGTATTCTGTATGCGTATTTTTGTTGTTTTTGGCATTGGGTGTAGTGCGCGTGTGCGATGTGCGAACACCGGTGTCAGCACCACCTTTTATTTTATTGACAACTAACAACCTTAGGCTTGTCTTTTTAAGCTGTTCGGCATTGTTTTGTTTACGACTACGCCCGCGTGAGAGTTCACGTGCATGCCGTCGTGACTGAAATCAAGGGTTTTAGTCTGCTTTGTATTCCGCCATTAAATGATAAAAACAATGTTTCGACTGCGTCTTCATCGCCGCACGCCGGCGACGCTCGCAGACACATTGCCCAGCATTCCTTCCACTCAGTGCAGAAAGCTGTGGGCAGTTGCTGCCGAAGCGCTTCCCTCTGCCGCCGTCATTTCCCGCACAATCGCTGCCCCACGCCAGCGCCGTCGTACCCGTGGCGGCAGGCGGAGAAATAGTTCTGCATGTCTGCACTGCGTGTGTGCCGACAAATGAAGAAAAGCATATCCTCCGTGAGAAAAGCTTATAAGATCCCCTGACGCCCCTTCCACTGAAATATGAACTCCAATTTTTTTGAGGTCACACTCTTTCTTTTGCGTGTGCTTTGTGCACACACGCTGCCTCTCCGCCATCGCTCGCTCCAGTGTCATCTGTTTCATATCCTCTTGAAGACCATTGACTATCGCTGGGCTGCACTTACTTGTAATATTATATCGAACACAAGTTTTACCGGAGAGGTCGTGTATTCGTTGTCTCCTGTAAGGTAGCGGCAAACAATCGCACTTCCATTTGTTGCCCGGCGTAGTGTGGGCTTACAAAACTGGACCCAGCGAAATAAACTGGACCCAGATTAAGATAGTCACGCGTCGCCACAACGCGTCGTGCGACTTTTCGCCTTCAAAAATTCCGCATGTGGACAGCATTGGTTTCTGATGAGCGCCACGGTTAGCCCCACCGAGGCCCATTCTTATGCCGTTCTGTACCACCGTTCGGAACGTACTAGGAAACACCTCGACAAAAGAAAAAATTGCCGCATCCGCCGTCCCCAATGTCAATGTTTTCAACTCCAGAATGAAAGTAGCACCGTTTGAAATGAATGCCCATGCGGCGTGCAGTAACTGGCCTGAGACTAACGGGCACGTACAGACATGGACAACTGAAATGGAAAATATGAATCGAAACGCACAAATGGCGCAATTTCTTTCCACGCAAGTCAAACTTCCATGCAAGTAACAATAGTAAGGAAGTTTGGAAACCGTACCTCAATACAGTCTGTATGTGGTCTATGTGGTCATTTTTGTTGCGGTCGATATTGTAATGTTCCCGTTTGATTTGTCCATAACTCTACGTGGCATTTTTGTTTCGCTTCGGTGTAGTGTCATTACATGGTTTTAAAACTTCGTGTATGCGCGCTTGTCCTCCTTCCGTGTTTCTACCATGTATTGGGCGCTTTTTTTGCTTGATCTTTGCTTGCTGCATCTGTAGGCCCAGCGATGTACTTTCGCCTAGTGTGACAGGCGTGGCAAGGACCGTCGCAGATTGCGAGCCCCTAAACAGACCCGCTGCTAAAAACGTAACTTCCGTTCGTGCTTTCGAGGCAGAACAACTAGTAGAAGATAAAGAAAAGGATGCGGAAATTGCGCCTAGGCACTGCGAAGGCGTGAAAATTGAATTGCACTCAACAAACCCCGATTCAATTCATTCCGACTGGAGCGAGAGGAGAGGACAAGAGTGCGAGGGGTGGGAGCGTAGAGTGGAAATGAACGTGGCAGGGATGGCAGACGACTACTGTCTCTCGACGATATTTGTAGAGAAGCAAGCAGATACGGAGGCGATTTATTCTATGAAATATGCAGATATAAGGCTTTCGTGTTAGAATAAAACATAATACTCGAGCAGTCAGAATGAGAACAGGGAAGGTTATTTTCGTACGTCGGGGCATGTTTGGCTTTGTGTGTACCAATCGCCACCATAGGTACTAAAATAATTTTGAAGATATAACGCGGAAAGCTCCACCTAAGCTGTAAGAAGTGCCGTAGTGGAGGGCTCCGGATCAATTTTGACACCCCAGAGATCTCTGCAAGCATAAACGAAGCTGTGACACCAATGCGTGCGAGCGACTATCATAGCTAGTGGTTGTTAATGACTCGTAGTGATTGGTGTCTCTGCTGCGTCTTTTGCTGGCACTTGGAAATCCCATAACGGGTGAATCAAATCAGGGGAAGGTTATGATGCTTCTTAGCGGCTTCACCTTTCTTAGCGGCTTCACCTGTCGTTGCACAGCGACCTTAGTCGTAACGCCACTGTACAATCACCCGCCAAAAAGAAAAAGGAAAGACTGGGTGATGGGTCTGTCATAGGAATTGCTAAAACAAGAAAGTGAAATTTGCAGAGAAGTCTGCTGCAAAATGAGCATGATTCGCGGATCTGGGAGTGTTCAGCAAACCCCAAAATTCCAAGAATCGCGCACCCTTCCCGTGAGCAGTGGGAGAAGGAGCTATCTCCGGTCTCGATTCCCAGCTTAGGCTGGTGGAAAGGGCCGTAGCGGCAGGGGTCTCCAATGGAGTCCTGGACTGAGGGCCCCACACCACATTACGATGCTCCCAATAAAGTTTATCCTCCTACCGCTCCTCGCGGGTCTGCGGCTTTATCGTGGGTGTCCTTGGCGAGCGACTTCCTGCTGGCGGGTCGCTTCGGGAAAGCTGTACTGGCGTCATTTCCGTGACGGATATGACGTCAGTGAAATCATGGTGTATCCAGGCATAAAAAAACTTTCGTGTTCAAAAGCCCTTTATGGAATTTTTTGTGCTGGTCTGACTTGTTTGTTCGCACGTCTTCATCGATTCTTCTGTGCTCTTTTCCCCACCAACATTCTAACCTTCCCTTAATCTTCTGCTGTCCAATTCACTTTTCCGTTGACCTTAAAGCCAAGGGCTTCCGGAAGCTTGGTGTTTTCCTCAGTGAGCACGGGATAGATACTTTTTTACTCCGTTACAATATGGCGCATGGTATATTCGTTAAGGATTGACTGCAGAAAGAGGAAGCGTGCGTTCCTTTCGAAGGAAGGAATAAAAACCAGACAAGGTCACGCGTTCGTAAAAAAACGCAAATAGCAAGTATCTCACGGCAAAGCACATGGCAATATAGCGTGATTGGCCAGCAGCCACTAGGCCGGCACTCTAGCTGATCGCTGCAGGCATAGCTAGAGTGCTGTTCGTCGACATTAGTGATATATAGGGCTAGGCAAGCTCCGGCCAAAGCGCCTGTCGTTGCAGTGTAGAGGATCTGTCGTAGGTTAATCCAAGATACGGAGGTTCGGTACCGGCTATTCTGTGGGTTGTTTTTTCATCTTTAAATTGAACTATACTTTTTATGGCTTAGGTTAGTTTTGGTGTTTTAAATGATTTCTTTGTGCGGGTTAGGTCATGTTATGCTTAGGTTAGGTTGTCTAGCTCTACGTTATCTAGAGCGATGTAGTGCCAGACGCGGTAATTTTGTAATAAAACGCCGATGGACGTCGATATAGTGGAATGCTTGTAATACCGCCGGACAGCACTCTCGACACGGCCAAAATGACACATTTAATTTGGACTTAAGCAAAGTACTAAAATTCGAAAGGTAAAATACTACAGCGTAAATGGAGAGATGACTCGTATATTATCCTTCCATCAAAAGAAATCGATCCAAAGACAAACCAATATATTGAAAGAGTCGGCGTGAACGCTTGAGGTCCGCTTTATTCGCGAGCGCCGGGCACGGCCACAAAAGAACAGCAACCGTTCCAGCAGCGGAGATGATCAACCGTGGAGAACGAAGATGAAATGATATGATGATGAACGCGCTCAATGTAGAGCATAAAAGCATAAAAGGGATATTGGCCGCTCACGCTGCTAAGCCTCTCGTATTGCAAGTTCAGGCTCACAATATCAAAGTTGCGTCAGGTAATGTAGTTGCCAACAGTGGAAGCACCTTGTAATCTCCTAGGTAACATAATTAGGAAAATAACTACGACTGTCTTATGTGACTTGTTCGTTCACTTACATCCCACTCAGTTCTGACGCCACAGACGTCGTCGTCGTCATTATCAACCAGGGTACACTACAATCCAGCGGTAGAAGCCGGCTACTGGGCCACCCCGGGGAAGTAGACGCGCAGACACAGCCAAGTTGGCCGGGGTTGCATTTACCTCTCGAATCCAAGAGGCATAAAATCAAGAACAACTGGATGAGTGGAAAAAATATGTTTGTTAAAAGTGTATAGGAGGGGGAGTGGGGAAGCGGAGCAGAAAATGGCTGCGCTTAGCTCAGATAACCCTGGATATGCAAAACGATAGCTTGACTTAGCTTTAATTATTATTACCCTGCCATTATTATCATTACGCCCCCATTTAGGCCTAGTCACCGTACATTATGCGATTCTATCTCTCTCACCCTCGTCCAAAGCCTGTCTTTGTCTACAGGTTGCGATCCCGCTTCCGGCGCTTGCGAAGCCGAACTGCTCGCCTGGCGATATCGCTGGGAGGTTAGACGCCGCTTGCCGACGACGGCTGAAAACCTCCACCTCTGGCGCAACGCTCAGAGAGAGAGAGCGAGAGAGAGAGAGAAACATCTTCAATGGGCAAGTGAGGTCAGCCAGGCTGGGCGCCCGACTTGCTACACCAAATGGGGGTGAAGGTGTGATGAAAATATATAAAAAACGCACGCTTACACATGAATACTCAAACACACAAATGCACACAAAGAGCACGCACACAATCAGGCGATATAGTCATTTGTCTGAGAGTTCGTAGCTCACTGACAAGTGCAGTGCTCCGCAGAAACGTTAAGAGCATTTTTGTTGCGCTACTTGCTGTGCCGGTTGTAAGCCTGGGCCCAAGGAGGTGACTAGAAGAGATCTAGGGGGACGCGGACAGGCCCAGAGAAAGCTTTGCCGTGGTACGCTCAAGTTCGTAGCGAGGACATGCGCAGCGAACGTGCTTCAAGTCCTCGCGAACTGTACAGGTAGGACACAGAGGTGAGGAAACTCGACGTAGTTTAAAAGGGAAATGCTTAGTGTAAGCCACATTCAGTCGTATTCGATGCAGGACAGCTTCATCTCGCTTGCACAAACCGCTTGGCATCCGAAATCTACATTGTGGGTGTATTGTGTGCAACGGATCGTAGGTATTATTTGGGTCGGTGCACAGCAATCGCTGAGTACTCTAGGCAAGCGATGACGCCAGAGTCACTCCGTCTCGCCTTGTGAAAGGCACTGGAGTAATAACTGGGCTGAAATACGCTGATGCAGCAGCTCTGTCGGCTTCGTCGTTGCCAGCCACATCACAGTGAGATGGAGGCCTCTTCTGAACAACGACGTGGTGGTTGTTTATTGCCTGCGTGTGCAGGCCATTAATTTCTTGAGCAACCTGCTCACGTGTCAGCACCATGAGGTGCTGAAGGGCTACTCGAGAGTCGGTGAAGATTGCCCATGCCTGAACTGGAGCAGTTAAAATGTGTTCGAATGCAGCACGAAGGGCCGTGAGTTCAGTGACCATCGACTAAGTTTTGTGACCTAATTTTGCGGTAATTTTTGTGTGGGTTGATGGGATCCATATTCCGATGGCAGGTGACGTATTCATGATTGATCCATCCGTGAAAATGGGAGCGTAATTTTGGTAGGTAGTAGAAATGTGCTTCCACGAAAAGAATTTCAGAGCAGGCAGATGCAACTTAGCTTTGCTCTGGATGCCGGGAAGGGTAATGTTATTTTCTAGGAGGCAAATGTCCATGGAGGGTGGGTATGCTATGGTGGGCTCTGATACGCTGCTGGTAATAAGGCATGTACCTCGGCTTCCGAGTCACAAGCCAGCGGATGGTCGACAGTTCTGGTCACAAACCGCAAGCGCGCACGAAGGAGTTCTTGCTGGCAGAGAACCGTTGGAGAGAGGCGCCTACTCTCCCTGAGAGTCCCAAGGATTGAAGTATTTTTAGGCACCCCAAGGCACACACGAAGCGCTTTGGCTTGTAAGCCTTCTAGAAGCCGTGAGTTCGTTTTTATAAGAGGCCCGAGGGCAGGCAAGCTGTAGCAAAGCAATCCCTCGCAGAGTGCATTGTAGAGCTTGATGAGAGACTCCACCGAGCAATCTCCCGCACTGCTGGATATCATGCGGAAGATCGATGTGTACTCCTCAAGCTTGTGCCTCAGTTGTCGTATATGTGGGGACTACGTCATGTTCTTGTCAAAAGTCACTCCTAGAAATTTGTGGCTGTCCACGTAAGATATAGGAACGCCTCCGAGTTTAAGAAGATACCGAAAGAGATCACGCCTGGTGAAAGCTATCGCAGCAGACTTCTCCGCCGACATTTCCAGGCCATGTGCTGCCAGAAAGGTTGCCATTGAGTTAATGGCCCTTTGAAGCCTTTCACGTAAAATCCGCCTGTTGCTTCTTGAGCACCAAATGCATATATCATCAGCATAAAGAGAAATTTGAACGGATGGCGCAAGCACTGCTTGATTCCAATTAGGGAAATGTTAAACAACGTCGGGCTTAAAATTCCTCCCTTGGGAACACCTCGACGCACAGTGTGAAGTCCAGTGTCCCCATCCTTAGTAAACATGTACAGTGACCTGTCGAAAAGATAATTGCAGAGCCATACATACATTCGTCCTTGAACTCCGACGGACTTCAAGGCTATCTAGATAGCTTCGTGCGACACACAATAAAACGCTGCTTTAACATCGACAAACACTGCAATGGTGAAGCGACGCAAGGCTTTGGCTCGCTTGACATGACTCACGAGGGCCAGGACATTGTCAATGCTGCTCCTGCCTTTTCTGAAACCAGACATCTGCCTACGATGTATGCGTCTGTTCGTCAAGTCCCAATTGAGGCGTAGGTGCACCATTTTCTCCATAATCTCACCGACAAAATTCAGTAGAGTAATCGGTCTGTACGAGTTGATGTCCGTGTGTGCCTTTCCGGGTTTCAAATAGGCACAACAAGACCCAATTTCCAGCTAGCCTCTAAACAACCAGACTCCCAGGAACGATTGAATATGGCAAGTAGGAATGTTCTGGCCTTGTTGCCCAGGTGAGACAATGCTGCGTATGTAATGCCATCAGGGCCAGGAGCCGAATCTCGGTTAACCGACCTAAGCGCAGCTAACAGTTCGGCCATTGTGAAGGGAATGCCTGTGCTAGCAGCATTAGATTGTGAGGTGTCGATGCAGCGTGGACGAAGTGCTGAAGCGGTTGTTGGTGCCAAAGTGATTTTGACGCAAAATTCTTCCGCTACATTCACAACACTAAAGGCCCAACCACATGCACGCGTAAAACCGACGTACTCGCGCAACGACGTAAACCGGCGTAAGCGCGTAAGGAACCGGCGTACTCCGGCGTACGCCGAATGCATTGGTACGCGCTTGCTACGCCGAAGTCAGAGCCCGCCAGACATCGACGCAAACTTCCGGGCGCACGGTGTTGATGTACACCTCTGGCGGTGATGTTATCGGCGATGAGGTCGCATAACAAGACAGTGAATTGATAAATAAGCTAACTTCACGATTCATTGTGCGATAAAACGAAGTAATTTGTAAAATACGGTGACCGAACAACCGGACAAAACACGCGAAGCAACGAGCAACTATGGGAGTGTAGCAGAAGCTGCTCAGCACCACCGCATTCTTTTCTATCCCGTCAGCAGCCGGCCGTAGACAGCGCGCCTACTCGTGGCGCCAGCGCCTCGCCCTCCGTGTAGGGGGAACAACTTGTTGTCGGGGCCGGCTCCCGGGATTAGCCCTGGCGGCATGCTACGTCTGCTCGCTCGGGGGCCCCCCTTTTCTCTTTCTCTTTTAGAAGAACGCGGGGGTGCCTCCTTCTCTCCCTCGTCGGGGGGAACTCTCTGCACTCGGACGTAAGGAAAATAAACAGTTTGGTCTTGCAACTCCAAACCACCGCCACGTCTCCTTTCTCGCTTCGTCCGGCAGCCGACATTCCCGGCTGCTACAAAATTGGTGACCCGAACGCTTCAACGAACACGCCGCGATGAGCTCCGACAACAACGCTGCTGCCTCCACGCCTGCGGTCATCGCCACAGAACTGAAGCTACCAAATTTTTGGCCGAAAAATCCAAGAGTTTGGTTCAGCCAAGTGGAGGCCCGTTTTCAGCTCCGGCACATCACCTCGCAGTCAACAAAATACCTTCACGTCGTCGCAGCCCTGCCCCCCGAAATCACCGACGCTATCGACGACATTTTGGTTTCACCCCCCGCGCAAGAAGAATACGACACCCTCAAAAAGACGGTGCTGGACCGCCTCGAGGCGCCTGAAGAAAGCAGATTGCAGCAGCTCTTGTGTCGCGAAGAGCTTGGCGACCAACGACCTTCCCAACTGCTGCACCGTATGCGGCAACTACTCGGTGTGCACGCGCGTCAGGACGGCCAGCTCCCACTTCTTCGTGAACTTTTCCTGCAACGGCTGCCCCAGTCGGTGCGCGTGGTTCTCGCGGGTTCAAATGAGACGTCCCTTGATCGACTAGCGCAACTTGCCGATCGCATCACGGAATACTCAACTCCAACC
Source organism: Haemaphysalis longicornis (assembly GCF_048455015.1). Taxonomy (NCBI): domain Eukaryota; kingdom Metazoa; phylum Arthropoda; class Arachnida; order Ixodida; family Ixodidae; genus Haemaphysalis; species Haemaphysalis longicornis. Next base: position 49,858,441 of record NW_027526295.1, on the reverse strand, counting down.
TTTGCGCCCATAGCTGCAGCAAGAACACATGAGCAACCAGATCGACTGTCGCGCCTTGAGGAGAAACTGCAACACCTTACCGAGACCATGCAGAAACTTGTGCTACCTGGCGCTCCCCAACAGGACGAGCAACGACGCAACCGATCCCCTTCAAGACACCCAAGCTCTTCCCAGAGAAGCCAGGCACGAGATAGACAGGACGGAGTTTGCTGGTACCACCGTCGTTTCGGCACGGGTGCTAGCCGCTGCACTCAACCTTGCTCGTTTCCGGGAAACGCTCCGGCCAGTCGTTAACGGCGGCTTACGACATCGGCCCTCCACCCAGCCGCCTGTTCTTCGTAGTCGACCGCGTAAGCAACTCGCGCCTGCTAGTCGACACGGGAGCTGAAATCTCTATTGTCCCGGCAACCCCCGAGGATCGCCGACGTAGCAAGAACACATCGTCGCTGCAGGCAGTGAACAACACTGCCATCGCTACGTACGGCTTCCGCTCGCTGACAATAGACGTCGGACTCAGGCGCCTGTTTCGCTGGGTCTTCGTGGTGGCGGATGTTAATTTCGCCATACTCGGAGCAGACTTTCTCAGCCACTTCAACCTGGATGTGAGCGTACGTGACCGTTGCCTCAAGGATAACAACACATCCCTCAAAGTACGTGGTTTGGAGTCAAACATCTGCTCATCTGGCATCTGCGCCTTCCAGCCAGTATCAGCCTACCACCACGTCCTGGCCGAATTCCCCTCGCTCACCAAGCCCCGCAACACGGAACAGCCGGTGAAACATAACGTGACTCACCACATCGTCACCACCGGGCCGCCAGTCACCGCCCGGCCACGACGGCTGTCCAGCAAAAGGCTTCAAGCGGCACGCAGGGAGTTCGAGCATATGCTGCAGCTGGGAATTGTTCGCCCTTCGTCTAGCAACCATTCATCGCCGCTACACATGGTGCCTAAGGACGACGATTGGCGCCCGTGTGGTGATTACAGAGCCTTGAACGCATCGACAACGCCGGACCAGTATCCTCTGCCACACATTCACAATTTCAGCGCGCGGCTGGCAGGTACGAAAATATACAGCAAGATCGACCTCGTAGCGGCATACCACCAAATCCCCGTCGAACCGCAGGACATACCAAAAACAGCCATAACAACTCCGTTCGGCCTGTTTGAGTTTGTCCGCATGCCCTACGGCTTGAAAAATGCCGCACAGGGTCACCCGGGGTCTTCCTTTCATCTTTGTCTACCTGGATGACATTTTGGTGGCCAGCAGAACGCCTGCGGAGCACGAAGAGCACCTCCGCAAGCTCTTTCAGCGTCTGGATGAGCACGGTCTGGTGTTGAAACCTCAAAAGTGCGTGTTTGGAGTAGAGGCGCTCAACTTCCTCGGCCACCACATCACTGCTGAAGGCATTATGCCATTGGAATCGAGGGTGGAATCCGTCAAGAAGTTTCCAGCTCCAACATCTTTTCGCAAGCTGAGAGAGTTCCTCGGGCTCTTAAACTTCCACCGGCGGTTCATTCCGTCTTGTGCTCGAGTGCTCCAGCCATTGACCGACCTGCTGCGCCGAGACGACCAAAAGGCACCAGAATTTTGTTGGTCTGACGAACACCAGAACGCTTTCCAGAAAGCTAAGGACGAGCTAGCCGCGGCTACCCTCCTCATTCATCCACGGCCTGAAGCTCCTACACGCCTCATGGTGGACGCTTCCTCCACATCGGTCGGAGCAGTGCTGCAGCAACAGGAGGGCGCCCAGTGGAAGCCACTGGGCTTCTTTTCGAAACGTCTGAAGCCTGCAGAAGCACGGTACAGCACTTTTGGAAGGGAGATGCTCGCAATCTATTGTTCCATTAAGCATTTCCGCTACTTCCTCGAAGGCCGTGAGTTCTACATCTTGACAGACCACAAGCCCCTCACCTACGTATTCAACAACAACAGTTCCTCCTACTCAGAACGAGAAATCCGTCAGCTCTCATTCATCTCCGAGTTTTCTACAGACATCCGCCACGTTCCCGGGGTCGAAAACGAAGCAGCTGACGCCTTGTCTCGCGTCAACGCTTCCGGCACAGAAGTCCTGGACTTCGAAGCTATGGCCGCAGCTCAGCGGGACGACCCCGAGTTGACAAGACTGAAAGGAGGGGGATCTTCACTCGTGCTCTCGGAGGTTGCACTTCCCTACGTCCAGAGCACGATAACCTGCGATACCTCCCAGGCAGCACCACGACCTTTCGTCCCACTGAATTTTCGCCGAGTGGTATTCAACACTTTCCACTCCATCAGCCACCCAGGTGTCCGCGCCACCCAGCGGCTGATAACGCAACGCTTCGTTTGGCCCGGAGTCAACGCGGACGTGCGACGTTGGGCTCGGACATGTGAAACGTGTCAGCAAGTGAAGGTGACTCGCCACAATCGGGCTGCACTACAGGAATTTCGGACTCCTGAGTCGCGGTTTGACCACGTTCACCTCGACCTCGTGGGACCACTACCGCCCTGCCAAGGATTTAGGTACCTGCTCACATGCATCGACAGGTACAGCCGGTGGCCCGAAGCTATACCAATTGCGGACATATCAGCTGAGACCGTCGCGCAGGCCTTCATTCAAACATGGGTGTCGCGCTTTGGCTGCCCCGCCCGCATAACAACTGACCGGGGACGGCAATTCCAGAGCAACCTTTTTTCCGCACTTTCAACGCTCCTCGGCACGAAGCTGCAGCATACTACCGCCTACCACCCCGCCAGCGACGGAATGGTTGAGCGCTTCCACCGGCAACTCAAAGCCGCACTGGCAGCGAAACTTGACCGCCAGCACTGGGTGGAGAAGCTCCCGCTCGTTCTTCTTGGCCTACGCTCAACGGTGAAGGAAGACCTCGGCTTCAGCGCAGCGGAAATGGTCTACGGCTCAACAGTGCGCCTCCCGGGAGAATTCTTCTCCGACCAGACACCTTCCGCCCCAACAGCCTCCGATCACATCGAGAAGCTGCGCGCATGGCTTGCGCAACTCAGGCCTACAGCACCTCGCATCGCCCGCAACAGGAAAGTTTTCACTTTTCCTGACATGGACTCCGCTACCCATGTGTTCGTGCGACACGACGCAACGAAGCCGCCCCTTACTCCGCCGTACGATGGCCCATTCAAAGTTTTGGGACGTACTAACAAAACCATCACAATCGACGTGCGGGTGAAACGAGAAGTCGTCGCCGTTGACCGCGCCAAGCCTGCTCATATTGAGGTTTCCATTCAAGCAGCCTCTCACGTACGATTTCACTGCTAACCATTGGACTCTGACCTTTCGCTATTCAGCCCGTAACTGCTGTCCTTCTTTAAAAGCTCCGCAATCTAGGGGGGGGAGCCTTTGTAGCGGAAGCTGCTCAGCACCACCGCATTCTTTTCTATCCCGTCAGCAGCCGGCCGTAGACAGCGCGCCTACTCGTGGCGCCAGCGCCTCGCCCTCCGTGTAGGGGGAACAACTTGTTGTCGGGGCCGGCTCCCGGGATTAGCCCTGGCGGCATGCTACGTCTGCTCGCTCGGGGGCCCCCCTTTTCTCTTTCTCTTTTAGAAGAACGCGGGGGTGCCTCCTTCTCTCCCTCGTCGGGGGGAACTCTCTGCACTCGGACGTAAGGAAAATAAACAGTTTGGTCTTGCAACTCCAAACCACCGCCACGTCTCCTTTCTCGCTTCGTCCGGCAGCCGACATTCCCGGCTGCTACAGGAGCAAGGCAGTTTTACGCCAAATGTAGCGGAAGGGTTTAGCGCCTGCCAAGTATGCATACTAATTCTTAACGTTTTTTTAATGTCCCAAGAACTGTTTTAGTTGTTTCTGTATTAAATATACGTATTATTGTGAGAACAGGCATTATTTGCTTTATTTGTGTTAAAATGTAGTTGAACTGGTCCCCACAAAGCTGAGTCCGAAGTAGTCGAGCCACACTACGCGGCGCATTGGCTTATGCGCGCGTTGTGAAGATATGTGGTTTCTCGCCCTCTCCGACGTCGTCCGCCGGCGTAAAGGCAGCGGCGTATGCCGCCGCAGGCGTACGTCGTTGCGCGAGTACGTCGGTTTTACGCGTGCATGTGGTTGGGCCTTAACACGCCGCTTGAGGGCTATAGACTCAAAGGGACGCTGCTGTGTCGGCTGTATGTGCAGGGTTCGGATCAGGCTCCATATTCGAGAAAGAGGCTTTCGAGGGTCCAGTTTGGAGCAGAATTTCTGCAACTCTCGTTTGGCCAATTTTTGTAGGTGTCTTTGAATTTGCTTCTGCACACGCCTGGAAGCGCGTATGTCTTCTGCTGACTTCGTTTTCCGAGCCCGTCGTTCTGCTCTACGACGTAAGGCGCGGAGTTTTTTTGGACTCACCGTCAGCCACAGAGTGTGGTTTCGGCAGCTGCAGAACTTTAGTATAGGAAGTCCGAACACGTTTCATCTCGCATATGAGATTTTCGTACGACGTGAGAGATGGTTCTGCTTCATCAATAGCAGCAGCATACATCCGCCAACTAATGCAGCTGACTGCGCGCCTTCGATGGCAACCAGAGACACCATCGAGACAAATGTACGTAGGTACATGATCACTCCCATGTGCCTCCACATCTACGTGCCAATGCGCCGCGGGGAGCAACTGTAGCGAAACAAAGGTAAGCTCTAGAGCACTTGATGTTTTCCCGCGATAGAAAGTGTGGTCACCGGTGTTAATTACGCCAGTCCAGTGTGAATGCAAAGATAAAAAAAGGCGCCTTCTTCTCACTGATATTTTAAGGCTTCCCCGAGATGGATGGTGCGCGTTGAAATCCCCAGTCAGGATATGGGGGGGGGGGCGGAGTAGCCTGGATGATGTCGTGGAGGAGGTAAGTGTCGGGAACGTATGCAGCAGTTACGGTAAATGAAAGGCAAGCGATGTTCACAGGAACCGCCACGTACTCATTTGAGGCATCTGGAGGCAGATTAGGCTGTAAGAAGGTCAGGTCGTTTCTTACAGCGAGTAGAACTCTTGTGACTGCCGCACCAGTGGATGATCGAAATACCGTGTAGCCGGAAAGCGGAATGTCGTCAAGCAGCCGTGATTCAGAAATTGCAATCACTTGGAAGCGGTGCTTATATACAAAGTGACGGAAGTCTGCAAGGCGCTGGCTGAGTCCGCAAGCGTTCCACTGGAGAATGGTGGCCTTTTTTAGTATATCTTCCATTCTACCGCCACTGAGACAGAAGTGGAGCGGCGAAGTCCAGGATTCTCAAGATGGCCTGAGCGATAGGGAAAGACGAAAAGGGGGTAGAAAGGCACGCAGTGTGTCCACAAGTGAGGATATAACTGAGCAGAGATTTCCGGAGTTTGTTGCTGGCAGCCGTTCGCGCTGTCGTTTCGCTGATGCCTGGGAACGTGAGGTAGCACTGCAGGTGTGGTTGCAGACAGAGGAACAGGTGTCGGCGCTGATTCATGAGTATGTACTGCTGTTACCAGTGGTGGGAAGGTCTTGTCCGTATTCACCCTGGGAAAAGACTTGAGAGGTGTTTTGTCCTGTCCGCTAGGAGGCTCTTTTTTACTATCATGTGCCCTAGCAGCAATTTACTTGTTCTCGCGCTGTTCTTCGAAAGCAGCTTTCGCAGATTTGTAATCGGTGTTATGCATGCTCTACAGCTTGTAAATAGCCTTTTCCTTCTGAAGAACCTTACAGTGTGTGAACGTGGACTCGTGCTTCTTCCTGTAATTGGGACATTGGAGGTTTTCCGCTGTACAGGCTGAACGGTCATGACGACCACCACAAGGGCACCGCTCAGGTAGGTTGCATATGCTGGCCACATGTCCATATCGCTGAAACCTTGTGCACTGTCGCGGTTTTTCAACGTATGGAAAGAAGCGGTATCTCGTATAACCCAGAGTGAAGTGCTCAGGTGCCGTTTCCGTGGTGAAAACAACTCATATTCTCAGATTTTTCCCCCAGCCGCCGGGCAGATTTCACAGGTATTGTGTGGAGTAGGGCATACGAAATATCGGCATCAGTGCTACCGAGAGGTATTCCTTTTATGACGCCCACACCACAATTGGTAGGACGAGGCTCGTACGCCTTCACCGGAATGCCGGCAATGCTGGTAACTTTCAGCATACACTTGGTGGAGTCAATATTCCGCGTGTCCACGGCTAAGAGGTTGAGACGATGATTCAGGCGTATCTGGAGAACTCCTTCGGGGGCAATGGACTCAAGACCGTCTTTCATTGCAAGCGGATTGAATTTAGTTATTATTTGAGCTTCTTTGATTGGCTTGAAGATAACTGTAAGACCATGCTCCAGAGAAGACGGCCTGGCCTCGCTGTCATTCACGGCCAAGCTCGCATGCACGTGGCCAGTCGAGTGGTCAGGTGCGAACCAGCTTCGGGAAGCGCATGCCGGCAGCGGCGGAGGCAGTAGGGTGCCTGGATGCATGCGCTCTCCGCGAGCGCGTCCATCCAGGCACTGTAAGCAGAAGCGGCGGACGCTGCCGTCGGCGAAGCTCGGCCCGGCGATACACGTGGTGCGTTGCCAAGGATACAGCGCAGCTGTGGTCAAACGAAGTTCAAGTCTGCCGCGAAGGCGGAACCACTCGGCGAGATTGGTAGAGTTTTGCCTTAACAAGATAGTTCAGAGGTAGAACCCGAGGTCTGGGTCTCCAGATGCAACGGCTGCTGCCTTGGCCTTCTGGATCAGTGAGCACTTATCATAAATCAATGAGCTGGCCAGGGCCGGTTGCCATGCCTCTGTTGCAGTGTTGTGTGTGTCGTTTGTGTCTCCGCACCATCTCCTTTCACGGTGCCTTCCTGTGAGGAGGAGTAGGTGAAATGTAGTTTTGATAAACGGTGGCTATACTAATTCATGACGTAGGAGTTTACGCGCCAGAGAAGGTAGCCGCAAGAGTGTGTTTCCGCGTGACCTTGAAATCTAAAAAAGACGGTTCTACTCCCTGCGGTAGTGTTGCAGTCATGGTCATCTCGTTCGTGAAGCAGCAGTCATTGCACGAATAACGCGAAGGAGGCGGGGTAGGGCTTTGTTATGTCAACGCACACGTGGCTGACGCAGACAAAAACGGATTGTGTTTCCTGCAGTGTCCAGCGGTGTCCAATGATTGCGAGCGGTATTACCGGCCCAGATACGCGGCGCTAAAGAGGAGGGGGTGAAAACAAGAGGTGCTAATTTCTATTCCCAGGGCTTTCACACAAGTGCTGCCTCCGTGGCCAGGGGCCACACCATGAGTAGCGTGTCTTCAAGTTGGGCATTTCGGCATATCCGCTTCTTGAGGCTTAGTATCCTCAAAGGCTTGTGCTTTTGTCACTGCTATCTGTCAGCTCCGGACGTGTCGGGTATAAAAAATAACCAACCCCTCCTTATACGGGCAGCAGGGGCGCACGTGATGCTGGTCGAACCCGTGAAACCGTAACCCAATCGTTTGTAAAATCCCTGTCAAATCGATTTCCCAGCGCTTGACCAACCTTAAACCAACTCTTGTACTGCCTGCCGTTGACTTTGAAGCGAGCGCAAATGCCCCGTGTTTGGGTTTCGCTATGTGTTGTTGTATGGCCCGAGTGTGTGGTTCGGAATGTGACGTCTGTGGCCATTTTCGGCGGTTATTAGTTCAATCAGAGTGATCGGGCAGCTGGCGAGAAACAGCGCGCGCGGACCGAGCTGACCTTCCTTTCACTTCTCCGGAGGGAGGGAGCGTCTGTGATTGGCTGGGAGTATGGCGCGATCCGGCGCGCCACTTGTGAGGGCCAAGGGGTTCCGGCCGGCAGCTGCGGGTGAGGACGGATACCTATGAAATACCGGCGCAGGCACAAGTCTAATACATCACTTATAAACCGGCTTCCGCAACTGTGAACCCTATGATCGCGACTTGGTTTTTTGGCAAACAGCAACACAGACGGCAACACGAGTTCGTCAATAGAAGCTTTGTTTGAAGGATAAAGAAAAGATGAGGTACCTGTAATGGCATCACATTTGCTAAGGAGAACAGCGGCAGAAAGGACGAGGGTTGCGGTACCCTGATATCAAGTGCTATATGCGTACTCTAGGTCTTGGGTGCAGCATTGTGTGCTGTGAAAAATGGTTCAATGCGCAGAGACAAACAGTACATTGCAAAAACGCAAATCCAGGTTCAGGGGAGAAAAATAACACTTTTTATCCGAAGCACACACAAAGCCAACAGGAAAAAGGCGCTTGTGCCGATTTTTTATTCTGGGCTGCAGAATCGGGTGTTCGCCCTTTTTCTCAGCTTTTGAAGCTTTCTACGCTTTGGAGAGTATAAAATATAGCTGTCAGTCCGAGTCCCGCCTACTTAAGGCGCTTGAGGACCACTGGCCCATGTGCACCAGCAGACCGAAATAAAGTGACAGCAAAGCTGCGGCTCGCGAAAAGCTGGAACAATTAGGAAAAAAGGTTCCATTAATAAAAAAGCGCGAAAATACCCACGGAATAATAAATCAGCATCGGTGAACAAAACAAAACGTCTATTGACGACACCATTATTAGTAATAGGAACAGGGACTTCCGCTCCTTCAATCATACATTCAATGATCACTTCGTACAGGCTATTGAAGGCGTTAGGGGAGCTAAGAAAGTACCATCTTCGGACGAAATAATTAGTCGGTCTACATGCTCCCAATCGGCTTATTTGCCAGAAATGACTGACCAACATCTTTGATATATTGTTAACCAAATACCAATATCTAAACCTGCTGGTGTGTGATCCAGGCTATAATTAGCGGGATACTCACCACAAGTATAATACCCAAATAAATGAAAATTTTTATTGTTACGCCACTGTACAAGACAGAGAAGAAAGGCAGTATTGATAAGTATTTACCGATTTCTATTTTGTCTGTTATATCCATATATTGAAAAATATCTTGGGAAATAATGATCAGCTTTTGGGAAAATTATTTGTTATTGGCATCCACCCAATATGCTTTCAAAAAAAAAAGGAAAAGTACCCTGACATTTCTAGAAGATTTCTGTGACAATTTACAATCTAAAATTGACGAGAATGAGGTTGCTTTAACTGTATACGTCTGAATCCTACTCGAGAGTTTGACCCGATTTACGGCGACATTCTAATTTGCTTGCAAACTTGAAAGATTGGGATTTCGAGGACCATTCATTGCGTTGTTTAAAAATTATTTCGCCGACCAAAAAACAACTGTGAAAATTGACGGTAATGACAGCGAATTAAGATTGACAAAATGCGGAGTACCCTATGCTTCTTCATTAGGACCTTTCTTATTTAATTTGTATGCGAACTACTTCGGAATGCCGAATATTACGTCCAAAATGGTTCAATTCGCTGGTGACACCGCCCTTTTTGTAACATATCAGACTTTGGAGTGCGCAGCAACGTATCTCAAGTCTGACATATATAAAATTGTCATGGTATGAACAAAACTGCATGATAAGGGGTCGAAAACAAAACTGGTTTGTTTTCACAATGCTCATAAAAAACTAGATGAGTTGGGACCTGTGTTACTGCATTCTAATAATTTCAAAGGCTGTTTGTGTGCTCCACTAGAACTAAGTGTTACTGTGGCGTATTTGGGATTAGAATTAGATGAGACATTGTCGTGGCGCGTTCATGTCGAGAGCACATGTAAAACGTGCGCTATGTAGCCTCTCACTTGTATCAAATTGAAAGCAGTACGAGCGTTAACTTAAGAAAGGTTGTTTATCAAGCACTGGGAGAGTCGATTTTAAGATACGGAATTTCGCTTTATGGGTTTTGCTCTGACACACTCAAAAACAAATAAAGAAAATAATCTTCAAGTGTGCAAGGAGTATATGTTACGGAACCAATTCAAATGATGTGGACAAGAAAAGCCAATTGAAAGTGGTGGATGTTTTTACAGTGGAAAAGTTACGAGATTGCGTAATTTATGTAAACAATTATTACGATAATCGGTTTTAAGTGGTCAAACCAAACAGCACGTTTGGTTTGGGAAAAGTGAATATTACAGCGTACCACGGATTTTCGCCAGTTACTTGAAACGATGGCGAGTGTATTGTGCTCCTCTCCTTTTTATTAGGCTGCCAATCGACACATTGCACATTCGATTGTTGGAGCGCGCAAAGAGTACGCTGAAAAATGTATTCCTTGAAACGATATAAAATGTACTTGCTGCGTGTACGGGTTTTTTGTTTTAAAGTGCTTCAATGGAAGAATGTGAACTGTGTACGCAAATGTTAACTGTGGTTTTCGAGTTCAGTTAAATGTTTTGTTAATACGAGAGCCATGACAAGATATCCATGACAAGTTATTTTTTTGTCAACAAGTTTATTGATGTACATTATGTACAGCTGTGATATATTTCTGGCATTGTTGTTAAACGATGTGGGCGATTTCACACAATGCCTATTTGTGTAGCGTTCTTTTCGTTATGCGTTATAAGAATATGTTTTTTGGTGCTCCCAAATATTTATTTGTTCAAAACTTTCGAAATTTATTATGCACGTGAGTGGTGGTGTTTTCGTGCACTGCTGTTACCTATGCCGGCTGCCTGTGCCACACTGAAACACGCTGGTGCTTAAGTGACGCAGAATGAGGAATGTCTGTAATGTACAGGGCACAAATAAACTTTACTTGCTTGCTTCCTTACTTGCTTACTTGTTTGCTTGCTTGCTGGCTTGCTTACTTACGTACTTCACTCACTCACTCACTCACTCACTCACTCGCTCACTCGCTCACTCGCTCACTCGCTCACTCGCTCACTCGCTCACTCACTCACTCACTCACTCACTCACTCACTCACTCACTCACTCACTCACCACATGTACGTGGTCTGTGGGTTTTGCAGCGTACGCCTTCTGCAGCGTACGCGCCGCTAAGCAGAGGGACGGCGATGTAGATCTTCCGTTTGCTCAACACTATTGACAAGTATGAACATTGTCACCCGGTGTATTAGTTTATGAATGTATTTTTATATAAGCGTCTCGTTGAAATACATGGCTAAGATGCAGAAATTGCGTGGGGTAGATGTGGTTTAAACCGCTGTGTCCTCCCGACGTCAGTGAGAACTACTTTAGTTTTCTGCATATTAATTTTCAGGCCCATGTTTCTACTCAGTTCGTCCAGTGCGGTAAGCATACGTTGCAATTCGTCCCCCGGGTTACTTAGCAAGGCAACGCCATCAGCAAATGTGAGGTTACTCAGTCATTCTCCATAAACGCTTACGCCCACTGATCCCAATCCACTGTTCTGAAAAGCTCTTGTGAACATGCTACCAATAACATTGCAGAGATTATGTCTCTTTGTCTGACGCCCTTCTTAATAGGTATTTTACTGCTCTCCTTACGTTGGACGATGGTAGCAGTGGACCCATTGTAGATATCCTCTAGTAACCTTCCGTAATGCTCGTCTACACCCTGATTCCAAAATGCCTGAATGACTGCTGAGGTTTTGATCGAGTCAACTGCTTTCTCATAATCTATCAAGGCTATATATATGGAGTGAGTATATTCCGCGCATTTCTCTATCACCTGATTGATTGTGTGAATATGGTTCATCGTTGAAAACCTTTACAAAACCCTGCCTGTTCATTAGGTTCTCGGAAACCTAAGGTGGAAGAAATTGTGTTAGCGATAACCTTGGTACCTTGTTGACGACTGACAGTAAGCGCATCGGCCTGTGATTTTTTAAGTCTTTCATGTCACCTTTCTTATGGATTAGGATAATAATCGCGTTCTTGCAAGATTCCGGTACACTCGTCGTCAGTAAGCATTGCGTATACAAGTTTGCCAGCTTTTCAAGTACAATTTTTCCGCCATACTTCAAAAGATAGGTTTGAGATAGATGGCAAGGCAATTGAAGTGGTAAGCGAATGTGTCTACTTATGCCAAGCTGTGAACCCAAATTCGAATCATGAGGCAGAGATAATTAGAAGGATAAGAATGGGGTGGAGTGCATTCGGCAGGCATTCTCAGATAATAAAGGGCAGCGTACCTTTGTACCTGACGAAGAAACTGCATGACAACTGCATCTTACCGGTACTGACCTACGGGGCAGCAATTTGGAGGCTCGCTAAAAGGGTTAAGGACGGCTCAGCGGACAACTCAATCGAGGACGACTCAGCGAGCAACAGAACGGAAGACGATAGGTGTAACAATAAAGGACAAGAGAATGAAGTGGATCAGGGAACAAACGCGTGTTAATTAAAGACATATTACTAGAAATTCCGAAGAAATGAGATTGGGCAGGACGTGTAAGGCGAAGGCAAGACAACTGCTGGTCATTAAGGGCAACAGAGTGGATCCCTAGAGAAGGCAAGTGGGGCAGGAGGCGGCAGAAAGTTAGATGGGCAGATGAGGTCAAGAAGTTTGCGGGGAATAAATTGGCCGCAGTTAGCACAAGACCGGGATAATAGGAGATCTGTGGGAGAGGCGTTTGCCCCGCAGTGGGCGTAGATAGGCTGGTGATGATGATGATGACGAGATGCGGTTCATGATTATTTCGTGCGCGTACGTGCTTGTTTGGAGGCGTCGAAAGATCACGCTTTCTTTCTTGTTGACGTAGGGGCGTGGTGGGTGATATCTCCCCCGCTCGAGTCGGTAGTGCTGAAATATGGCCCTACCAGTGATAGGTACGTTTGTTGCTCCCGTTTCAGCACGCATGTTCAGTGGCAGGAAGGACCGCCGGGTACGTTCTCAGGCTGCAGCGTGCGCTTCTTCGTTTCCCGCCATCCCTAGATGCCCCGGGATACAGGTGACGAAGGTGTCAGGAATTTGGGGGCACGTCTTTAAGATTTTAAGTGCCGTTGTCCGACATGCCGTTTGGGAGCTGTGAATATGAGTGCTCTGTCGCAGCAGGTGGTAATTGCCAAGGCGATGGTTGCTTCTTGCTTTGTTTCTGGGTTACCAACCGGTATTGTTGGCGACGTCAGTTCCCTGCCTCGTTGGACCATGACGCTTGTTGCGAAAGCACCATTGTCTGGGTATCAGACAATGCTGCTTATACGGAAACCGTCATTGAGGCGCCCTTTTCGGGAAACGCGTCAAGGCATGGAAAAGAGTAGGAAGGCAAAACTGATACCTAAATTAAGTTTATGATTGCAGGAGTAAGTAGCCAAACAAAGATTATCGTCTGTAAAAATTGGCAGCGTACCTGATCGCTCCGGTGGCTGCGTATCTGCCACCGCATATCATAGCGGCATGCGCCCTGCGATGGGCCTGAGCACGCCGCATATTCATGGTCGGCGAGAAAGCCCTAACCAGCGTCGCAAAACGAAAAGAGCGGGTCTATGGCGGCGGTTTCAAGCATTCAAAGCAGCCAAGCTTCCTGGCTTATTTACCTGAAGGGGTTTGACCAACGTTCGCGACGATACTTGGTGACAGTTTTCACCATCGGAGCGGGTGGCGACTCGTAATGCGATTCTTGTCCACACTACTGATTCCTCCCGAATCTGGAACTCTGTTTTCGCCGGTGTCGCCCATAGCTGCGGAGGTTACCTGCGTTATTTCGCGGTCGCTGCCCCGTGTCACTGCTGGCCGAGCCACGTGGGTAAAGTGGCGTAAAGAAATCTCACCTCATGGCCTAGAGATTTAATGGCGTCACCTTGTAGCGTTGCCTTCATGATGGCCTGGCCTTCAGAAAGAAAGCTTAGGAGAGGTGCCGTTCATCGTCTGGTGCTTTGAAAGTGTGTGGCGGAAGTCCCGTGACTTTTCGTTGGTGTCAGAAGGTCACTGCACACGTGTCGTAGCAACGGTGACCAAAAGCCGGCTTATAACAACCTACGTCAGGCCGCCGTCCAACCGGTATCTAATGGTTTACAGATGCAAAAGTAGCCGACGCTAGGAGCAGCAAGTAAATGTGGAGGAGGTGGCGATGTGCACAAAATTCAAAAAAAGAAATTAGCCCAGCTACTTTTACTTAAGGGGAATAGATAGTGGACGTTTGTGTCCAACTACGCCTGCGGCTAACTTCGCTGCTTTTCTAGCAGTCAGTCTGACATTTTAGAGTGTGTGTATAATATTATCTACAACCGTGGATGCACAATTTCATACTGAAATAATAATAAAAAAATTATGGAATAAAATTTCACACTTTTCTAGTTTTTTCTCGGCTTAAGCTGCATTTTCAAAAATGTTTTTTACAGGTGGAGAGCCGAAACATTTCCTATTCGTGTTAAATAGTTCAGGCTTATTTCTGAACTAGAATAATAATAGTGGCAATGACCATTGATTTTGAAAAAATATGTATATTTAGATAACAAAAGCTCAACTTCTATTTTTACATTGTAAAAGCTCAAATTTTATTTATTTTCGATAGAAAAAACGGTGAATAAAAATTGCCGCAGCATCCACTAATGGTGCAAAGCTGGAGAAACCGCAGAGCTGGTGGCCTGTCGCCCTTCGTCGGAGACCCGGCTGTTGCCCCTTACATGGATATCCGAAATTGCCGCTGAAAGTTTTACATGACTGGTAGGCTCGGATCGTTTTGACCGCTGGCTTTCACATCTCTTTCAAAGTGGGCCGTGTTGGCCCGAGCTAGAATCACGGCAGCCGGCTTAGCGAACCCCGTGTCTGTAGCGAGAATTTGGCGTCTGTGCTCCTACTCCAGGTGCGAACGCACGTGAACTGGCGAGCAGAAAAGCTCGCGAGATCACGCCACGAACGCCTGGCAAAGCATTCTTGAAGGTGCCGACGCCAGGCTGTCTTTACGGCACGTGAGTGAGCTCTCAGCGTTTTTCTTGGTATTTTTATTTGCGAGCTCCTCACGTGGCGTAAGCCCGGACGGCGCCGGTCGCTCTTTGTGAGGTGCACGCTCACGTGAGCTCAGTATCTTACCTAGGTATTCTTTTCCGGTAGCGCTAGGCAGCGGCATTAAAAGTAAACAGCTCTGCTGTTAGAAAACAAATTGTTGTGACAACATAGTTATTTGGGTAAAGAGTGTGTAGCTAGTACTGAGAAAATCGCAAAAATGGTTTTGCGAACTTGAATAGTTGAAGAGAAATTGTTCCTTCTAAGAAGAAATCATGTTTTGAAAAATCCCACTTCGATGTTTTGTTTCATGTTTTGAAATTGTCGCTTCTTGCGCAGATTTCAAGAAAGGCGAGGCAAGCTAGTAGTAGAGTGCGCTTCAGCCGTAAAAGGTCGCTCTGGTTTGTCAAAAACGAAACAAATTACGTGCAGACAAACAGAATTACAGACGGCTAACCAGACGCACAGAAAACTTTCGCAATTCATGCTCAGTGCTATTTCAGCAACGCAAAAATGAAAGTAACTAGGCGCTATATTTCTATGCAGTTATGAAAGTAAACGTTATTATGCCCTTTAAGATAAAAAATAAAGGAAATACCACTGTGCATCACACAAAGCATGGAGTGACTAATCGGGGCCACATTCCGGGCGTCATTGGCACAATTTTGAAATGAATTGTGGTGCGCATTGGAGGATGCCACTTCGTCTGAATTAGAAGAATGCTAACATATTGTAGCACTATAATAAAATCACCCATTATTCGGTTTTTCCCGTTATCCGCCAATAACGCCGCAAACGCTTATTTTAACGGCAAAGATGTCTTGCGTTTCTTAATCGCAAGGCTGAGCTTCATAGAACCTCTCGAAGCCTCCAGATCGGTTCCCGTTTCAGCTAATTCATTTGTTCCGTGTTCCACTGCTCTTATTGTACGTGTTATATTTGTTGAACCTTTTGTTACTTTTTAAGTTGGAACACTGCCTAGAGCGTGCACCGCGAGCGTTCTTATTTTTTCACAGCGTATTTTTTATTTGATACTGACAAATTATTCTTCTAGTCAGCTCAAACACTCTTGGTCATGTACCTACCAAGCCAAAATGTACACTTCATAGCGGGGAAAAAATAAAATAACCCCTCGCAGTAGACTACAAACGTCGTTGTCCAGGCAGCCTTTCCGGAATGGGAAGCAGCAATCTTCCTTTTATCTAAATGGGACAGAAGAAATTCACATTCACAACGCACAAACTTTGCCCGATAGGCAAGATAACACTGCAGCTAGCATTTATTATACTCCCGAGCGTCACTCCGTTGAAAAAATGCCTGCGAATTCCTCTAGATACGATGTTTGAGCAATGTTTAGCCGATTGCAAAGTTTCACTACAGTGGTAGCAAGAAAAGTAAATAGTGGAGTAATACGCAGTTCAAGTAAGCAAATGAAATTTTGTAAAACGTGGCAAACAGTAATCTTCAAGTGAATATGGTTTATACATCGTAAGGGACATGCATATTTATATCTAAATAAGATAATAACAGCCATTATATACTGTTAAACAAAATCGGGCCAGTGAACAGTGAGGTGTTAACAAGCGCGAACAGTCTATCAAAATAGGCGATTGTAAAAAATTGCGTAAGGTAGGCGTAGAAGACATCTCATGTGTCTTTTCTATAATAGTGTTGATTGCTGCATCACGCTTGTATGCTTGGCTGCGCACAGTCTCCTCAGCCATTGAGGAAGTCAGTGGCATTGAATCTTCCCAGAACTGGGTTCGCTGTGGCTGTTATTATGGTACCTGCAAAAGCAGAAACGAAAGAGCACGTTTCAACTATTTTGTGTATTAGTGCAGGCTGCACAAAGGCCATGAAAATGAAATAAAAGTTTCATATATGAAAGGACTGCTTTGTCCCAAAAGCAATGACACACATTTTATTACAAGCTTCCAGTGACTAGGCTAGATAATAATAAAAGCAAATTAAGCCCTGCAGACTGCACAGCCACGGTTACGAGAGATCCTTATGACGTCGCAGAACCATGTTTTACGATTGGCAATTGCGCACCAAACCCACTGTCAAGAAACATTACTTGTGCCACTGTGTGGCCGCAGATGCCCTTCCGCTATTACGATCAACATATTACAAGCATAATCACTTCGCGATCGTAGCGGGGCCTGACTTTTATTTGTGGGGCCACCTGAGGGCAAACGTGCAGGTAAAGTATTGATTTGTATTGTTTTTTTGTGTTACCTCTATCTCTGCTGAGGACTTTGAAAAGTTTTCCAATTGTTTTTCCTTTGGCAAAAGTTTTTTTTTCTGACTGAAATGGAGCTGCATCATTTACCGGAGGCTAGTTCTTTCAAAATAAAGAGTTGTATTTTGTCACCGCAGCCTTTAAAGTGGCCTTTTAGTACAACTAGGATTCTTTCGTTGGTGAGTACAAATTTTGTGCACGTAGGCTTACATAGCTACCTTGGAAAGAGATCGTTGTATCGCTATAACCACGAAACAAGGGTTGCGCTTTGCTGTGTTGCGCTGTGTTGCGCATTATAGCATCGAAGGCTATCTTGCGCCAAAGAGAAGGTTTTGTGTTCTGTCTGGTCTATAATGACTCATTGCTTTAAACATAGTAGGTCCTTTAGGAGCGCTGTTTCTTTAAAAAGCTAGAAACAGGAAAAATTTTAACAATTGCCTTGTCTCTTCGGAGTAGGCTGGTGAGAAATGGAATGCGTTCGTTGTAGAACAGCCTAAAATGTGTTTTTTCTTAGGACCTCAAATTTCCTATATGAGAGTGAGATATGGTTTACTGTAAGCTTTGGGTCACATTCTTGACATGTCAGTTTATCTTGTTCATCAGGAGAAAGTTGTGTCTCAGATGTGGAGCTCGAATTCGGAGACGACATAAATTAACTTGTATGGGTCGTTATTCATATGTGCTTGATGCCCACTCGGCTATAGTTGTTGGTTTCTTGAACCCATCAGGACTGCCATTTTTCTGTCAGTTTGCTTCACATCAATTTCATACAATCGCCCTGAGGAATCTGTACATGTTTTATTGTACAATTACCTGTCTGTGGGGCGCAACATGCATCTGCTCTCGCATTTACAATTATTCCAATACGGCTAGAATCCCAGCACCACGTAATTTCCCGTCCTTGCGTTTTGTCTGTTACTAAACTGCGTAATATTCCCGCTATCAAGGTTTTAGCTGCATTTATGTAATATAGTGCTATAATTGTGCTGAGAGAGTGTGTGGATAACACTGTTTCTAGATTTAAAATATTCTTTCTGCAGCCACAGCAGTGGCGCAACATTCCGCTGTAAAAATTGAGGCGCATTGAAGAAGGCTGATCACCGTCTCCCATTTTCATTGGTCTAATGCACTCCCAACACAGCATGATGTTTTGGAACTGTCTGTGTAAAAGGTCTTGTGTTCTTTGTATTTTTTGTTTAGCGCCAAAAACGCCTGTAACATTTGTTCGCGTGGTGTCTGCTTGATTGAAGGTGTGTTAATGTGAGGTCACAGACAGTATGAAATGTATACGAAAATTGCTGTCGGTCATGTTTCTTGGCAAGTTGAGATAACGTGTCCAGCATACTGAGTTCCTGGCATTTTTGTTCAAACCGAAGGAGCAATGTTGTGGTAGCTTGTGGTTTGTTATTAAACAGTGTACTATACAGGAATTTTGTAACTATAAGGCAACACAGATGTTTTGGCAGTGAACAGATCTTTAGGATGTATGAGCATGTCAGCATCGTGCTTCTACCCGTGAGAGGTGGTTCATTAGTTTCGACGTAAGGACTGCTTATGGGTGACGTCCTATTTGGCCAAGACGAGAGACGCAAACCTGAATTGTGAACTCGGTACAATAGTTTCAAGGAGGATTGTCCGGCTGAAGCGCACATAAAGCAACATTGGTCTAAGCCGAAGCGTACAGCTTAAGTATAAATTTGTAAAAAGCATATCCTGCTGCAACCCCAATGTTTGCGTGACCGGAATTTAAATATGTTTAGAGCTCTGTATACTTTCTTTTTTAGCATATTTACTTAAGCAGCAAAGTGCATTTTTGTCAATCCTAATGCTGCGAAATTTGTGTTATTCTTGTATGAGTAAGTTGATTTCATTGAGGTGTAGGGGATTAGTCTCTAAGCCTCGTTTGAGTGAGAAAGGAGTAGGAACTGTTTTTTTTGTGGTGAAAACGGAAAACCATTTCGGTCTGCCTACTTTGTTAGTCTGTTGATAGTCACTGAACGTTCTCACAGGTCGCCTCATTGGAAGACGTGCAAGCTGTGTGAGGATCATCAACATAGAGGGAACACATAGTCGAATTAGTTTTGATATGGAGTTGATTTTTATGACAAACAATGTTCTGCTTAGAATACAGCCCTGAGGCACCCCATTCTGCTGTTCAAATATCCTCCAAAGGGTACAACCTAGGTGCACCTAATGAACGGTTTGCCATGAAGTCCTTTAGGCAATTGGGCATTTTTGTTCGGATGACTAATTCTGCAAGATCATGCATGATTCCAAACCTCCACGGTGTGTCGTAAGCCATATCGTGGTTGAAGAATGAGGCAAGGCAGTGTTGTTTGTGTATGAATGGTTCTCGTACGGCATTTTCGATGTGGAAAGATGGTGAAATGTTGATCACGCTTTTTGAAACCTCACTCGTGAACATCCATCAGTGGTTTTGACTGTAGGGCAAAGCGTAATATTCTGTTCACGACAAGTTCACACATTTTGGCTAGACAGCTGGTAAAGGTTTATAACTACTAGGAGCGGGTGGCAGCTTTTCAGCTTTCCAGAGTGCTACAATAAATGCTTTTTTCTAAGCTTCCAGCATTTTTTCCGGTACTCAAATTTTGTTGAAAGACTTCAGAATTGCTCTGATGCGTTTCTGTACTTTTAGAACGCTTCTGTGTAGTGTGCGAAAGTTGAAACTCCGGAGAAATGTTCACACAATACACCTGCCGTTTCTTTTATGCTTGTTTGTAGATGCAGTGCTATTAATAGGAAAAGTTTGGAGAGGGAGTGTGTTCCGTTGAGCTTATGAACTGGCTCTCGTAATTTTTTTATGTGACTGAGCTGTTTATGGACGAGAGAATTGTCCCATGGGGCTTTCTCGGCATTGTGGTAGTTGTACCTTGTTTTGTCTATTTTATTTTTTAAAATGTGTGAGGTTTTCTGTCTTGGGCACCTTCGAAAGACTGTCCATGCTTTATTTTGCTGCAGTTTTGCCTCTATAGATTCTCGGGTTCACCATACTCTGGGGTTTTGCGTTACCACTCCCGTAGACTGTGGAATAGTAAGCTCGCAGCATTAAGGGTACAGGATGTGAACACTTCATTAAGTTCTTCAAAGCTTACAGGGTCAGAAAAAAAGTTTGCCTAATTTGACTTCGGAAGTCCCCAGTCGGCAGGCTGAGGTTTCCCGCAACATGGGTTTGTTGTCACAATTGTTGGTGTTGATGTTACGTTGAGGACCACGAGTACATAACTCTCATATAGATCGTCAATGATAGCCCAATTAAAATCGCCGCAAGCAGAGGGGGAAATACAGGACAGATCTATACTGCTCATCTTATCTGAGCTTGGGCAGCAGTATGTTGACTTGCCGGTGTTCAGAGGACAGGCATTACTGAAAAAAACCCTCTAAAATCTGGCCTTTACCTAAGTATTTTCACTCCCTCAAAAAGAAGAGTGGGCGTTAAAATGTCCAACTAATAAAAACGGCTCTGGAAGCGGGTTTAGAAGGCCTTCTAAGGCTTGTAGTGTTATCACACTTGCATAACGAAACCTAGCAAAAATGAGTGATAATACGAGTGTGGAGCATTTGCTACCTGACTGCTCATTCCATCTTCTTCCCACACACTATGTATTATGCACAAGCCTCCTTAAGCCACATTAATTTTATTTTGAGGTCCGTGCGAGGTTTCAGTTGGATGTAAATATAGTGCAAATGTATTTTGTATATGTACCAACATCTTTTGTTTTGTATATGTGCAAGCCCATGTTTTTCTAGTATATTCGGTGTATAAGCCTTCCTCGCCTGTATATATGCGTGTAAATATTTATGTTTGTGTGTATGTGCGTGTATATATATATATATATATATATATATATATTCATACACATTCGGTGTATAAGCCTTCCTCGCCTGTATATATGTGTGTAAATATTTATGTTTGTGTGTATGTGCGTGTATATATATATATATATACACACGGACGACGTCGTTGTGGACGACGTCGTTGTGTATTCACCCACATTTGAACTCACCTACAACGTCTCTCGGACATTCTGTGTGTTTTTCGCCGAGCCGGTAAGCAACTAACTCCAAAAAGTGCCATTTCGGATGCCACCAAATCAAGATTATCGGCCACATAGTCGATTCCATCGTTGTTCAACCCGATCCCGAGAAGATACGCGCCGTTAAAGACTTCCTCATTCCGCGTTCAGTGCACGACGTGCGCAGCTTTATAGGGCTGTGTTCGTACTTCCGCCGTTTTGTCAAGGATTTCGCTGCCATCGCTCGCCCCTTCACTGATCTTCTTACGAAAGATGCAGCTTTCCTTTGGGGCCAAGCGCAAGAGTCGACTTTTTCCGGGCTCATCGGCCACCTATCGAACCCGCCAGTCCTGGCTCACCTTGACAGCTCTGCTCCGACAGAAATCCGCACGGACGCTAGCGGCCATGGAATAGGAGCGGTGCTGGCCCAAACACAGGTGGGCCTAGACCGGGTGATAGCTTACGCAAGCCGTCTCTTGCCCCCATCCGAGCGCAACTACTCTATAACGGAGCGCGAATTCCTTGCTCTGCTTTGGGCCGTCGGCAAATTCTGTACGGCAGGCAGTTTACCATTGCAACCGACCACCACGCCTTATCCTGGCTTTCTTCTCTGAAAGATCCCACAGGTCGGCTTGCTCGATGGGCTATATACCTCCAAGACTGATTATTCCGTTGTGTACAAGTCCGCTAAACTGCACAGAGATGCCGACTGTCTATCTCGTCATCTCGTCGGTGAGACCCCCACTGATGAGCTCGACACGGATATTTGTGTCTTTTCTTTGTCGGACTTCAAAGACATCGGTGACCACCAGCGCCGTGATCCGACGTTTCGGACTATTATCCACCGTCTCCACTCACAGCCAACGGACCCTTCTCTGAACGCGTTCGTGCTGCGGGATGGTATCCTATACCGCCGCAACTTCCGGCCTGATGAACCTGACCTGCTTCTGGTGGTACCCGGGAAACTTCGCCCGGATGTCATCCGCCAGCTTTACGACGTCCCGATGGCTGGCCACCTTGGCGCTGCTCGCACTCACGACCGTGTCCGCCGGCGATTTTACTGGCCAGGGCTCTATCGGACTGTGCGACGCTATATCGTGGCGTGCGGTCCTTGCCAACGTCGAAAAAACGCCCCCATTACGTCCCGCCGGCGAGTTGCAACCTTTGGACATTCCCACCGAACCATTTTATCGTGCCGGTTTAGACCTTTTAGGCCCCTTTCCTTTGTACTCTTCGGGAATCTTGGATTGCGGTAGCCACAGACTATACAACCCGCTACACTATGACCCGTGCGCTCCCCACGAGTTGTGCTACAGATGTCGCCGGTTTCCTCCTGGAGGACGTCATCCTGCATCATGGTGCTCCGCGACAGTTGCTCACGGACCGTGGCCGGTACTTTTCGTCACGGGTTGTCGAGGACTTTCTTCGATCTTGTGAAACAAAGCACAAACTGACTACTGCATGCCATCCTCAAACAAATGGCCTTACTGAACGGCTCAACAAAACACTCACTGACATGCTTGCAATGTAGGTTTCCACAGACCATCGAGGTTGGGACGTTATACTACCTTATGTCACATTTGCCTATAATTCCTCCCGGCACGACACTGCTCGATATTCCCTTTTCTTCCTTTTTTTGGCCGTGAGCCTACTTTACCGTTCGACACGACCCTACCGAATTCAAGTGAGCCTACCACTGCATATGCTCGTGACGTCATCGCCCACGCTGAACTGGCGCGCCAGGTTGCCCGAGAACGACTATTGGCATCACAAGCATCGCAGAAGTCTCAATACGACTAGTGTCACCGCCCTGCACACTTTGCTCCTGGCTCCTTGGTTCTTTTGTGGACCCCATCTCGCCGAGTTGGACTGTCTGGGAAACTCGTGTCCCCCTTCACTGGCCCCTACCGCGTCGAGCGTGCCGTCAACCCCGTCACCTACGAAATTGTGCGCGTGTTGCCTCTGACCTCGTCTGGGCACTCAGTGCCTTAGGTCGTTAACGTGAGCCGCCACAAGCCGTACCACCGGTGGAGTCTACCTGCTACTGCTCCTCCTTCATAACAGGCACCGGGACGGTGCTTCTGCGGCGGGGGAGTTGTGTCACAGACTTCGGACAGCTTCCCGAAAAACATACACGGAGCGTAACCGCACATCCATGTGGCGGATCTCTCCCTATCTGGGTATGTGCTCCGGTGGAAAGAGGCTCGGCGATGTTCAACGGAATGAAGAGAAGGTGGAAGTCGGAACTCCCGCTGGAGTGGGTTCGCGCCATCGACCCCTCTCTCCCTGTGACTACGGTGTATTTTGTAAATACACCTTCTTCCTGACTACCTATCTCTGCGTTGTCATGTGACAATATATATATATATATATATATATATATATATATATATATATATATATATATATATATATATATATATATAGTCGAACAAAAGAAGTTTCCAATGGTCCAGAAAAAATATCAAAAAGTAGAGTCCGACGCAAGTCTCAAAAAACAAAAACAAACATGTTTACTAACGTTTCGACTGGTGGTCCAGTCTTCATCGGAGTTACTCCGATGAAGACTGGACCACCAGTCGAAACGTTAGTAAACATGTTTGTTTTTGTTTTTTGAGACTTGCGTCGGACTCTACTTTTTGATATATATATATATATACATACGTGATGTTTGTTGAACACTTTAATTAGGAAGCTATGATTTGATACGACCGAATCGCCCTTGTATTTGGTTTGGAGACCCTAAAACTAGCCTCTGGCTATTGGGTCCAACACTGGTTTTGCGTATGTTGTTCTGCAACATATGAATAAAGCTTCAATCAATCAATAAATCAATCAATCAATCAATTTTGAGGTGTGGTTCGAGGTAGAAGTAGCACATTGTGATTATTTAGAATGTTACAAATGTGGCCGCTTCTGCGCCTCACCTAGTCTTCTGTTCGTGTTTTCGCACTGCGATACCTTCTCTGGGAAATATTGCAGCGCCACCAGAAAGCCTGCTCATCTGCTCTCAGTCGCAATGAAAGAGGTGGTACCCTTTTAGTAAGCTTTTGTGTTTAGGACCCAAGTTCGTTTCTTGAACACTTAAGGCCACAGGTGAGTGGCGAATGTGTTTGACGTTATTTAATTTGTTTAACAGTCCTGCGCAATTCCTGTGCACTAATAATGCCATTTCCTTTGTATGAAGTGATAACTAGGTTTTTGGTCCTGTTATTCGATGCTTGTTTCTTTTTGTATTTTCTAGGAAGTTTCCTGCGCCCCTAAAAAGTGTACGGCCTATAACGTCCTTCAGTTGTGTCCATGTTCCCTTCAAAGACTCTGGAGGTTCGTGCATGACGCACAGGTCTTGAAGTGTTCGCCCTTGCCGTATGGGGTGAGGCCTTGGAGATTGCAGCACGTTTTGGAGGTGGAGGCGCAGCGCTAGCTTCTTTCACCGGAGCGCGTGAGGCCTTGCTTCAGCCTCACTTTGTGTGGCCTCAGCAGGCGCCGAAGACCGCTGTGATGCCGCGCCCTGTAGCACCAAAATGAAGTAGGCGCGGTACTGCACCTGTGAAAGTCGTTTCTTGGCTTCTAGAAATGTTACGTTTTCTGAAACTTTGAAAGTGAGTATTTCTTTCTCTTCTTTCATGCTAGGCAAATACGAGAATATGCTGCGTGGTTGCCCTCGCAACCCCCACTGAGGTATGGTGCATTTTCACCATTTTCAGCAGGATGCTCGCGGGAGGCACGTTTGGCGGATGTCCTTTGGCCATGGCAGCTCTGCGAGCCGTGACCGTATTGTTGACATTTCTACATAGGCGTGGATTTAGTGTGTAGTGTCTAAGTTTCATCTTTGGGTGGCCTACTTCCACAGATTCTGGAAGTATGCTTGATGCAGTGGTTAGTACGACGTGCTTAGTCTCGATTTCTTTGGTTGCCGGTTTGATTTTGGACCTTCTAAGAGCTCCTCCGCAGTCAGGTACTTTAAGTCGTCGTCTGAGATCACCCCATCGACTGGATTTAGTGACCGGTGTTTACTGACCAAAACGGGGATTTCTCCAAAACACATTAGTTATGGCAGCTTCTCATGCTGGTGTTCGTAGAGCACTGCCTGAAAGACGTCTCCGTTTGCATGCTTCTTAACTTTGTACCCTTCACCAATGGTTATTATTAATGTTTCCCACTACAAATGGCGAGACAGGTCGGCGGTTTTTTCTGCGTCATTACTGTGTACCACGTGAAAGCGTGGAAAGTTGCTGACATTTTTAGTGAAAAACTTAGTGGTTACATCCGTGCCCCCTCGTTTGCGAGAGAGATCATTTGAACGAAACAAGAAGCCGTGAAATGAAAAATCGGTTCGGCCACGCTGCCAGTCCTCAACCATGGAGCCCTACAAGGGGACGGGGCAGGAACTCGGCAGCAAGCAGTGCCTACACCCGCTGAACACCACGACTATAACCAAATATGGCTGAACTTAGGGTCGCTCGCCACACAAGGTTAACCCTAGCCTCAGGGAAAAATGTAAACTTAAAAGGAATGAGACGGCAGGAAAGTTGTTATAAAAAATATAGGGAAGCGAAAGATGAAGGGGAGCACAGGAAAAGTTGATGGCAATTCCCCCCGGACGGGTCAGACCAAAGGTGCCGCCTGCGAGAAGCCGAGGCCAGATTGGTGTGTTGCCTTCGCCAAGGGGCATTAAAGGTCCAAGCACTCGGAGTCGGCTAAACCACCAGGATCTCTCTTTTCCCGGACACAGCGTTGCCACGCACAGAAGTGGGTGCTCGGGGTCCGTGGTGTCGCATAGTACACGCAAACATCTGCTGTAACAGATGCCTCGTGCTTCGTCCCACAGGGGCCCCAAAAGTCGGCTATCTTTTGTCATGCGTTGAAAACAGATCGGGTGCCGCAGGGAACACTACAAAACCACGCGTCACCCACGTGTCTGGTTTGTGGTCAGGGAGATTTTATACTTCCATCTCTGTCACCAAATGAAGCCACATCATCTCGAATTTCACTTTGAGCGAGCATTTTCCACATATTTGGAACTTGCGTTTGCTACCCTATTGCGGCTGCCACACCTCAAATAATTTATTCTGAGCCTATCATTCTGCTTGTGTGCTTTGAAGGCCAAAGCATAATGACTTCCTTTTGTGATGCGTATCAAGGAGTTCCACACTACTACATGGCGTCGGCGTATCTTTCTTCGCTCTTGTTTCTCTTTTGGCCCGAACTGCATCGACAGACAGACTGGCGACACTTAATTTTACCGCTTCCCTAGAACCAGACAATGGGTGGGGGCCACTTGTAATAGTCACGTGCTTTCACGTTCGGCCACGCGATATGACGTCATAGCCGCACGTAACAGAATAACGCTTTCCTCCCGCTCGCCACGTGCTGATGACCACGTAGGCAGTGAACTCGGATCTTACAATGGACACCCGTGTTCGATTCCCGCATGAGCACTAATGTAACTCAATTTGCTTTCAGCCTAAATGATTTGTGTATGAATATTCATGTACGTATGCTCTGGGACGCCCATTCTTACATTTCAAGTTAGTGAATATTTACTGCCGTGGTAATTGTTCTATCTGACAACAACACCGCTTTTGTGCACACATCGCGTCACCTAGGTCTTTCGCCTTAAGAAAACCTATCTCGCATCCTGTTTCCGTCGAAATTGCTGCCCAGTGCATCTATTCGTGATCCCACAAGTCAACATGCAGTCAGAGTGTGTGAAGGTTCGAGGAAGAATTTCCGTGTCGTGATTATACTTGCCGATGGTGCAGGCGGTAAGATAGTTTGCCACGCAGCCGGCGACCAGTGCACTGAAGCCGATACTAGCCAGGTCGGTTGACCGGTTGGGTGCAATGGTACTGATCACGCCAAACGCCACCCCCAGTGAGCTGACGTTGGCGAATCCACACAGCGCGAATGTGAGCACACGCCGGGTACGCATCTGGGATGGCACGCACGAATTACTGGTCAAAGCATATGTATGCAATCAACGGTAAATATAGTACACCTAGGATTAAATAACATAGCCTTCTCTCGCCGAATAAACACTTCTGTTTCCTCGTTTTATTCACTGACAGCAAATTTATGTCTTGCGATTTTTTGGTCTGGTCGCTTCGTACTGCCACATTTAAAATGAGGCAAGAATTTAAATTAAGCAACGTGTTTACGATTATAGATTACATCATAATTGATGGCATCAGTTATGGCTACCGCCGCTGAGAGCTCGGTATCAGGGGCGGGCGGCTCCGTTCCGCTAACCTGACGGCACTTCTTTCGGTCCAAGCAAGCCGTCATTCTTGTCATTGACTTCAAAACAATTTAAGACAAGCTATATTACCAACCAGCTCAATTAAAAATTACTTCCTCCGCATTCAGCCCGCCTGAAACGAGACAAGAAATGCCAGAACCACCATAAAAAAGTGTGCGCTTTAATGTACTTTTGCCGCGCATGCGCTTAACATGCGTGTTGCCGGTCGAGGGAGAAGGGACACATCACTCCTAGTTTGACCGGCTTAAAGCCACGCAGGTCTTGAAGCTAGCTAGATGCTAGAGCAGTTGTGCCGTGGAGTTTGACGGCCTTCCAAACAGATGCAATAATATCGATTTAGGATTGGTCCAAAGCAACATGTGTGATCATAATCGCAGGAAGGCACCTTGGTATCTTCATAAAGCGAAGTGGAACTTCAGTGTCACTCCGCCACAATTAACGCGCCTTTCTGCCCATCTGCATTCCCTGAAAAGAAGTGAGCGCAAATAGTTTCAAAGAAATTAAGAAGAGTTCAAAGCCTAAGCTTGAACTCCCATGTCCAGTGCCTCAAGACACCTTTGATTGTGTTCCTTTTTAGGAGCCAAACAGCTACAAGGTTCCTCTTGAAGACTTTCTACAAAATGTGACAGTGTAATCGCGAGCTATAGCATCCATCATCATCATCCATGCCATCTATGCCTTAGCGTCATCACCACAGCTGTAATAAGCTCCACTGTTAGAGGGTCGGGTAGAGCTAGTTCATACACCTTGGTGCAGACCCTTAAGCGCGAAAAAATTAAAATTGTTGGTGTCAAGGACAAGGACGGGAGCCAACTTCCAACTAATTGTGTCTTCCAACTCGAATTACATGTTGGTCACAGCTATAACACTTACAGGTAAATAAACAGTCTGACTGCGCAGTGTATGGTGCACACTCCATACTTATCCATTTATGTTTTGCCTGTACTCCAATACCATCTTCTCCTTCCCAGTCAAAGGTATGCAGGTCGTGCTGACGCAGATGTTTCCCTCACGCTGCATTTCATCGGCTTCCACAGTATCTCGTTAACGCTGATTTGTGTCATGGAACACAGCACTGCATTATTCCAGGGCGGCGCGCACTCGCAATCATGGCAATTAATGAACAAATGCACGTCTGACCGCTTTTCTACTCGATTTGCATGCTCCCCCAAGCGTTGATTCATCCACCGAACCGTTCCGTTACGGCAATACAAGATCACGACCGGTCCGGATCCAGACCGGTCATGGTAATGCATGTCACATGGCGGTGGCAGCTTATACGGGAATCCTCCAATGGAGTCTACGTACTGATTTTGGTGTTCACCATTGAATTCCACTACGGGGAATAATATATTAACACAGGTAAAGTGTTGGGAAGTATTGTCTGCTCCAGCAAAATTTGTTATGAATGCATGAGTTGTGAACGTGGCCGCGATGTAAACTGTACATGCTATATACGATATGTAGGAACGTAAGCTGGCATCCTTAAATGCGTGGCTGTGTGCAGTCGTGTAAACCGCTCTTTGATGCCCCGCGCGTCGTCTTTTCTCCTGAAATCGGACATGTGTCAGCGCAGAACCCGGATACTTTTTCAGGCTCAGATATGTTGACTTCAACACCGGACCATTTACCAAATTTTACCGATTTCGTGAAATGATAGGGGTTGGCAGCGGTCTGCTTAGATTAGTGGGTCACTTTGTGCGAATCGCGCCAGCCGGCCTACCTTAAAGACCGGCCTACCTTAGGGGGCACGCCTGCAATTCAGAACTGGTGTAGTGAGGTGATTCCATGTTTTCTTCAGCGCACCATGGTGACCGCTTCTGGCAGTGGCTCTCAACCAGTTATTGTGAGTGGAGCTAAACGGCAATAGCGGTTACCGGCTGAGAAAGTCGTATCTGACTGACGTGACTTAGTGAGAACTTAATGTTGATGTCCGAGATGTTGAGACTGAATTGCTAAAGCACTTCGTGCGAAACCTCTAGGAGCTAAGACCCCCTGATTATCGCCAATGTTTGTGCCGCATCCAGGAAAACGCCTCTTTATCTCTGCTACCCGTCACCAAAAAGTCATCAACATAAGAAAAGACCTAAATAGACAATGACGTGATCAGTAAACATCGTAGAACTATTTTCTCGAATTGTAGTATTGAGTCCCAGGCCAGGTTTTGTCCCGTTGGGAGCATTTACACGACTTTATTTAATAGAAAAATCAGTTCGAAAGTTCTGTCCTCGTCTCTGCATCCTCCCTGCCAATTGCCTATGATGTTTTGTGTGACTCTTACTCGATTAGGACTGGCGTCAATGCGCTACTGCGCGGCTCGCCGACCCTCCGACAGAGTGAGTCGGCCGAACACCAGAGCGTCGTCGCAGTTTGTTCGCTAAATTAAAACTAAGCGCCTGGAAGGATGGGTCCTTAGTTTTTTACTTCGTATACTGCATCAAGCTTAGTAAAGTCTGTGCAGTCGAAGTTGCTCCACAAAAGCGCACGTGCTAAGCTTCGCTGAATGGCACGTTAGTAAAAATCTAAGGCCAATTAAAGGCGCGAAATGGGACAACACAGTTAATATAGGTACAAATAAATTGAACGCAACCGAAGCTTTTATTGTAAAGCCTAAAACCAATGTACAAGAGTATTTTTGTGTGCGGGTAACTAGTACAGCCGTCGGCAGCACGGCGGTGCAATTGCGATCGCTTTTGCTGCCTAAGGGACGCATTCAATAAAGATAAGATATTCATAATAATTTGGGGTACGCCTATGGTACAAGCGTTATTTAAAAATAGTCATTTAAGCTGCTGGAAACGCTGAAACCACAAAAATACCCAAAAGGATATACGATATACACTTTATATTTCCATACCAAACATCACTGTGACTATGGCGGAGGGGGTTGAAGCACTAGGTGCACTATGCCGCGATTGGAAAGTTCGGATTCATGATAGGTCATGTTTTAGTGTATTTTGTACTTAGGTAATGTGCTTTATTCAAAGTTTTGCGCTGCCACATTCATTGCTAAACAAGGGAGTTTGCAGACTGCGCGCAGACTGACACATGGACGAGCCAGGAAAGCTCCAAAAGTAGGGGCGAAGTGCGTCGTAGTTCAGTGTTTTCGATTACGCCGAAAGCGTTCAACCACTGTGCCCGCCTCAGTATTGAACGTTACGATACCAAGCGTTCCTCGCAGGCTTATCTGACCCATTCTACAGGCGACAACGTGTCATAAGCAGAATAGGCCGATTCCCGAGGTGTCGAAATTGTCTAACCAACGGTATTGTCGAATTCCAAGCGTGCTGTCCACAGAACCGAAACCGAAGCTGGTTTGAATTACAATCTTTGACATTGTCCAATCACATTACAACTGCAGTACGTGTTACTGGTGGAAGTTGTTGCAGCCGTCGCAGATGTCAGAGGGTATTTCTTTTCTCCCAGGCTTTGCAAATAAATACTACTTAACCGAGTAGATAAACGATGAAAAATGTGTTGATTTGAGCGATCGAGTCTATGCAGCGCAAATAGGCATAGTTTGACAAATTCGGTTGCAAATGTGTGGCTTAGCATGTTCCTGTGTATTTCCGTCTACATTATAACTAGATATGACGATATTTTAGCTGACAAAGTGGTTAGTCATAAATTTATTTTATTCCTTAGTCGCAGAGAAAGTGGACCTTGACAGGCTCATGAAACCTTTGCTGGGAAGACGGCAAAAATTTCATGTACAAAATGATATTGCAGTTAAACCGGTCCTATGAAAGTTGCGAATCTCAGATGGGAAGATTACCGTGAACAATGTTGTAACTTGCGCTTAGTGTAAATTGATTGTGTAATAAATATGCTTTTTTTTCACTGTAACAAACAGTACAGCCGGTAAAAGGCTTGTCTATAACACAGCGTTCGTACTCTCAGCCCTATCCTGCCCCGCCGGAGCGGGATTTGAATAAAACTACTGCGGAATTCTGAAGTCTTAGCCCTTCACTTTTGCCTCCGACATGTTTGGAACGAGTATGTTTCGGCAGTTTTTGGATGTAGCTGGTTGAAGTTGAAAGCGCTGTTATAGACAAGCGCTTTACCGGCTGTACTTTAAGAGGGGAACCTATATGTACAGGGGGGATTAAAAGAAATACGAACAACGGAGCACACAGCCTCCGAAGCATGCCGCACCGTCTGGCTGCACTGTCAGTAAACTGCGCGCATGCGTGGTTCTTTCGCAGCGTTTGAGACTGTGGCCTACTGTTTGGGGAAACGCTTGATCAAGAGGGGACGCGGGTCATTTATTTTGAGGCATCTTTTTATGATCTGTCGCCACTGGGCATACTGTTATCTACTACATTCGCTAGCCAAGCCCGCAGCAAGCTGATTGCAGATAGCAGATGCCATTCAACGAACACCCTGCTCAGTAGCGACACAGCGTAAAGAGTCCCCTTAAAATAAATGACCGGCGTCGCTTCTTGATCAAGCATTCCCCATAAATGTAGGCCACACTCTCAAACGCTCCGCAACAACTCTGCATGCGCGCAGTTTACTGACGGAGTAGCCAGACGGTGCGGCATGCGTCGGAGGCTGTGCGCTCCGTTCGCATTTCTTTTAATCCCCCCTGTACCTCTAGCCCCTACGTGCATCGCCCGCATTCCCGCCCAGGAGGTTCCCGAGATAGGAAGTGTCGGTGAACCAAACGCGTCCATGTACAGAAAATATCCATGAACACAAAATTTTGACCTGCATGTTCACGTGCGTCCATCGGAAGTCTTGCGGGATGCCTCAGCATGGAACATCACTAATCCACCATACAGCAGATACATTGATGCCTACATTCATGCATAGTGTTGTATATTGTATGTGTGCGATTGTATTATTTGAAGTTAAGCAATATGCGCACGAGCTATATCGCCATACACTTTGATATGCGTCGGCAAAAGGGGCTGCCAGCTGTCTAGTTGCGGTGATACGAGGCTGACGTCGTACCGACAAGGCTCCGTTGCCCACGTGCGATGTGAATTCCCGGTACGCGACGACTTCGCTCGAGAGGAATTCCGTCGCCAGAAGCCGGGCCCCGAAGTGTACCTCGTCCAGGCCCACGCCCATGAGCAGCACCATTGGCTCCAACAGCGTCGTCAGGATGGCCTGCATCGGAGGAGGTGGCTTCGCTTGGCTTGCTTAGCCTACCATTCCGCCTATGCGAAAGAAGCTCCGAGCATACAATAAAAGCATAGGAAACATGGGTTCAGCGACGTCATGGTTCGGGTTAGCGGCGGTGCCACATGATAGATAGTTGGACTTCGCTGTTTGAGTGCTGAAGTAAAAATGGTTTCTTGACTGAACCGTAAAATCCGTTGCTATAGTAACGGAAATAGCACCGCTATATCTATAGCAACTGAAAGAGCACCGCTACGCATAATATTCGGGCATGATCTTTTGTAAATACAACAGGCAGCGTAATTCTTTCTCAATATTGGTATAGAAAAACGCTTTTAGTGTATACGTCAGCATTATTCATTCATTTATATGAATTTCTACTTTCATAAGGTAAATTGAGTAGTTATGAGTTTTCACGTCAGAAGAATATGAAGTCAATATATCGGAAATAATAAATAAATGAATCGGGGCAGTAAAGTATGCGTGCCTGCTTTAAAGGGACGAACAAGTCAGGCATCGAAAGCTTCGCTTTAATGAACATGGTCAACGGCGCATTCATGGAAAGCGTTGTGGCTGCCCGAGGCGATGCGTATCAGGCACGGCTGGCGCCAGCTAGGCTTCTGAAACCGGAATTGCTTTTCAAACAAAACTACCCTCATTATTATGAATACAACCTTTCTGGAGAACAGCCGCTGCTCTCCGGCCCACGTCTAGTTTAGACAGTGGCTACGAGATGCCCAAGAACAAGCGTAGCTCTATGGCTGGCGCTCTTGTTAGGATGATTAGATGACGCTATCCTATCACGCTATCTTGTAAGTGAGAGTTAACTGCATGTAAAACATGGCTTGCACACATTGCTTACATTATGTTCCTGAGATGTTTAAAAAGTGAGTACTGTGGACAAGCGTCGAGAATTGCGGGAAAGCTTCTTTCGTCCCTGGAATAGGCCACATGTTGCTCAATCGTGGGCGCTTTCCGTCGTCATTGTGCCAGCGCGGGTTCCGAATCAGGCGCATTTTGGGAGCGAAGCCCCTTAGGGACTGGAGCTGTGGGCGTCTCCTGTCGCCGTCGTAGTAATCGACGTTCTATGTAGTCACGGTACTAAAACATCGGGAACGTGATCATCCAAGATAAGGTGATCATCCCAGGGCGGCCGCACACGAGCAGACACAAGGTCCAAGGTTCATAGTTGGCAAGATCTCTCAAATTACGACGAACTTCCATGCAGCGATATGTCGGCGGAGATGCAGCGAACGATGCCCGGCGTCAACGTAGTGAAAACGGCTGTTCGCCGTCAATCTACTTAGGCTATATATAAGGCGCGCGGCGGCGAACGCGACCGGAAGAGTCAAAGTGTATTTTGAAGCTTCAGCCAATCACAGCTACCTACTTTCTGTCTGCGCAGAGTGCCTGCGCACTCAGTAGCCGAAAAGCAGACGTCCTTTCGCGCCCATTTTTCGTATACCGCTTTTTTATGGTGAACCCCACGTCCAGAAAGCTGCCAGAAAGTGCCAAAGCAGCGCGGTGGGTAAAATTGTAGCCGAAACGGAAGAATATATGGCAACTGCAGCGACGTTCACGCACAAAACTAAAAGTACCTGCAAAGTTTGCAATCAAATGAACAACACGAACAGTTTCACACACTTTTGCCATTTGGTAATGTTTATGTGCGAACAATGACGCCACTTTCTAAAAAACACCGCCCTCACAAGTAAATAAATATTATATGGCCGTTAATATCAATTCTTAATAGTCAATAGTTCCTTTTTATTGAAGACAACTTATAAGCAGGGATGTAATTACGCGGATCTTGCTCTGGATTTGACATCTGGTAACCTTGACGCAAACAGCTCACAGGTCGGCGGCGTTCGCCACTTCAAGTTGCATGGATGTTGGGGTCGACTGCGCGGCGCGATGATCCTTTCTCGCGGCCGCCACGAGAACTTGGCCCTCAAGTTTCGCTGAATGGAGGTTGGCCTTTCGGCGTCACGAATTAATTTCGCCTGTGCCATATAGTTTCCTAATATTACCTAGAGTGGAAGCAGTCACTGCAGTCGCATGCTGCCATGGGAATTTTGGGTAGCGTGAGAACCAGATAAGCAGCAAGTGCCTAGTGGGAAGTGCTATGAGTAAGGCTTATCGTCTCTGAAGTGTTTGTTAGTTCTGTTTTCGGCAAACGTTTCCCTTCCCGGCATGCGCCTTGCTGCCATTATATGGCTTTCAGAAATATGTCTAAATAACAGCGTGAATAACCCTTAACATGTGTTTGCGTTAGCGGGGAGTATCTTAGGATGAAGGTGTGACCACATGCAGCGACGGCGACAGGCGACGCGGAAAACATAACTCAATTGTTAAAACAAACAGATGGTGTGGGCGACCGCGACAAGCGAAAAAAATTATATACTTTTGCAGTGAAGCAGTGACCACGTGAAAGAATTACAAGCATTAACGGAGCCGTATAAATTGTGTGTGGAAAGCGCAAAAGCGAAATATTGCGAAGGGCTCAGCAATAAAATGAAAACGAATTCAAAGTGTTTCTGGCATTATATCAAAGAGTGTGGATCTGATCATGTTGGAGTGGCTGAACTATACTTTATTTCCAATCCGACCAATATTTCCAATCCGTGTTCTTTCCCAAGCTTGACGTTCCTTCAAAACCGCACCCAAGCACGATTCCGCCGATGCCACCGGTAGAACTCAGTGTCCGTGGCATATGTTCTCTTCTAGAAAACCAAGATGATTCCAAAGTAGGTGGTGCTGATGGCGTCTCTACTCGTATTCTAAAGCGATCTGCACCGCCAATTCCCATTTACTTTTATATAATTTATTCAAAATTCGTTTCAACGGGAACTTTACCCGAATATTGGAAAATTTCTCATGTTGTTCCGGTTTATAAGGGAGGTTCAAAAAAAGGTGTAACAAATTTCCAAACCATTTCATTGACTTCAGTGTCATGCAAAATTTTCGAACACATTTTATTCAAGAACATATTGACCCATCTTACTGCTAATAATGTATTAATAAATGAGCAGCACGGTTTTCGCAAAGGTTTTTCTTGTACGACGCAACTTGTAGAATTCTTTCACGAGCTGGCTTCCAACGTTGATGAAGGTGGGCAAAAAGATTGTGTGTTTTTAGATTTTTGAAAGGCCTTCCATACCGTGTCGCACTCTCTTCTCCTCGCTAAATTACAGGATGTAAATTTCCACCAAAATTTGCTCTTATGGATAACCAATTGCTTGTTGAACAGGCGTCAATGCGTGCTTTTAAATGGGAAGTGTTCATCCTATGTTAACGTTACATCAGGCGTGCCCCAAAGCTCTGTCCATGGGCCGCTCTTATTTCTTATTTTTGTAAATAATATTTCTGTGGGCATTTCGCCGCGCATACGTTTATTTGCCGATGATTGTGTTTTATATCGACAGGTTCGGAACGAAGGTGATGGTGCTTTTTTGCAGTACGATTTCGATTGTATTACACAGTGGTGCCAGAGGTGGCAAATGACGTTAAACCCAAAACAGTGCGTTCACATGCGTGTTTCAAACAAAAAGAAACCAATAGTAACGGTGTACACCATAGATACACATACTGTTACTACCGAACCAACATGCAAATAGTTTGGCGTTGTCTTGTCGCATGATTGCTCATGGAATGCCAATGTTGATCACGTTGTTGGTAAAGCAGCAAGGGCTTTAAACTTTATTCAGAGGAACCTAAGATGGGCACCCCAAACATAAAAAAATACAGCCTACCTCACATGTATTAGACCGAATTTGGAATACGAATGCCCTGTGTGGGACCCGATGCAGGCGAACTTGATTGATAAGCTCGATAAAATACAGAACAGAGCTGCGCGGTTTGTTTTAGGTCGGTACAAGCGGAGCGACAGCTGCACTGCAATGAAAGCTGATTTGGGTTGGGAATTTCTTTCTTTGCGCAGGAAAAACTGCGCTTGAAGATTTCCTTTTCTGTCTTTCATGGGCAGACTGGAATTGACCGTCACAACTATTTCAGTGTAACCAGTTACATATCTAGTCGACATGACCACCGACACAAAGTGAAATAGTATCGTGCCAGAACAACCATGTTTTACAATTCCTTTTTTGCGATGACCATTAGAGATTGGAACCGGCTGCACGACAAGCAAGTGTGCTGTATTAACGAAGAATTGTTTTATTCCAGCCTGTAACCCCCCTCCTGTAACGCCTTTTTTGGCAAAGCGGGGTACGCACTCACTGAATAAAAAATAAAGAATAAAGACTGCCACCAATGCCAACCGCCATCATCGCTCGTCGCTGCAGTTATCTCTCTCGTAGTTGTCATGCCATGTGGGTTGCTTGTGCCCGGAAAAAAGCGAGCGATAGCAACGGCGCCGGCGGGCTATGTATAAATTATTTTCGCTTGTCCTGTTGCCCAGCCTATACCTTTCCTTTACCCATTTATTTATAATTTTCGCATCGCTCATCGCCGCATCTGCGTATGGCTACGCCTTGAAGCATGCATGCACTGCCTTCGGCAGACAAAATGGGGCAACATGCGTGGTTACTCGACAAGCCGGCATTTATTTGCCGTTCCAAGCATTCATGCAATTTCACAATGCTTTACACGCGTGCTTGAAGACTTACTTGCAGTAATAGGATTCGCCTACAGGTTTATTTACATCTGCTTGGAGAAAAGAAATAAATACAACGCGACATCACTTTTGCATCTCTAGCTGTTGCATCTGCTTCGCCTGCCAAAGTCCATAGCATACGAAAATAATGCAGTTTTGAGAGGAAGCAAGGACACAGAAGTGAGACAATTTATTTATTTTTAGCTAAATGTTACAAAATACGAGAAAAGTACCATCTAGTTTGGAGTATGGTATAATTTAAAAGTATATCCGGGACGGCCCAGTGTATCGGGCGGCCGGAGTCATATGCAGAACTCCTGCTTTTTTCTTTTCTAACCCCAAAATTCATTTCTCAACCTAAGCGCTCCACAGTATTTTATACAAATTGAAATTTGTTTACGGTGGGACGTTTGGCAGTAATTTTGTAAACAAAAACTTAATTTGCGTCGCTGCAAAGTCGTTGCCAGCCATACCACGGCGAACTTCCGGCCGAAATACAGACTATGACGGCACCTATAGCGCTTTGGCAGAATCACTTTGACACTAGCTCCTGGTTATACTCCAGGTAAGCTAGTTGGAAACTCTGTGGCCTGTGCAGCCCGAGGTCTGCCGATCGAATGCTAGTGCGTGCCGTCTGAACTGCGCGGGGGAAGCGTGCGCGAAATGGACATCTTTGAAACGCAGACAACCTGAGAATCCCGCCATAGATTACGAAAGATAAATCCAGAATACAGACTGAAATTTTCTGTAGCTTCTAAACAATTTTTTGGGGTGTATAAAAAAAA
Source organism: Haemaphysalis longicornis (assembly GCF_048455015.1). Taxonomy (NCBI): domain Eukaryota; kingdom Metazoa; phylum Arthropoda; class Arachnida; order Ixodida; family Ixodidae; genus Haemaphysalis; species Haemaphysalis longicornis. The sequence goes on along the minus strand of NW_027526295.1, from coordinate 49,820,683 downwards.
TACACAAGTGGAAAATTTTCCAGACACATATTAAGCTGCTGCGTAATGGGGCGGGCAGAAACGCATGCATTTTGAAACCTACGTTATCGGTCATATTTGTGACTTGTTGGTGAAAGATAACGCCACTTGCCAAAAACTATGCATCAATAACTGCTTTTTGCACACCGAAGAAAGTTGCAAAAATCCGAATAAGCTCAACACAATAACAGACAAGCTAAGGCTTTTCATCGTTTGAGTGCATTATCTGAGGGGCGGTCATTAGTTGTCCTCTTATTAGCGATCTTACGCCTCTTTAGCGGGGATCCGAAAACGGCCGCTAGAAATTTCTGCAAGGGCATCACTTCGCCCTTCGCCCACAAGATTCTCTGCTTACAGCCGGTACCTGAGTGCACCGTCGGTTTTGTGTGGACTCTTGGCCATATGGGCTTCGGCGGCGCGGAGAAGGCGTACAGGCGGCCCGAGCTTGGATACACTTGTCCCCTAAAGAGGGTGCCTTGTCCGCATCCCTACCTCAACCTTAACTTCTTTCTATATACAACAGGCAGCGTAATTGTTTCTCAACATTGTTATAGAAAATCGCTTTTAGTGTGTACCTCAGCATTATTCATTCATTTATACGAACTTCTATACGAATTTATACGAATTCATTTATACGAATCAACTTCCGCGATTTCCCCTCAATCACCCGCCGCGGCGGCTCAGTGGCTGGGGCATTGCGCTGCTGAGCACGAGGTCGCGGGTTCGATTCCCGGCCGTGGCGGCCGCTTTTCTGGTGGAGGCGAAAAGCAAAAACGCGCGTGTGTACGAGATTTTGGCGCACGTTAAAGATCCCCAGGTGTTCAAAATTAATCCGCAGCCATCCACTACGGCGCGCCTCATCGCCTGCGTTGCGTCGGCACGTTAAACCGTCCAATCAATCAATCGATTTCCCCTCAATCACAGGCTTTCCCGCACCACCCTTTCAGCCTCCCCTTCGTTATCCTCCGTAGATGCAGCACTGCGGAGACTAATCCAAACGCACTCCCTCCCCACTCCAGCCATCCTCACCCACATATCCCCATCCCCTTTTCCCACCGCCGCTTGCCCACGCTGCGGGGATCACGAAGATACCCCCAAAGCCATCTGGAAATGCCACGCCCTGCTTCTTATTCCCCTACCGACCCCCACCCCCGGACTGCACGGTGTGCCCTCGCGCGCTCGTACGCCCAGTCGCAGTGCGGCCTGGTTGCCATCATTAATAGACAGCAGAGGTGAGCCCGATGGTCAGTTGTGCCATAGCAAGGTCCGCCTCTTTTCTTCCTAAATTTATGCTTAACACATAAGCTCTGACGTTGAATCCGGGAATTTCAAAAGCTAATTTTAATGCGGCACGTGGTGGTCAGAGCCGGCACTTCTCACCACGAGAAGGAAAGCCCTAACTGAAATGTTTCCACGCTTTTACACCCTTTTTGGCCGAAAAGGGTGTAAAAACCTTGTCCCATGGCTAACACCTTTAAAAGGTGTTTTCGCAAAAAAAGGGTGTACGGACGAAAAAAGGGTGTAAGAACAAAAAAAAGGTGTTGAGGATGCTCAACACCCTTAAAGGGTGGTGAGGACGCTCAACACCCTTAAAGGGTGGTGAGGACGCTCAACACCCTAAATAAAGGGTGTTGAGCATCCTCACACCGTTATTTAAAGGTGATGGCATGCGCAGTACCATCGTGTTGCGCATGTCATCACCATAGCCTTGGAGGCTTGCGACCTATCACCATGGTGTCCTAATGCAATTCATGGCGACAGGTGTATGTCTGGAGGCTCTGTAAGTAAATGAAATGCAACAATTTATGACTAATGGCACAATTTTAAGTTATATATACAGTGATCCCTCGTGGCATCAAACTCGGATATCTTGAAATATCGGTTAACTTGACATGACACACACACAAAAAAGAAACGTAGTAGTCTGAACCAAAAAAGAAGAAATAATAGAACTTCACAATTTCATGCACGTGACGATCACAACATTGGTGCAATAGAGGGACCACTGAAAACCGTTATCAGTGTGCTCACTACACATTAGCATTCAAGTGATACAACTAGACAGAACTGGACCCCCACTACAATTGCAATCATGTTTTCTGGTGGTAGCTTCCAAAAACAATATCCCATGTGATGTGCACCCGTAGAGAACTTGTATTGGTATTTGTCGTCACAACTTTTTTAAAAGGCAGACAATCACATTTATAAGTTCTATTGACCATAAATTGCAAAATTTCTTGTGTCAAAAATCTTGAGACTCAAGCCGAATGAAACCACGTTTTCCGAACAAACTTTTACAATCGACAGTAAATGTTGCAACACAAAAAAAGAAACAAGAATGTTTGCAAAATTCTGTGCATGAATCCTGAGACTAAAACTAATTCACAACCATAAACTATGATTGAGGTGTCTATTAATAAACATTTTGGCAACTTCCCTTAAAACTTTACAGCCAAGCACATACCAAATATTAAGATACAAACAATTATGAACTTCCTTCCCTCCGAATGCAATGAGGTGGACACAGCAGTCTGAATTATAAAGAACATTTATCTTTGACCCATCCTATAGCCGGTATTAATTGAAAAGTTTAGCTGTCAATTTCTTCGTTTGGCAACACTGAAATAGCCACGAACATGGCTGATCGCGCGGCTCGTGCCACTGCGGCCGCACGCCGAAGAAAAATTATAACACCGACGTGCGTCGCCTGCTCCGTTTCAACTGATTCTCAACAGTGGTGTCATCAAAGTTGTTATTAAAAGCACTCGCGTTGGAGTCAAGGCATTACTTTGCGTTCGGCGGGCTAGAGCTTGGAATGTCCAAACCATATGATGCGCTTAGGACGGACAAGTACCGCCAGAATCCAAGCACACCCTTTAGGGTGCTTGGATTCTTTCGCCGCAGGAGCACCCTTTTCTGCCCAAAATATCATAGGTAGGAGCTTTTCCTGCAAAAGCACCCACCTAAAGGGGTACAAAAAGGGTGCATCATCCTCGGTTCACAAATGGCGCTGCAGGTGTGCAGCCACATATGGCACAGTATGACACACAATTACGGTATGAAACATTCGTGCTTTCCAAGCTCCGTTCTATGAGACATTCCATTAAAGCTCAATGTCAGCTGATAATTTACTTGAACTTTTTGACCCACCGATTTTTGAAACATCCATTTATAAAGTCTAATATTACAGCCAAATCGCAGTACAGAAGTTGTATCATTAGAGGATGTTGATTATTCGAAACGGTGTTAAAAATTCAATTTTATGTTCATTTTGCTAAACTGCAGCGCACATCCTTCGAGCTTCACTGCACAGCATAAACGTGTTATGCAGTGAAAGCAAGTAGGCGTGCAACAGATCAACTGCATAAAAGTTCTTCGAACCTTAAAACCCTTGGCTTCTCAGCATTGCATCAAACTTCCAATCACGGTAGCTACTCGCAATGTTTAGTGCCTTATTCTTGAGCTGAACAGAAAAGCTCATATTAAGGCAGACCAAATACAATATGTATACTTCCCTACTTACTGTGGCTTTATTCTACCCATAAAAGTTGGGTCCCCACTGCCACTTATTTTATTTTACATTATTCTTTTTGCTTCATAAAAAATGACCCCACATAGCAATACCAAGAACTGTAAACATCACAGAACAATGCATATGAGTTCCCTGGTTGAAATGTGATGACATTGTTGTTATAGCAGTATTTTATCATGAGTCTAGCTTGTGCATGGTGCCTTGCATTATGTCCCTGCTGGTGGATGTGGGGTCATTTTTCGATGCTGCAAATGAAAAGCCAACAACCAGTGCCCATTAGTTTCGTCTAGTATTACGAGGTGCGTCATGGGAACCATCAAACCCGTCTATAGCCCTTTTTAGAGTTGACTAGAAGTAAAATCAGCAATATTATCGATAAAACGTTTAGCATCTTTTTATTAGTAGCTTTAGTGTTGCTACTTTCCATAGTTAGGTTTTTTCTGCTTTTCTTAATGACATTTTTGTTTCGCTGAGAAGGTGCATAACCAATGAAAGCTTTTCTGTAAACCTTTGGTAGCTATGCAATTGTTAGAAAATATTTTACTAAATAAGGCAGCTTAAACTTAGAATACTTGCATTTAGAAACATTAAAATCAATTTAAATTGATCATACATTTCTGGCTGTTTTTACACAAAGCTGCACATGGGATATTAAGTGCACCACGAGGAGGGCTCTGGATTAGCTTTGGCAACTTTGGGATATTTATTGTGGACTTAAATCTCCACACATGGGCATTTTCACTTTCTGCCTCCACCAGGAAAATGGCCACCAATTTAGAGAGCTATTCTTACTAGTATTTGATGTACATTTTAAAATAATCTCAAGTATTATAGCCACAAAATTATTCTCTACAACAGCACCCAGCGGGTGCTGTTATAGAGAGATTGTGCACTACACCAGACAATGTACTACACTGTCGAGAGCTTTGACATCTACAAAGCAAGCTAATACTGGTAAAATGTTTCATACCATAATTACTGCGTGTTCAAAGCTCACGTGTGAAGTACAGATACTGGTGCATCAGCAAGAACCGAGGATGAGCACCCTTCCTGGTTCTGAAAAAAAATAAACATGGAAAAATGCTTTAAGCAGGATTAAGAAACAGGGTTGAAAGAAAGTGAGCAAGCAATTCTTTCAAAATATGCAAAGCAATGCAAACAAATATTTATTTCAACTTCATGTCTACAAAAGACAATCTCATTAAGTCTTAGGTAAAAAAAAGAGCAGAGAGCACTTATATAAATGCTACAGGGAACCTTCAAGCCAAAAATTGCTTGAGCACTTAAACTGATCACTGTTCAACAAATTCATGAAAATTGAATGGATGAAAAACCACCGGTAAACACAGGACACAGTTAAAAGAGAACAACGGGACAAGCTTATCCCGTCGTTCTCTTCCGTACCCTGTGTTTTCCGCTGGTTTTTCATCCATTCAAACATGTACCAACTAGCACAGTCCGATGCCTTGGTATCATAAAAAGACGAATTGTCACTCCTTACAGACAGTTGAAAAAAAAGAAAGTATAAAGCAGGTGACAAAATTAAAATGACAGCAGATTGGTTAACTTTTAATTTTAAGTGATAATATAAAAAATAATGGCATGAATGAAAGTGAGCAGCAACCAAAGGACCATGATGCTAGGCCGACATTCCACTTTGAAGCAAAATATCCGCTTTCAAAGCTACATAGGCCAAACATGCAATGAGGCAACCCTTTAGGCCCACAAAAACATACCATATACTTTAAAAAAGCTACAATTTAGTTGAGAAAAACTGACCACAACAAATTGGAATTGACAACTAGATACAGTTGTCACACCCAAGCAAGCCGGCGAAAGATGAACAGATATCTAGCTGTCCTACCCCCTATTTGTGCCCTAGCCTCTGATCCGCTGCAGCAAACAAAAAAATTGTTTATATGTAGAACTACGGTCTACGCTCGTTACAGCGGATCCGGCAACAATGGACTTTCAGTTACAACAGACCATTTCTGTTGGTTTGTCTGGTACCCATGCATTTTAAATGGAGTCCACTCCGCTCACAACGGACCCGGCTAAAGCAGACTATCGGCTACAACAGACTAAATTTTAGGCGAAAATTGTTTCGACTAAACGTTTATAGCGGACTTCCGCGGGGACGGCGCCCGGTGTGCTTTTTCATTTATTTTCGCAAGAAAACTATTATGTCTGGCAACATTGCTGGCAGCCGGGTCGTTGGCGCAGCAAGCCAAGCCAGTGGCTTTTTTTTTTGTGCGACCAGCGGCATTAGCGGCAGGGTAGCTGATTTCACTGTCGGGTAAATTAATCGTAATTAACGCTGTTGAACACGAGGAAAAACAGGGTGACATCGCCAGAAGTAAAGGCCTGTCTAAGCACAGTGTCCGCTGTACCGTCAAGAACAAGGCCGCTGCCGATAAACGCGACTCCGGTGAGATTGAACACAGGGCAATCGAATACTCGAAGTGGTGCACTCGGAGGCAAGTCTGCCCTCGTCAGTTTTTTTATGTAATAAAAAACTCGGGTTCAGTGAAGTTCGGCTTTTATTATTCCCACGCATGCACCGTTCCCGTTCCGTTCGGTGAAAAAGGTAAGAAATGCCTCAAGTAGGGGTTGTTCCCCATCCATTGTGTGCAATCTGCCGGTAACCGTGCGCAGTTCAACTGGTCTAACTTTCGATTTTACAGCTGACCGTCATTAGATTATTTCATTACATCTGTTTCAATGACCAGAATAAAATTGCTAAAAATGCGGAATCTGCCTTGAGGGAACGTCAGGCAGCGATCCGATTTGTTTGACGAACGGTTTCGGGAAAACCTGCCTCGTCGTGAGGGGATTTAAAAGAGCCTCGCCAATGCTGATGGGCACGACTGATGTTTTATAGCTGGTTTTTAATTGCGCCTAGTTATATTCTTGCGTTATTTGCTCAGCTCATCTTGCGTCTTTACACGCTTGACCACATGCGCTAGGCCTTTTCGAAGTGCCGGTGCTAAGTTTTGGAAACGGTGTTTACGCGATTCTTTGCCCTCGCGCGAACACTGTGCAGAGGTGCTGCAGGCATGTAGAAAGAACAAAGTGTATGTACTATGCATGCAATATCGGTCAATGTACCCACTGTAGGGCTCATAGCCCCCCCCCCCCCCCCCCACGTCGGAAACTGCATACTTCGGCTACAGCGGACGTTTTTTTCTGGATTCAGAGGGTCCGTTGTAACTGGCGTAGACTGTATTACTCTTGGTCAAACATAGACAGTTCTAATGACGGAGCCAAGTAGGTTCCGAAACGGGGAACGCTTTGGATAAAGTCCTTGGTTAGAGTATTATATTTGTTTCCATCAAACACAAAAAAATGCATGGTAAAGCGCTGACATTAACTTTGTCTACTGCGGTTCCTTCATGGTGACATCACTACAGCAACAAAAAATACAATACAGTGCATTAAAGGGGGCATTGGGACAACATAGAATTTCGTTTCGTTCGACATATTTCCTGTTTTATAAGTGCCCCCAACACTTGACCAGCAGCAAATGATGCTGCATTCACTGAGAAATTAATTTAGGTTAAAAGTCTGATTCTGCCACCATATCGTGTGTTTTTGGGATGTCAGCAATGAAGCCATAAGTGCGTGTAATCAAACAAACTACTGCGTCACTCGGGTCTGCAGCCTTGCTAGCCATCAGTCCTCCCAGGTGGAGCTACCATACTCATCCACGAACCGTTGTTTGCCATTGCTTTGTTTTTGACTGCGTCTGCACCTGGCTTGTTTTCGTTACTGTAGAAAGTAATGGTTTTGTGAAACATGGGGTATCCTCGACAAACAGGGTCACGTAAGACAACATCGCCTATGCCAATCGGCCAGTGCCGTGCAAGCCAACTCCAAAGCGGCGGAGTGCTGTCCAGCTAAAACAAGCATAGTGCACGCCGTACCAACAGCAGTGCACATCGATACTTGTATGTTTACGCGTATTTTCGTAACTTTCATTGTTTACTGCACCATTTTTACGGCTGTAAAATGAATATGCATTACATTTAAGCGCAAATAGCTCATTCAGCATGTTTATAAGGCCTGCCCCATTTGCGTTTGCTTTTGCTGGCCTCAGCCAATCGTACAGCTGGGGACATAGGACATCATAGATACTGCTGTGGGAAATGAGCTAGTGGGTCGCATGGCCATTCCCTTTTTCCTAATTATATAGCTTATTCGAGTGAAGTGCGCGTTAAAAAATGGTGTCAGTATGATTCTAACGAGGCAATCTGTCGAATGAACGAAACTTGTGTGTTGTCTGCATGGCCCCTCTAAGCAAAAGCAAGGCAGCCAATTTTTTTATTTAGGCTGCCTTCATGCACACATTAGTGCTCTATTACTGCCAGAAACTCATTACGGGACTCCTGATATATTTACAGTTGCAATAAAAATCAGAAATAGAACGAAAAATCATTGGACACTCCACAATGTCCTAAAAACAAAGGAGTAATGTGCGAGTGAGCTACCTAAAACACTGCGACAGAAGATCATATTCAACAAGGCAACTAATAAAAACCATGGCTAGTGCATAGCCACCACGCAGCTCATTTGTTAAGAGCTTATGTGCGTCCCCACAAGTTGGCTGTGTAAACCCACTGACACCTAACAGAGTCCAAGGTTCGACGAAAACTCGTCAGGGGAGGGTGAGTTATTGATGAAATACAAGCAGGCACTCACCTGGTCAAAAACAAATAAACAAATAAAGACGTTTTGGGGCCCCTACTGGTCCCTTCATCACAATGAAACGGGGTGAAAGGTCGCGATTATTTATATGTTCGGTGGCGCAGAGTGTGCATGTATATCTCGGGGAAATTACCCCGCGACCGGTTAATCACGCTTTTAGTTGGTTGAATATGCACTGATTCTAAAAGTAGTCGTGTCGACAGGCGCTTCTCTGATGCGATTATAGTTGCGGAATCCAAATCGATGACGTGGTCAGTAGCCAGGTGATGATCCGCCAAGGCATTTCAGCTTGCATTGCCTTATTTTGACATCGTTCTCGTGCTATTGAATTCTTTTAAAAATTTCCAGTTTCACCTATGTAGGATTAGGAACGAAATAGAGACGCCGACCAGTCCAAACAAAACGTACTGACGTTTCGGCTTCCAGCACGGAAGCCTTGTTCACAATAAATGCATCACCAGAAGTGGGTCGTTTAAGTGGGCTTGAATAATGGCTGCAAAGAGCGTGCATAGATCGGGTTTAGATTTCAGTCGTTACGATGGACTGTGTTAGATGTGGTCTGAATGATTAGTGATTCCAGATGTAGCAGTGATGCGGTCACTTTTTCTGTAGCGACGATTCTTGCATTGTCCCAATCAATCTTGTGGTCACTCACGACGGCGTGTTTGGCTAAAGCATTGTTGCGGATGCTTTTATTCTTTGCGTGACGTGCATGCTGCTGCAGACGATTCTTATAATTTCCTGATTCCCCGATATACACGCCGCTGCAGTCTGCACAAGGTATCTCGTATACCACACCGGGGAAGCGCTCCTTGGGCAAGCGGTCCTTGACTCTCACGAGCTCATGGTGCATCTTTTTGGCTGGAACGTGGGCCACCTGCACGTCATATTCCCGTAGGACACGTGCCAAACATTCACTTGTTCCTTGAAAGTAGGGCACAGGAGCTCGCTTCATCGGGGCAGGAGGCACGTCCAGTTGTCCCCGTCGGGTCAGTTGGCTTTCCGTTGCATTTTTAAAGTGCCTCGGGTAACCGCAGCTAGCCAGGTCGTCCCACCCCTTTGCCGTGTCCATCGCCGCATCCTCGGGCTTCGAGCACAATCTTTTCGCACGCTGCAGTAGCGTGCTAACAGCCCTCTTGTGGGAAGCGGGGTGCACGGAGTTGAAGTTCAGGTAGCGGCCTGTGTGCGTTTCCTTGCGGTATACGCTGAAACGTATCCTCTGGCCCTGCCGAGACACGAGGACGTCCAGGAAGGGAAGTTTTTTCCATCGGCCTCCTCTTCTGACGTGAACTGAATGGCACGTTCCATACTGTTGAGGTGGGCCAGCAAGCTGTTCGCCGCGTTTTTCTGAACGACGCAGAAACAATCGTCGACATAACGCAAGAACACTTTTGGTTGAGGGGCAGAGGAGGCTAGCACGCGTGCTTCCAGCGCTTCCATGGTCAGGTTCGCCGCCGTGACCGAAATAGCGGCACCCATTGGAGTCCCCTGCCTTTGCTTGTAAAAATGGCCCATAAAGACGAAGTACATATTGTTCAGGCAAAAATCTAGAAGCCTGCGTAGTTCTGGCACATCCATCGGTGATCTCCCGGGCAACGTCTCATCAGCCTCGAGAGCAGCGGTGCATACGTTGACAGCCAGGTCAATCGGAACGCTCGTGAAAAGGGACTTCACGTCGAAGGACACCATCAAGTCGTCTTTCTCGATCACGGTGTTGCGAGTCTTCTCGACAAAATCGAAAGAATTACGAACGTGAGTGGTCCCTTTACCGACAAGCGGAGCCATAACTTGGTGCAGGAACTTCGACAGGTGGCCCACGTTCCCGCCAAAAAGATGCGCCATGAGCTCGTGAGAGTCAAGGACCGCTTGCCCAAGGAGCGCTTCCCCGGTGTGGTATACGAGATACCTTGTGCAGACTGCAGTGGCGTGTATATCAGGGAATCAAGAAATTATAAGAATCATCTGCAGCAGCATGCACGTCACATAAAGAATAAAAGCATCCGCAACAATGCTTTAGCCGAACATGCCGTCGTGAATGACCACAAAATTGATTGGGACAATGCAAGAATCGTCGCTACAGAAAAAGTGACCGCATCACGGCTACATCTGGAATCGCTAATCATTCAGACCACATCTAACACGGTCAATCGTAACGACTGAAATCTAAACCCGATCTACGCACGCTCTTTGCAGCCATTATTCAAGCCCATTAAAACGACCCACTTCTGGTGATGCATTTATTGTGAACAAGGCTTCCGTGCTGGAAGCCGAAACGTCAGTACGTTTTGTTTGGACTGGTCGGCGTCTCTTTTTCGTTCCTAATGTACCCTTCCGGCCAGACAGGATTCCGTCATGATCTCGATTTTACCTATGTAGGATGCGTTGCAATCCTTGCATGGAATTTTGTAGGCAACTCTGGGAATCTTGATTTTTCTAAAGGGTCTTTCACGTATACCAGCTTCTGATTAAGCCTGTTCGTTGGCACGTGTGCAATTTTAACACCATATGTGCCAAACACCCTTGCAAGAGCTTCACTGATGCCTTGCGTGTAGGGGACGGCAGCGCGGTTTTGCCTGTATTCTTCAGGAACCCTTTCGGGGGAGGCAACTGAAGCCCGCAATTGTTGCGTCCTCACAAGCTTTGAAGGGTAGCCGTTGCTGCGAAGGTCCTTCCTTACCACGGCTAGCTCTTGCTTGCACAGACCAGGCTCAGAGCAGATTCGTGATGCGCGTGAGAAGAGTGCAGCGGCGACAGAGCGTTTTTGGCCTATAGGATGCGCAGAGTCGAACCCCAGGTATACCCGTGTGGGTAGGCTTTCGATACACACTGGTTGTAAATCCTTTGGCCGACCATCTCACAAGTATGTCGAGGAAGGCGATCTGTCCATTATTTTCTTGTTCCGTGGTGAACTGGATGCTTGGAACACAAGAGTTTAGATGCTCAAATAAAGGCATTACGTCTCGGCGGTGGATCACACAAAAACAGTCGTCTACGTAGCAGACAAAGATCTTGGGGCCGTCTTGTACGAGCATAGCGCAGAATTTTCTATAGCCTCTAAGGCAATATTCGCACAGACTACTGAAATGGAAGCTCACATAGCTGTTCGAAACCGCTGCTTGTAATAGTGTCCGCTGAAAACAAAATATGTGTTCTGCAGGCCAAATTCCAGGAGACGATATAAGTCTTGCGTCTCAATTGTCGACCATGAAGGCCGAGATACATCGTTCTCGAGTAGATCCTTGCAACTCCGGACCGCGTAATTTTGCCTGGAATTTGGCCTGCAGAACACGTTTTGTTTTCAATGTACAATGTTACAAGCAGCGGTTTGGAACAGTGATGGGAGCTTCCGTTTCAGCAGTCTGTGCGAATATTGCCTTAGAGGCTCTAGAAAATTCTGCGCTATGCTTGTACAAGACGGCCCCAAGATTTTTGTCTGCTACGTAGACGACTGTTTTTGTGTGATCCACCGCCGAGACGAAATGCCTTTAATTGAGCATCTAAACTCTTGTGTTCCAAGCATCCAGTTTACCATGGAACAGGAAAATAATGGACAGATCGCCTTCCTCGACGTACTTCTGAAACGGTCGGCCAAAGGATTTACAACCAGTGTCTATGGAAAGCCGACCCACACGGGTAGATACCTGGGGTTCGACTATAGGTCAAAAACGCTCCGCCACCGCTGCACTCTTCTCACGCGCATCACGAATCTGCTCTGAGCCTGGTCTACGCAAGCAAGAGCTAGCCGTGGTAAGGAAGGACCTTCGCAGCAACGGCTACCTTTCAAAGCTTGTGAGGACGCAACAATTGCGGGCTTCAGTTGCTCCTCCGAAAGGGTTCCTCAAGAAGACAGGCAAAAACGCACTGCCGTCCCCTACACGCAAGGCATCAGTGAAGCTCTTGCAAGGGTGTTTGGCACATATGGCATAAAATTGCACAAGTGCCAACGAACAGGCTTAAGCAGAAGCTGGTATGCGTGAAGGACCCTTTAGAAAAATAAAGATTCCCCGGAGTTGCCTACAAAATTCCATGCAAGGATTGCAATGCATCCTACATAGGTGAAACTGGAAATTTTTAAAAGAAGAATTCAATAGCACCAGAACTATGTCAAAAAAGGCAATGCAAGCTGAAATGCCTTGGCGGATCATCACCTGGCTACTGACCATGTCATCGATTGGGATTCCGCATGCATAATCGCATCAGAGAAGCGCCTGTCGACACGACTACTTTTAGAATCAGTGCATACTCAACCAACTAAAAACATGATTAACCGGTCGCGGGGTAATCTCCCCAAGATATACATGCGCACTCTGCGACACAGAACCTATAAATAATCGCGACCTTTCACCCCCCTTTCATTGTGAAAAAGGGACCAGTAGGGGCCCCAAAACGTCTTTATTTGTTTATTTGTTTTTGACGAGGCGAGTGCCTGCTTGTATTTCATCAACACCGAACTAACCCGCCTGGATCACCACTTTATAGACATTGAGCAATTCTTTGAATTGGTTTATTGTAGCAAGCTGTCTTGTTTATTTCCTTATTTTTTTGGCATTTCCTGTCTCATTTGAAATTGGGAGACCAGATAGCTTTTACTACGGGTCATGCACTGGTGACAACAAATAATTGATTTCACATTAATCAATTTTCAGTTCTGTTTTATTGCTCACCAGCCAATGACCTGAAATATCAGAGGCTCTTAAAACATATGCTGGCATTTCTTTCCTGCACTGTAGTACAACTAATCATGACTTTTATCATATTTTGTTCACAAATTGTAATATTTAGAAAGTATTCAGCTGAATGAAAATGTTATTTCAGAAGCATGCGCAATCAAAAAGGCCTCAATGACTCTCACCACATGGTTCACTTGTTTCTGTCACAAATAACCTGATTGCAGCCACATTCCACCCAAGACGAAGGTAACATACCCTCTGGGATGATGAATATTTAAAATGCCTTACGAGTAAGTGCTCAGCACATGAAATTGTGGCATTAAAATTAAAACAGAAGATCCCTCTGCGGCATCCTTCACTTGGGGCAGCGCTTGATCACAAACTTCGAGAAGCTGAAAAATGCTCCATGCGCCGCTCCAGCCAGCAGAAACAATGCAGGACGCAAGTTGGTAGGTGGACCGTTGGCATCCTGCGATTGTGAAGATTTTTGTTTAGTAGATGCTCTTCTTTTTGTACCACTGTTTATTCCTCCTTTAACAAGCAGCTGAACTCCTGCAGGTTCTACGAATCATACAAGCATAATAAAATGCAGCAATGCCGAACAATTGGCAGGGTTACCTCAATTTTTCTTTTCTAGGAATGAAAACAATGTAGGTAATCTATGCACAACTACAATCAAACCTTTCAATTTTTACCTACTTCACTCCTAACAAGCACACATACACGTTAGACATGTGAGCAAGCTGCTAAATTAATGCCCACAAACTTAATCAGGCATCAGAAATCGGCAGAGAACGACGTGTCACCTTTAAATGGCACTTTTTTCGTTCAAAACACGTAAATGGGCGAGAAAGATACATAATTATGAGTTGGTACCCTCATCTGGTATGGTTTTCAGGCAATGCTTACATCTCACTTCAGTACCTTCAGGTGGTGGAGATCTTTGAAAACTCATTGCGGGCAAGTGGGTTGTTTTCAAGCTCTCGTATCTTGCCAGCATATGCTGGATTCCAGCATTCCCAAATCAACGTGACGACCCGAATGTGGTGGATGCAAGAAAGAATAAGCACACGCCAAGGGCGTAGCCGAAGGTGGGGTGGGGGGAGGGGGGGGGCGGTGCTTCCCCCATAATGTTTTATGCCAAGGCTGGGGTGCGGTTTAAGCAGCCTGAAAAACCGCCTAAAGTCACCTGCAGGCGCGGAAGTTGCAGTTTTAAGGACATTCTTGCTCATATAAAGCTGACAAGGGCAATGTCAACGTCTGATCCCTGCGCCCACTCTAGATGCTGTACCTGTCAATATATACAGCCCGGCTGCATTTCGCGCCGGATACACCGACAAGCGCCGGGAACCTGCCGCGAGCCGATCGAAACAGCCCCACTGTTTCACTGGCGGAACTGCACGGCCGGGGAATGGCAAAACAGCAGGAAAAGCCTCATATAGGCTTACATGTGGTCGGGAGCGTTTCATTCCTTGTCTTTACACTGATACAAAGCATAATCACATGACAGAGCATGTCGCTGTATTTTGTTCAGTCAACTATCAATCCTTGATATGTTTATTTTTCTACCGACATCGCATTTCATTGACTATTGCAGTTCCATAATTTCTGCTGCATAAAAAGCATTGCTCTGCCCATCTTGTATTTCCTCCACATCAACAAAACTACACAATTCTCCTTATTGCGGAGCTTTGTTTTTTTGGCACTATTTCACTGTTTCCTTGACCTCCCTTTAGAATCAGCATTCTGTATTTGCTTAACCGGAATTTTACTGAAGCCATGTCTGTTTCAATTTAACAGATAGAAATAACGAAATTTAATAAGAAACGTGCAACAAGCTCAACATTCAACAGCAGTGCAAAAGGTGTTCCGCTTAGCGCAAGTTCACTACTCACGTTACTAGCACAAAAAATAACAAAAGGCGATTACTTAAAGGAGCCATGAAGAGAAAACAAAAGTTTGTTTTATTCGAAAGATTAGGTGTTTCATAGTACCCCAAGCGCTTTCCCGGAAGCAAATGATGCTTTATTCACTGAGAAATAAGGCAATTTAAGCCAAAATTTTAAATCTCCCGCTAAAATTGCACATTTCGTCATGTGAACAATGGCGTCATACGAGCCGGTCCATGAAACATATACTTAGTATGTCGACTCCATATAGCACCCACACGCGGGAGTCGACCGAGACGGCGGCCATTTTAAAAATACTAGTAAAACCTAGTGCACCCGCAGCCCTAGTCATGGAATCGCCTGATCCGGAGAACAAAACTCTCGCCGAGGAGCTCGGGCTTGCATTTAACAACCTTACACCACTTGAACGCTCAATGCTTCTAAGTGCACGAGCCGCAAGAGTTGTGGGATACGCGGTGGACGGGAAAGCGACCATTCCGCGATAGCCACAACAGATGAACGCCCAGCCGTCGGCACCGCTGCCTCGTCAGCCCCGTCGCGACGGATGAATACAGACTGGTACGTATGTGCCGTATTTTCAATTTTAGTAGCAGTATCGCTTATGCCAGTTGGCCGGTGTCGTGTATGGAAAGCCGTTCGCTCGAGCTCTCTGCTCCGACCAGAAAGATTTGAGCGTCAATGCGCGGTGTGTACGGCAATTTTTTTCCCCAAGGTCAGAGCGCTTTGGCGGCGATTTGATGAAGTCGGCGACGAGCGCCAGCATGTCCGGGTCCCTGCCGTAATCACTTCCTCGGAAATGAAGCGAGCACACTCGTACTTCCTTTAGCTCTCTTTCTCATCCGTTTGCAAAGTTCACAAAACATAGCCACTTGCTTCGCCGAGATTCGTCGTTGGGCAGCACATGAAAGGAGATCTCACCGGCGGGGATGTCGCACTCCCTCGACGATTTGCCCGTACTACATGGGCATTTCAAAACACAGCAACGAAATTTCATTGTAAAGTGCTCGAACAAACCGAAGTTTTCAGTGGTTGTAAACTGTAAACGAGCTCGTAACGACAGCAGCAAGCCAACACGACCTCCATACCGAAACCTGTGCGACGAGTGGCACTATCTCGTTGCTGCTCTGTGTTCCTTACTCCCCTTGTTTCTATTTTTACCTTTCCTGGTTGGCGATATGACGGCCAACCTCCTGTGAAGGAATTACGATACCAAGCAAGGTCACGGCTGTGCGTGCCGGGACGGTTCGTTGGCCCCGAAGAGCCTTGAACCCGAAAATTCGTCTGCGCGATGGTGGCGACGGCGAGATGTCGAGTTCGGCTGGCGGTAGTTTCGTACGCATTGGCATACACGCTTGCATGTTCGTTCGGAACTTCAACCATTTACTCCACCGTTCTTTGTCATAAAAAGAATGTGCAGTATGTTTCACGGGCATTTAGCTCGCTATGCAAACTGTAAGCCCTGCCTAACATGCGTTTGCTTTTGCCGGCCTCCGCAAATCGCAGAGCATTCTCGAGTGACATCATAGGTTTGTTGCGGAAAATGAGCTGGTGGGTCGCGTGATCATTTCCTTTTTTCCTAATTATGTAGCTTTTTTGAGCGAAGTTTGCGTTATAAGTGGTGTCGTTATGGTTCTAACGAGGCAATCTTTCGAATGAACCAAACTTGTGTTTTCTCTTCATGGCTCCTTTAAGGACGAAGACGCACGTTTGCTAGCTTCACCGCCATAATATACGAATGCGCCGCATGTACAGTCCACTGCGATTCGAAGGTTGTCGCGGGAAAGCTACTCTTTCAAACGAAGCAGAAAGAACACCAGCTTTAGCAAATATTCCATGCAAGTTTCGTTATCGTCGGCGTAGATAAAGGGCAACCAAGTCCAAGTCTGTGCTTGATAACAACGAATGTACAGCTTGAAACCCAAAGGGTGGCAAGTCAGTCGTGCGGGCCATTGTTGTATCATGGAACAGCCAACAAGGGAGCAAAGAGTGCGAAATCTCGATTTTCATGGTTCCGAAACGAAACCATGGGCTGGTGGCCCGCTTGGCCGCTCGATGCTGGCGCGATAACCTTCAAATCGTGCTCGACTGTACTTCATAGCTGACAAGAAAACTTAATAGTCCCTTTTCTAAAGGAAAATCTAAAACATGAGAATCTTGATAGTAAACACCCAGTGTTGGCCTGCACTTCCGCCCGACGAACTTCAGGGACCGCGCGTCACTGACGAGAGCACTCATGATCACACTCACGAGCGTGGGTCCGCCTAACCACCTGCTCTGCGGACGAATGAATCGCCCGTGGTGTGCCCACAGACCAGCGAACGGCAATTTCGGTGATCATCATGATCATCACCATCTAAGCTCCTTAAGGTGGGCTTTACAGTTAGCATTGAGCATACACAAATCGCATGTTAAAGTCAGTTATTTCAAGCTTCGTTTCCAAAACAACGCGCAAGATGACTTGCCTACATATTTCCCCGTCCCATCTTTTGGTCGACCACGGCCCCCCTCCACCCCCTCCCCCCCGAAAAAAATTCCTCGCTACGCGCCTGGCACATGCCCAATCAGGAGTACGTTCAGCATGCACGTCGGTTGTTTAAAAAAAAGGGTGTAATGTATTGCTCAGAAGACTCAATGCTTGCACGCATCTTGGAGCAGCAACGGCCTTAGCAGATGTGTTTGAGTGGTTTTGCTCTCTCATAACATCCACAGTGCTTTCAGGAAAAGCCCCAGGCCTTGCAATTAGCATGTTCCAGTTAAGAATAATGCAGCTGATACTTTACACTTTCAAATCTTTTTCTTTGTGGAAGGATGTTTCTTTATTGGCAGTACAGCACTAGCGTGCGTAAATCGCAGTTTTCAGAACCCCAATCAGGCCTCTGTAAATGGTACAGGCAGTTACATTAACTATTTGAAAAAGTGGACTGCAAGGACTGTCAATTCACATGATAAACATCCAGAAAATAGCTGAAAACAGAACTGGTAAGGCTTTATCGAAGACTAAACTACAAAGGTAATAACATTTTTGTGTCACCACCTAAGAAATATGGCTTCATCGTAAACATGACTAACACCAGGAAATTCGTATACATGGTGATTAACTGCTATGCCCACATTATGATTTTGGGTGAAACTGAGTTTTCCGAAATTAACAATAAAGGTTGCCATTTAGCAGCTACTTATTAGGTTATGCATGAAACACCAATAATTGTTACGGGGGCGAGAACTTGTACATTCAAGTGATCGAACATTATTCAAGTATGGTAGCCCACTGTGCTACCAAAACTGTGTTTGAAAACTTACGTTCTGGCGGCCAAACACTGTTGACAATGCTTGTGGCTCTTGTCCAGTTGAATGGAGGGACGTGATGTGCTCAGACCGTCCAGAGGTCTAAAACAGGATGACATGATTATCACTCAGGCAAGAATGGAAATTATTGGGTGCACGAATGTTACAACTCGGGCAACACAACATTCAGCCAAAATCAATACCCGCGTACAGCGGCACCGTACACATGGTGAGGTGGCTCGCCGTAAACGCAACGAAGCTTGCGAGGCGCGCACATTCGCTCGCCAACGATTTCCCCTCGCCATTTACAACACGGCACAAACGACAGCGGTGATTAACGAAGCCGTAAACGCTGCGCCGCACAAGTAGCCGCCCGTGTTCTGATAAACTACGCGTAAGAAGTTGTTCGCAGTGGTGAACTCTGAAGCTGTTCAATGTAGTGCTGCGGAATGGGAAACGTTACTGAGTTACTGAGCGCCACTGCGTTACTGAGCGCCACTGCGTTACAGAGCGCCAGTGCGTTCAGCGCTCAATGCAAGCACCACAATGTTCTTTCGCACATCGCCTTTCTAGAGACAAGCCCTCTAGGTTCAACCTAGCCAGTTCAGTTAAACAATTCACACACGCGGGCTCCTGTTAACGAATCCTTAAAGCGGCGATGACAGCTACAAATGACATCCAGTGACAAGAAAGGCGGCAAATGTGACGAGACAGCTTACCTGACAGAGACCACGCAGAGGAGCGAGCGACGTTCAGGGGCAAGCGCCAAACTTAATTAGCCGTCTTCAGGTGGCAAAGTTGTTCTCAAATACTTCATCGCGAAGTCGAACCCGACAGGCATCACCGAAGACGACGAGGTGTCCAATTATACATAATAACTGCGCTTGTTTAACCGCACGGTCGCACAGTAAACAATCTATGAAAGAAGGGTCACGGGGTATCTGTTCCGGAATCCGGCCACGCCGCCGCGCGCCGTACTCAGGGTATCGGCCGTTGGCAGGGAGTTGCGTAAACAAATTAAAACGACAACAATAAATAATTGCATCTTTTACTGAATATAACATAATCTTTAAGTTTATTATTTATTGTGTGTATTATAATAAAGAAGCTTAGATATTTAAAGTTTACAAACACAAAACGCGAACTGAAGCTTTTGGCGCTCGATTTGAATGTTAAAAAAAGCAGCAGATAGTAAGATAACACTGCGCAATGAAATTTGGCAGTGTTCTAGTGTAAGTAATCGTATTATTATTTGGCGCCTGTTTATTTAGCGCCCGATTTCATGCCCCTCCCTCCCCAACTTTTGTTTTCTTTTGATATTTGCCTTGTTCTCCAAAGTTGTTTCTGCAGGAGAAACTAGGTGGTCTGTTTATTGCATTTGTACACAATATTTACGGTCGCTAACAATAAGAATGGAATAAAATTGTAATTGCTAGTACGTTATAACTCCACTGAGCGACGAGAATGACTGTTGTCAGAGGGGGCTATGATTGTGCTGGTGGGGCAGGAGAAGAACAGGGAACGACGGAATGATGATACAGATGTCACAGTTCAAGGTTTTGCTGTGCTCCCTGGAAGGCTGTAGAAAACAAAAAGTGGGAGGGGTAGTGTTATTCCGTGGATGCCGTAATAAGCAAGGGCTGATATTTTTTCCTGTTTCAACGTCGGTGCTGCCGCTGCTTTTTATTGAATTTGGCAGCTTTTTTTTTTTTGCTTCTGAACATTTTTGACGAGGTTGGGAGGATGGTGCAATGGGGTGTCTTTTTGAAATTATATTGCATGCATGGCCTCAATCAATGAAGAGCTGAACACCTTTTCCTCACCCTTTCAACACCCTTCCAAAAAAAAGGGTGTTGAGGTTGGTCAACACCCTTTTTTTCACGCGAAAAGGGTGGTGAGCTACGAAAAAGGGTGTGGAGATTCAAGAAAAAGGGTGTAAGGGCCTCCCAACACCCTTTTTTCAATATTTTACACCTTTTTTGGCCAAAAGAGCGTAAAAAAGTTTAGTGTGCACCTAAAACGCTGACCTTTGTCTGCATTTTCTGAAATAAAGCCGAGAAATTTTAGTTGTTGGTTCCATTCTTCAACCACCTCTGCTATTTGTTTCTTAACGTACACGTTTGCGTAAACGCGCTTTACTTTTAGGTGCCTTGAAAATTAGGGTTTTTGTCAAATGGTTATGACATTGTGAAGCCAACGTAAGTTGAGCTACAAAAAATTGAAAGCCTATCAAATAGTTCCAAATTCAGTATTCATTGGTGAGGTGCCAGCCAGCGTAAATTGCCACTTTAAAACGCATACTGCAGAAAACACCACCAGAACAGAGCTGTGTATTGAGCACGGGTATGCCGCCTGTACCAACTACGCATAAGGGGTTATCAGTACAAAACAGTTGACACATTGTGGGTAAAACGCTGTTTTACTCACAGTGAAGCGCATTGTTTCACTGTGGGTAAAACGCATTGTTTCACTGTGGGTGAAACGAAGACCTACATGAAATGACCGCTATAATTTTCGCAGTGGTATGAAGCTTGTGCCAACTTTGATAACAGCACAGAACAGCCAACTTGTAAATTATGAAGTGTCGTTTGGACCCTTAAACCTTGTAGTGTGCATCAAACTACCTTGACTACTGAGGTACTGCGCAAATACATGCATGACTTCATCCCCTAAGGGCCCACTGCATTTGAATTGCTTGCAAGAGATGACCGTGACAACGGGCTTATTGTAAAAGAACCTGGGCGCTGAAGATGCGCCTGCATACAAGGGCCGTCGTGACCCTTGTCGGGGCATTAGACACTCACGTGTGGCGTGAACTCTCCGACGGAGACAAGCCTGCCGAGGCCAGCAAACACGTCGTTCACGAAGGCTGCGGCCGTGAGGAAGGCCACCAAGGTGCAACCGATGGCGGGCACGATAGCGACCAGGGTGACCATACGTGATGCCAAAGCCTCGACAGAGGTCTCGTTCGGACTGCGTCGGCGGATTCCATGCCCGATCTCTTTGTGATTAAGCACGACATGAACATGGTCACTCAGGAGGAGCTATTAACTGAGGTCTTTTTGTACAAAAAAGAATAAAATAATTAGGCCTGTGCCACACATGCAGGTACAAACATCCACTTTGCTACAGCTACTATACAGCAATGTATACACTTCCAGGTGACAAGAAAAAGAGAAAGATTAAAGCATAGTTGCGAATTGCGCTTAGAAGGCCACTTAAAAAGGTATATCGGCTATCAGACGAAGCGGGAAACCTTTCGAGTTTATGGAACGATTGTATGGACAGCTTCTCAGCAGAGAAAAAGGTAAAGGGTTGACCGTGCATTGCGTGAAACAACGGTTGCGCAAGCTTTAAGAGGCGCTGTGGGCGACGCTTTCGCTTTGATAGTAACTGCTCAAGTATTGATGCTGTCATTCCGCAGTGCTGGCGTTTCGAGCTGGCCAAAAGCCGTCGTATTGCTGAGAACAGTACCCCGTTATGGAATATCCTTATAATAAGGCGAAAATGTATGGCTCTTGTGACATAACGTCGCCGAAACTGGCCCGTTTGAGATTCTTGCACGACCAATCTACGGAGAAATCCAGGCTATGTCAGCATCCAAGCCCCAGGCACCAAGGCGAGACAGCAGCTCACAATTTTTTGATTCAAGCTGTCCTCAACCAAGAACGTCAAAACTTGGCATTCCGGCCGCTTTGCTGCATTAGTCATCAACAGGTTGGCCGGCTTCACTGGCAAGCTACGAGTTTCTTGACACTTTCGTTGATGGAGTTCCTGCCCAGGCGCTAATCCATACAGGTGCAAACATATCTCGTGATAAGTGGGAATAGCTGCACCACGCAAAAAAAATGCTCACGTCTGCCCCCATCCCGCGTTCTTGACGTTGCTGAAGGAACAGCTTTTCTACCGTTGGTTTATGAGCTGCCGCACTGCCACCATGACCTCCTCCTTAGGCTTGGCCTTCTTTTTGAACGTTCTCAGGTTATCGACAAATCGGAGGTAGACATCAGTCTGGAGCTTTCTTGTCCGGAGAATGTTGCAGACGCAGTGCAGTGTCTCCCGTATTGTCTCCCGGATTTTGTATGAGGTGCTGTATGGTTCGCTGGCAGTACCCCAGTGAACTGCTTTCATATACATGTTCATATATCTTGTGTCATCTGTATACTGTATCGCTCACTCCTGCGAAGGACCTTGCTTCAAAGGTCGGTAGTATTTAATAAATAAATAAATAAATAAATAAATAAATAAATAAATAAATAAATAAATAAATAAATAAATAAATAAATAAATAAATAAATAAATAAATAAATACCGTTAATTTGACACTCCCGAAAGCCGCAGACATCCCATCAAGGAGAGGGCCCTAATTGCAGCATTCTAAAAAACACCGCCTTAGTAGCAGAAGTTGTCCAGTTAAATAAATGGCCTCCGCAGCAGACACTAAAAAATTAAAAAAACACGTGTTATGTATTAATGAGATTCGAGCCTGCGTCTACACATTAGCAAACGAATGTTCCCTATCTGTGCAATCTACGCATGTTGCCAGCATAGAACGAATGTTAGGGTTATATTGTCCTTTAGTGGCGCATACATACTTGGGGGATTGGCCAATGATCCAATGCTTTCTGGGGAAATGTGTGTCTTAACAATATTCACAAAACTTGGAATTGGAGAAGTAAAAGTTGCAGATTATAACGTGCCGGGTGACAGCTTAATGTGAATTAAGTCATGGGAGTACCACAGTGGCACACTATCCCAGGAGAGCCCTGATTTTAGGGAAGCTGGGGTATGTGGTAGTTTTCTTGCTGACGTAGTTCGCGCCGTAAGACGAAAAAAACAGAAGCAAAGAAAGAGAAGCAAACAAGGTGTGGCAGAAAAGAAGGTTAAGTAATTCGTGGCAAAAGAAAACAAATCTGTGGAAGAATTCTGCCGAGGTATTAAAAATTTCGAGAAACCGCGGCTGCACTACGATCATGTGTTTGTGAACAACGTCCGGTATTTTTGAGGTGACAGCAAAAAGTTATCGTAAAGAGAGCCGGTTGACCATCACACACAATGATTGACGGTCTAATGCGCCAAACTTTAAGCTTTTGAACCTAAATGTGCGTAGCCTCATTATTAAAACAACATACAACTTTCACTGTCTATTTAAATGATTCTAAAGGCGGTGTCCCATGCCGCCTTTTCATCTAGCTAGTATGCCAGTGACACTACTGTACAGCTGGCAACATACTTGTCTGCAACGCAGCTTTCGTACTTTTAAGCCTTACCCTGCCTCGCCCGGAGGAATTTAAGTACAACTACGAGGTCGTTGAGATGTCTAAGTCCACAGCTGTTGTCTCCAACATTTTTGTAAAAGTTTCGGCAGTTTGCAGATGTACCCAATTGCAGTTGAATTTGCTGTTATAGAAACTGTGTTGCGCACTGTACGACCAAATCTCTCACGTCTCATCATTGAAACACTTCTCAACAGCGCACCAAGCCTACAAGTAGTTCGTGTTTATCAGCCATGTTGACCAGAAGCTCCAGCCGGCTTCATTGGTATGAATGTGGTCACCCGAGCGTCACGTGGGTCTCTGCAAAACTACTTTTTCGCTTCAGCGGACGTTACAGTGTGGTGCGCCGTTCTCTGCCCCTCCTACCACAGAACCTGGTCACGTGGCCTGGCTTAAGACTGATCACACCAGCCTTTCCCCGTTAAGCAGCCGCAATAACTTGAAAACATTAGTGAGAAGGTTACAGACTCGTTACAAACGGCAGGAACTCTGGGCTGTACCTTTTGTACTCCTCGAGGTTTTTCTGCGCTGTGGCAGAATCCTCCGTCTCCGGGTAGAGCAGCTTCGAGGACGCGATGGCCGCCAGCGTCGACAGTAGCGGAGAGATAATCACGTCCACCAAGCTGAGCTGCAGGAAGCAAACATTAAGAACGAATTATTGAGGCACGTGCACACCGCGGGAAGATTGCTGAATTTAAAGTTTTCAGGTTTGATTTACAGACAACTTTAGTTTCTTCCTGTTGCAAGGGAAATGAAGATTGCGATGCGTTAACTTCGCGTCGTTGGCTTGGCTGTAAGTTCTATGCGGGTTTATTATAGCGCGTGCTATGGATGTGGCGTGTCGGCAATATGTTACCGTTGCTATGTCAACAGAGCCGGTGGCATGAGAGCTGAAGAATAGAGTGTAGAGAGCCCAAGGGAAGAGCTTCCTTCGAGAAGTGAGCTTAGGACGTTGCCAAGAAAATGACAGTCGAAGCACGTCCCCTGTTCCAAGGCCACCGCTCCCTACAAGCAACCGTTTTGACCATCTCTCCACACACTAAACTTTTTTACACCCTTTTTGGCCGAAAAGGGTGTAAAAACCTTGTCCCATGGCTAACACCTTTAAAAGGTGTTTTCGCAAAAAAAGGGTGTACGGACGAAAAAAGGGTGTAAGAACAAAAAAAAGGTGTTGAGGATGCTCAACACCCTTAAAGGGTGGTGAGGACGCTCAACACCCTTAAAGGGTGGTGAGGACGCTCAACACCCTAAATAAAGGGTGTTGAGAATCCTCACACCGTTATTTAAAGGTGATGGCATGCGCAGTACCATGGTGTCGCGCATGTCATCACCATAGCCTTGGAGGTTTGCGACCTATCACCAAGGTGTCCTAATGCAATTCATGGAGACAGGTGTATGTCTGGAGGCTCTGTAAGTAAATGAAATGCAACAATTTATGACTAATGCCACAATTTTAAGTTATATATACAGTGATCCCTCGTGGCATCAAACTCGGATATCTTGAAATATCGGTTAACTTGACATGACACACACAAAAAAAAGAAACGTAGTAGTCTGAACCAAAAAAGAAGAAATAATAGAACTTCACAATTTCATGCACGTGACGATCACAACATTGGTGCACTAGAGGGACCACTGAAAACCGTTATCAGTGTGCTCACTACACATTAGCATTCAAGTGATACAACTAGACAGAACTGGACCCCCACTACAATTGCAATCATGTTTTCTGGTGGTAGCTTCCAAAAACAATATCCCATGTGATGTGCACCCGTAGAGAACTTGTATTGGTATTTGTCGTCACAACTTTTTTAAAAGGCAGACAATCACATTTATAAGTTCTATTGACCATAAATTGCAAAATTTCTTTTGTGTCAAAAATCTTGGGACTCAAGCCGAATGAAACCACGTTTTCCGAACAAACTTTTACAATCGACAGTAAATGTTGCAACACAAAAAAAGAAACAAGAATGTTTGCAAAATTCTGTGCATGAATCCTGAGACTAAAACTAATTCACAACCATAAACTATGATTGAGGTGTCTATTAATAAACATTTTGGCAACTTCCCTTAAAACTTTACAGCCAAGCACATACCAAATATTAAGATACAAGCAATTATGAACTTCCTTCCCTCCGAATGCAATGAGGTGGACACAGCAGTCTGAACTATAAAGAACATTTATCTTTGACCCATCCTATAGCCGGTATTCATTGAAAAGTTTAGCTGTAAATTTCTTCGTTTGGCAACACTGAAATAGCCACGAACATGGCTGATCGCGCGGCTCGTGCCACTGCGGCCGCACGCCGAAGAAAAATATAACACCGACGTGCGTCGCCTGCTCCGTTTCAACCGATTCTCAACAGTGGTGTCATCAAAGTTGTTATTAAAAGCACTCGTGTTGGAGTCAAGGCATTACTTTGCGTTCGGCGGGCTAGAGCTTGGAATGTCCAAACCATATCATGCGCTTAGCACGGACAAGTACCGCCAGAATCCAAGCACACCCTTTAGGGTGCTTGAATTCTTTCGCCGCAGGAGCACCCTTTTCTGCCCAAAATATCATAGGTAGGAGCTTTTCCTGCAAAAGCACCCACCTAAAGGGGTACACAAAGGGTGCATCATCCTCGGTTCACAAATGGCGCTGCAGGTGTGCAGCCACATATGGCACAGTATGACACACAATTACGGTATGAAACATTCGTGCTTTCCAAGCTCCGTTCTATGAGACATTCCATTAAAGCTCAATGTAAGCTGATAATTTACTTGAACTTTTTGACCCACCGATTTTTGAAACATCCATTTATAAAGTCTAATATTACAGCCAAACCGCAGTACAGAACTTGTATCATTAGAGGATGTTGATTATTCGAAACGGTGTTAAAAATTCAATTTTATGTTCATTTTGCTTAAGTGCAGCGCACATCCTTCGAGCTTCACTGCACAGCATAAACGTGGTATGAGTGAAAGCAAGTAGGCGTGCAACAGATCAACTGCACAAAAGTTCTTCGAACCTTAAAACCCTTGGCTTCTCAGCATTTCATCTAACTTCCAATCACGGTAGCTACTCGCAATGTTTAGTGCCTTATTCTTGAGCTGAGCAGAAAAGCTCAATATTAAGGCAGACCAAATACAATATGTATACTTCCCTACGTACTGTGGCTTTATTCTACCCATAAAAGTTGGGTCGCCACTGCCACTTATTTTATTTTACATTATTCTTTTTGCTTCATGAAAAATGACCCCACAAGCAATACCAAGAACTGTAAACATCACAGAACAATGCATACGAGTTCCCTGGTTGAAATGTGATGACATTGTTGTTATAGCAGTACTTTATCATGAGTCTAGCTTGTGCATGGTGCCTTGCATTATGTCCCTGCTGGTGGATGTGGGGTCATTTTTCGATGTTGCAAATGAAAAGCCAACAGCCAGTGCCCATTAGTTTCGTCTAGTATTACGAGGTGCGTCATGGGAACCATCAAACCCGTCTATAGCCCTTTTTAGAGTTGACTAGAAATAAAATCAGCAATATTATCGATAAAACGTTTAGCATCTTTTTTATTAGCAGCTTTAGTGTTGCTACTTTCCATATTTAGGTTTTTTCTGCTTTTCTTAATGACATTTTTGTTTCGCTGAGAAGGTGCATAACCAATGAAAGCTTTTCTGTAAACCTTTGGTAGCTATGCAATTGTTAGAAAATATTTTACTAAATAAGGCAGCTTAAACTTAGAATACTTGCATTTAGAAACATTAAAATCAATTTAAAATGATCATACATTTCTGGCTGTTTTTACACAAAGCTGCACATGGGATATTAAGTGCACCGCGAGGAGGGCTCTGGATTAGCTTTGGCAACTTTGGGATATTTATTGTGGACTTAAATCTCCACACATGGGCATTTTCACTTTCTGCCTCCACCAGGAAAATGGCCACCAATTTAGAGAGCTATTCTTACTAGTATTTGATGTACATTTTAGAATAATCTCAAGTATTATAGCCACAAAATTATTCTCTACAACAGCACCCAGCGGGTGCTGTTATAGAGAGATTGTGCACTACACCAGACAATGTACTACACTGTCGAGAGCTTTGACATCTACAAAGCAAGCTAATACTGGTAAAATGTTTCATACCATAATTACTGCGTGTTCAAAGCTCACGTGTGAAGTACAGATACTGGTGCTTCAGCAAGAACCGAGGATGAGCACCCTTCCTGGTTCTGAAAAAAAATAAACATGGAAAAATGCTTTAAGCAGGATTAAGAAGCAGGGTTGAAAGAAAGTGAGCAAGCAATTCTTTCAAAATATGCAAAGCAATGCAAACAAATATTTATTTCAACTTCATGTCTACAAAAGACAATCTCATCAAGGCTGGTAATGGGGTCTTGGGTAAAAAAAGAGCAGAGAGCACTTATATAAATGCTACAGGGAAACTTCAAGCCAAAAATTGCTTGAGCACTTAAACTAATCACTGTTCAACAAATTCATGAAAATTGAATGGATGAAAAACCAGCGGTAAACACAGGACACAGTTAAAAGAGAACAACGGGACAAGCTTATCCTGTCGTTCTCTTCCGTACCCTGTGTTTTCAGCTGGTTTTTCATCCATTCAAACATGTACCAACTAGCACAGTCCGATGCCTTGGTATCATAAAAAGACGAATTGTCACTCCTTACAGACAGTTGAAAAAAAAGAAAGTATAAAGCAGGTGACAAAATTAAAATGACAGCAGATTGGTTAACTTTTAATTTTAAGTGATAATATAAAAAATAATGGCATGAATGAAAGTGAGCAGCAACCACAGGACCATGATGCTAGGCCAACATTCCACTTTGAAGCAAAATATCCGCTTTCAACGCTACATAGGCCAAACATGCAATGCGGCAACCCTTTAGGCCCACAAAACCTTCCATAATCTTTAAAAAAGCTACAATTTAGTTGAGAAAAACTGACCACAACAAATTGGAATTGACAACTAGATACAGTTGTCACACCCAAGCAAGCCGGGGAAAGATGAACAGATATCTAGCTGTCCTACCCCCTATTTGTGCCCTAGCCTCTGATCCACTGCAGCAAACAAAAAAATTGTTTATATGTAGAACTATTGCTCTTGGTCAAACATAGGCAGTTCTAATGAAGGAGCCAAGTAGGTTCCGAAACGTTGGGAACGCTTCGGATAAAGTCCTTGGTTAGAGTATTATATTTGTTTCCAACAAACACACAAAAAAAATGCATGGTAAAGCGCTAACATTAACTTTGTCTACTGCGGTTCCTTCATGGTGACATCACTACAGGAACCAAAAATACAATACAGTGCATTAAAGGGGCCATTCGGACAACATAGAAGTTCGCTTCGTTCGAAATATTTCCTGTTTTATAGTGCCCCACCGCTTCATTCACTGAGAAACTAATTTAGGTTCAAAGTCTGATTCTCCCACCATATCGTGTGTTTTTGGGATGTCAGCAATGAAGCCATAAGTGCATGTAATCAAACAAACTACTGCATCACTCGGGTCTGCAGCCTTGCTAGCCATCAGTCCTCCCAGGTGGAGCTACCATACTCATCCACAAACCGTTGCTTGCCATTGCTTTGTTTTTGACCGCGTCTGCACCTGGGTTGTTTTCGTTACTGTAGAAAGTAATGGTTTTGTGAAACATGAGGTATCCTCGACAAACAGGGTCACGTAAGACAACATCGCCTATGCCAATCGGCCAGTGCCGTGCAAGCCAACTCCAAAGCGGCGGAGTGCTGTGCAGCTAAAACAAGCATAGTGCACGCCGTACCAACAGCAGTGCGCATCGGTACTTGTATGTGTACGCGTATTTTCGTAACTTTCATTGTTTACTGCCCCGTTTTTACTGCTGTAAAATGAATATGCATTACATTTAAGCGCAAATAGCTTGTTCGGCATGCTTGTAAGGCCTGCCCAATTTGCGTTTGCTTTTGCCGGCCTCAGCCAATCGCACAGCTGGGGACATATGACATCATAGGTACTGCTGTGGGAAATGAGCTAGTGGGTCGCATGGCCATTCCCTTTTTCCTAATATATAGCTTATTCAAGTGAAGTGCGCGTTAAAAATGGTGTCAGTATGATTCTAACGAGGCAATTTGTCGAATGAACCGAACTTGTGGGTTGTCTGCATGGCCGCTCTAAGCAAAGGCAAGGCAGCCAATTTTTATGTTTAGACTGCCTTCATGCACACAGTAGTGCTTTATTACTGCCAGAAACTCATTACGGGACTCCTGACATATTTACAGTTGCAATAAAAATCAGAAATAGAACGAATAATCATTGGACACTCCACAATGTCCAAAAACAAAGGAATAATGTGCGAGTGAGCTACCTAAAACACTGCGACAGAAGATCATATACATCAAGGCAACTAATAAAAACCATGGCTAGTGCATAGCCACTATGCAGCTCATTTGTTAAGAGCTTATGTGCGTCCCCACAAGTTGGCTGTGTAAACCCACTGACACCTAACAGAGTCCAAGGTTCGACGAAAAAACGTCAGGGGAGGGTGATTCATTGATGAAATACAAGCAGGCACTCACCTGGTCAAAAACAAATAAATAAAGATGCCTTGGGGCCCCTACTGGCCCCTTGTTCACAATGAAGAGGGGGTGAAAGGTCGCGACTATCTATAGGTTCGGTGGCGCAGATTGCGCATGTATATCTCGGGGAGATTACCCCGCTACCGGTTAATCGTGTTTTTAGTTGGTTGAATATGCTCTGATTCTAAAAGTAGTCGTGTCGACAGGCGCTTCTCTGATGCGATTATGCTTGCGGAATCCTAATCGATGGGGTGGTCAGTAGCCAGGTGATGATCCGCCAAGGCAATTCAACGTGCATTGCCTTTTTTGACATCGTTCTGGTGCTATTGAATTCTTTTAAAATTTCCAGTTTCACCTATGTAGGATTAGGAACGAAAAAGAGACGCCGACCAGTCCAAACAAAACGTACTGACGTTTGGGCTTCCAGCACGGAAGCCCTGTTCACAATAAATGCATCACCAGAAGTGGGTCGTTTAAGTGGGCTTAAATAATCGCTGCAAAGAGAGTGCGTAGATCGGGTTTAGATTTCCGTCGTTACGTTTGACTGTGTTAGATGTGGTCTGAATGATTAGTGATTCCAGATGTAGCCGTGATGCTGTCACTTTTTCTGTAGCGACGATTCTTGCATTGTCCCAATCAATCTTGTGGTCATTCACGACGGCGTGTTCGGCTAAAGCATTGTTGCGGACGCTTTTATTCTTTACGTCACGTGCGTACTGCTGCAGACGATTCTTATAATTTCCTGATTCCCCGATATACACGCCACTGCAGTCTGCACAAGGTATGTCGTATACCACACCGGAGAAGCGCTCCTTGGGCAAGCGGTCCTCGACTCTCACGAGCTCAAGGCGCATCTTTTTGGCTGGAACGTGGGCCACCTGCACGTCATATTCCCGTAGGATACGTGCCAAACATTCACTTGTTCCTGGAAGGTAGGGCACAGGAGCTCGCTTCATCGGGGCAGGAGGCACGTCCAGTTGTCCCCGTCGGGTCAGTTGGCGTTCCGTTGCGTTTTTAAAGTGCCTAGGGTAACCGCAGCTAGCCAGGTCGTCCCGTACCTTTGCCGTGTCCACCGCCGCATCCTCGGGCTTCGAGCACAATCTTTTCGCACGCTGCAGTAGCGTGCTAACAACAGCCGTCTTGCGGGAAGCGGGGTGCACGGAGTTGAAGTTCAGGTAGCGGCCTGTGTGCGTTTCCTTGCGGTACACGCTGAAACGTAGCCTCTGGCCCTGCCGAGACACGAGGACGTCCAGGAAGGGAAGTTTGCCATCGGCCCCCTCTTCTGACGTGAACTGAATGGCACGTTCCATACTGTTGAGGTGGCCCAGCAAGCTGTTCGCCGCGTCTTTCTGAACGACGCCAAAACAATCGTCGACATAACGCAAGAACACTTTTGGTTGAGGGGCAAAGGAGGCTAGCGCGCGTGCTTCCAGCGCTTCCATAGTCAGGTTCGCCGCCATGACCGAAATAGCGGCACCCATTGGAGTCTCCTGCCTTTGGTTGTAAAAATGGCTTATAAAGACGAAGTACGTATTGTTGAGGCAAAAATCTAGAAGCCTGCGTAGTTCTGGCACATCCATCGGTGATCTCTTGGGCAACGTCTGATCAGCCTCGAGAGCAGCGGTGCATAGGTTGACAGCCAGGTCAATCGTAATGCTCGTGAAAAGGGACTTCACGTCGAAGGACACCATCAAGTCGTCTTTCTCGAACACGGTGTTGCGAGTCTTCTCGACAAAATCGAAAGAATTACGAATGTGAGTGGTCCCTTTACCGACGAGCGGAGCCAGAACTTGGTGCAGGGCCACCTGTCGAAGTTCCTGCACCAAGTTCTGGCTCCGTTCGTCGGTAAAGGGACCACTCACATTCGTAATTCTTTCGATTTTGTCGAGAAGACTTGCAACACCGTGATCGAGAAAGACGACTTGATGGTGTCCTTCGACGTGAAGTCCCTTTTCACGAGCATTCCGATTGACTTGGCTGTCAACCTATGCACCACTGCTCTCGAGGCTGATCAGACGTTGCCCAAGAGATCACCGATGGATGAGCCAGAACTATGCAGGCTTCTAGATTTTTGCCTGAACAATACGTACTTCGTCTTTATAGGCCATTTTTACAAGCAAAGGCAGGAAACTCCAATGGGTGCCGCTATTTCGGTCACGGCGGCAAACCTGACCATGGAAGCGCTGGAAGCACGCGCGCTAGCCTCCTTTGCCCCTCAACCAAAAGTGTTCTTGCGTTATGTCGACGATTGTTTCGGCGTCGTTCAGAAAGACGCGGCGAACAGCTTGCTGGCCCACCTCAACAGTATGGAACGTGCCATTCAGTTCACGTCAGAAGAGGGGGCCGATGGCAAACTTCCCTTCCTGGACGTCCTCGAGTCTCGGCAGGGCCAGAGGCTACGTTTCAGCGTGTACCGCAAGGAAACGCACACAGACCGCTACCTGAACTTCAACTCCGTGCACCCCGCTTCCCGCAAGACGGCTGTTGTTAGCACGCTACTGCAGCGTGCGAAAAGATCGTGCTCGAAGCCCGAGGATGCGGCGGTGGACACGGCAAAGGTACAGGACAACCTGGCTAGCTGCGGTTACCCGAGGCACTTTATAAACGCAACAGAACGCCAACTGACCCGACGGGGACAACTGGACGTGCCTCCTGCCCCGATGAAGCGAGCTCCTGTGCATTACCTTCCAGGAACAAGTGAATGTTTGGCACGTATCCTACGGGAATATGACGTGCAGGTGGCCCACGTTCCAGCCCAAAAGATGCGCCATGAGCTCGTGAGAGTCGAGGACCGCTTGCCCAAGGAGCGCTTCTCCGGTGTGGTATACGAGATACCTTGTGCAGACTGCAGTGGCGTGTATATCGGGGAATCAGGAAATTATAAGAATCATCTGCAGCAGCACGCACGTGAAGTAAAGAATAAAAGCGTCCGCAACAATGCTTTAGCCAAACACGCCGTCGTGAATGACCACAAGATTGATTGGGACAATGCAAGAATCGTCGCTACAGAAAAAGTGACCATCACGGCTACATCTGGAATAACTAATCATTCAGACCACATCTAACACAGTCAATCGTAACGACGGAAATCTAAACCCGATCTACTCACGCTCTTTGCAGCGATTATAGAAGCCCACTTAAACGACCCACTTCTGGTGATGCATTTATTGTGAACAAGGCTTCGGTGCTGGAAGCCCAAACGTCAGTACGTTTTGTTTGGACTGGTAGGCGTCTCTTTTTCGATCCTAATGTACCCTCCCGGCCAGACGGGATTCCATCATGCTCTTGATTTCACCTATGTAGGATGCGTCGCAATCCTTGCATGGAATTTTGTAGGCAACACCGGGGAATATTGATTTTTCTAAAGGGTCCTTCACGCGTACCAGCTTCTGATTAAGCCTGTTCGTTGGCACGTGTGCAATTTTAACGCCATATGTGCCAAACACCCTTGCAAGAGCTTCACTGATGCCTTGCGTGTAGAGGACGGCAGCGCGGTTTTGCCTGTATTTTTCAGGAACCCTTTCGGGGGAGGCAACTGAAGCCCGCAATTGTTGCGTCCTCACAAGCTTTGAAGGGTAGCCATTGCTGCGAAGGTCCTTCCTTACCACGGCTAGCTCTTGCTTGCGCAGACCAGGCTCAGAGCAGATTCGTGATGCGCGTGAGAAGAGTGCAGCGGCGACGGAGCGTTTTTGGCCTATAGGATGCGCAGAGTCGAACCCCAGGTATCTACTCGTGTGGGTCGGCTTTCGATACACACTGGTTGTAAATCCTTGGGCCGACCATCTCACAAGTACGTCGAGGAAGGCGATCTGTCCTTTATTTTCCTGTTCCATGGTGAACTGGATGCTTGGAACACAAGAGTTTAGATGCTCAAATAACGGCATTACATCTCGGCGGTGGATCACACAAAAACAGTCGTCTACGTAGCAGACAAACATCTTGGGGCCGCCTTTTACGAGTATAGCGCAGAATTTTCTAGAGCCTCTAGGGCAATATTCGCACAGACTACTGAAACTGAAGCTCCCATCCCTGTTCGAAACCGCTGGTCCGTTGAAAACAAAATATATGTGTTCTGAAGGCCAAATTCCAGGAGACAATACAAGTCTTGCGTCTCAATTGGCGAACGTGAAGGCAGAGATGCATCGTTCTCGAGTAGATCCTTGCAACTCCGGACCGCGTAATTTTGCCTGGAATTTGGCCTGCAGAACACATGTTTCGTTTTCAACGTAGAATGTTACAAGCAGCGGTTTGGAACAGCGATGGGAGCTTCCATTTCAGCAGTCTGTGCGAATATTGCCTTAGAGGCTCTAGAAAATTCTGCGCTATGCTCGTACAAGACGGCCCCAAGATCTTTGTCTGCTACGTAGACGACTGTTTTTGTGTGATCCATGGCGGAGACGTAATGCCTTTAATTGAGCATCTAAACTCTTGTGTTCCAAGCATCCAGTTCACCATGGAACAGGAAAATAATGGACAGATCGCCTTCCTCGACGTACTTGTGAGACGGTCGGCCAAAGGATTTACAACCAGTGTGTATCGAAAGCCGACCCACACGGGTAGATACCTGGGGTTCGACTCTGCGCATCCTATAGGCCAAAAACGCTCCGTCGCCGCTGCACTCTTCTCACGCGCATCACGGATCTGCTCTGAGCCTGGTCTGCGCAAGCAAGAGCTAGCCGTGGTAAGGAAGGACCTTCGCAGTAACGGCCACCCTTCAAAGCTTGTGAGGACGCAACAATTGCGGGCTTCAGTTGCCTCCTCCGAAAGGGTTCCTGAAGAAGACAGGCAAAAACGCGCTGCCGTCCCCTACACGCAAGGCATCAGTGAAGCTCTTGCAAGGGTGTTTGGCACATATGGCGTTAAAACTGCACACGTGCCAACGGACAGGCTTAAGCAGAAGCTGGTACGCATGAAGGACCCTTTAGAAAAATCAAGATTCCCCGGAGTTGCCTACAAAATTTCATGCAAGGATAGCGATGCATCCTACATAGTTCACTGGAAATTTTTAAAAGAAGAATTCAATAGCACCAGAATGACGTCAAAAAGGGCAATGTAAGCTGAAATGCCTTGGCGGATCATCACCTGGCTACTGACCACGTCATCGATTGGGATTCCGCAAGCATAATCGCATCAGAGAAGCGCCTGTCGACACGACTACTTTTAGAATCAGTGCATATTCAACCAACTAAAAACACGATTAACCGGTCGCGGGGTAATCTCCCCGAGATACACATGCGCACTCTGCGCCACCGAACCTATAAATAATCGAGACCTTTCACCCCCCTTTCATTGTGATCAAGGGACCAGTAGGGGCCCCAAAACGTCTTTATTTGTTTATTTGTTTTTGACCAGGCGAGTGCCTGCTTGTATTTCATCAACACCGAACTAACCCGCCTGAATCACCACTTCATAGACATTGAGCAATTCTTTGAATTGGTTTATTGTAGCAAGCTGTCTTGTTTATTTCCTTATTTTTTTGGCATTTCCTGTCTCATTTGAAATTGGGAGACCAGATAGCTTTTACTACGGGTCATGCACTGGTGACAACAAATATTTGATTTCACTTTAAACAATTTTGAGTTCTGTTTTACTGCTCACCAGCCAATGACCTGAAATATAAGAGGCCATTAAAACATGTGCTGGCATTTCTTTCCTGCACTGTAGTACAACTAATCATGACTTTTATCATATTTTGTTCACAAATTGTAATATTTAGAAAGTATTCAGCTGAATGAAAACGTTATTTCAGAAGCATGCGCAATCAACAAGGCCTCAATGACTCTCACCACGTGGTTCACTTGTTTCCGCCACAAATAACCTGATTGCAGCCACATTCCACCCAAGACGAAGGTAACATACCCTCTGGGATGATGAATATTTAAAATGCCTTACGAGTAAGTGCTCAGCACATGAAATTGTGGCATTAAAACAGAAGATCCGTCTGCGGCATCCTTCACTTGGGGCAGCGCTTGATCACAAACTTCGAGAAGCTGAAAAATGCTCCATGCGCCGCTCCAGCCAGCAGAAACAATGCAGGACGCAAGTTGGTAGGTGGACCGTTGGCATCCTGCGATTGTGAAGATTTTTATTTAGTAGATGCTCTTTTTTTGTACCGTTGTTCATTTTTCCTTTAACAAGCAGCTGAACTCCTGCAGGTTCTACGAATCATACAAGCATAATAAAATGCAGCAATGCAGAACACTTGGCAGGGTTACCTCAATTTTTCTTTTCTAGGAATGAAAACAATGTAGGTAATCTATACACAACTATAATCAAACCTTTCAATTTTTACCTACTTCACTCCTAACAAGCCCGCATACACGTTAGACATGTGAGAAAGCTGCTAAACTTATGCCCACAAACTTAATCAGGCATCAGAAATCGGCAGGGAACGACGTGTTACCTTTAAATGGCACTTTTTTTGTTCAAAACACGTAAATGGGCGAGAAAGGCCCATAACTATGATTTCGTACCCTTATCTGGAATGGTTTTCAGGCAATGCTTACATCTCACTTCAGTACCTTCAGGTGGTGGAGATCTTTGAAAACTCATTGCGGGCAAGTGGGTTGTGTTCAAGCTCTCGTATCTTGCCAGCATATGCTGGATTCCAGCATTCCCAATTCAACGTGACGACTTGAATGTGGTGGATGCAAGAAAGAATAAGCACACGCCAAGAACGTAGCCGGGGGGGGGGGGTTTCCCCCCCC
Source organism: Haemaphysalis longicornis (assembly GCF_048455015.1). NCBI lineage: Eukaryota > Metazoa > Arthropoda > Arachnida > Ixodida > Ixodidae > Haemaphysalis > Haemaphysalis longicornis. The sequence continues at coordinate 49,784,025 of NW_027526295.1, read as the reverse complement.
CCCCTTCATAATGTTTTATGCCAAGGCTGGGGTGCGGTTTAGGCAGCCTGAAAAACCGCCTGAAGTCACCTGCAGTTTTAAGGACATTCTTGCTCACATAAAGCTGAAAACAACGGCTATGTCAACGTCTGATCCCTGCGCCCGCTCCAGATGCTGTACCTGTCAATATATAATGCCCGGCTGCATTTCGCGCCGGATACACCGACAAGCACCGGGAACCTGCCGCGAGCCGATCAAAACAGCCCTACTGTTTCAATGGCGGAACAGCACGGCCGGGGAATGGCAGAACAGCAGAAAAAGCCTCATATAGGCTTACATGTGGTCGGGAGCGTGTCATTCCTTGTCTTTACACTGGTACAAAGTATAATCACATGACAGAGCATGTCGCTGTATTTTGTTCAGTCAACTATCAATCCTTGATATGTTTATTTTTCTACCGACATCGCATTTCATTGACTATTGCAGATCCATAATTTCTGCTGCATAAAAAGCATTGCTCTGCCCATGTTGTATTTCCTCCACATCAACAAAACTACACAATTCTCCTTATTGCGGAGCTTTGTTTTTTTGGCACTATTCCACTGTTTCCTTGACCTCCCTCTTGGTTAGAATCAGCATTCTGTATTTGCTTAACCGGAATTTTACTGAAGCCATGTCTGTTTCGATTTAACAGATAGAAATATAATGAAATTTAAGAAACGTGCAACAAGCTCAACATTCAACAGCAGTGCAATAAGGTGTTCTGCTTAGCGCAAGTTTACTACTCACGTTACTAGCACAAAAAATAACAAAAGGCGATTACTTAAGGACGAAGACGCACGTTTGCTAGCTTCACCGCCATAATATACGAATGCGCCACATGTACAGTCCACTGCGATTCGATGGTTGTCGCGGGAAAGCTACTCTTTCAAACGAAGCAGAAAGAACACCAGCTTTAGCAAATATTCCATGCAAGTTTCGTTATCGTCGGCGTAATAAAGGGCAACCAAGTCAAAGTCTGTGCTTGATAACAACGAATGTACAGCTTGAAACCCAAAGGGTGGCAAGTCAGTCGTGCGGGCCATTGTTGTATCATGGAACAGCCAACAAGGGAGCGAAGAGTGCGAAATCTCGATTTTCATGGTTCCGAAACGAAACCGTGGGCTGGTGGCACGCTTGGCCGCTCGATGCTGGCGCGATAACCTTCAAATCGTGCTCGACTGTACTTCATAGCTGACAAGAAAACTTAATAGTCCCTTTTCTAAAGGAAAATCTAAAACACGAGAATCTTGATAGCAAACATTCAGTGTTGGCCTCCACATCCTCCCGACGAACTTCGGGGACCGCGCGCCACTCACGAGCGCACTCATGATCACGCTCACGAGCGTGGGTCCGCCTAACCACCTGCTCTGAGGACGAATGATTCGCCCGTGGTCTGCCCATAGACCAGCGAACGGGAAGTTAGGTGATCATAATTATCATCACCATCTAAGCTCCTTAAAGGAGCCATGAAGAGAAAACACAAGTTTGGTTCATTCAAAAGATTGTCTCGTTAGAATCATGCTGACACCACTTTTAACGTAAACTTCGCTCAAATAAGCTACATAATTAGGAAAAACGGGAATGGTCATGCGACCCACCAGCTCATTTCCCGCAACAGAACCTATGATGTCACATGAGCTAAGCTCTGCGATTGGCGGAGGCTGGCAGAAGCAGACGCCAATTAGGTAGAGCTTACAAACTAGACGAATGAGCGATTTGCGCTTAAATTTAGGGCACATTCTTTACAAAGCAATAAGAATGATGGGACAAACAGTGGAAGTTACGAAAGCACATGTAAACATAGAAGTACTGATGCGTTCTGCTGTTCGTACTGCGCACAGCATGCTTGGTTTAGCTGCACAGCACTGCGGGGCTTGGGGTTGTCTCAGACGACACTGGCCGATTGACGCAAGCAACGGTGTCTTACGTGACCCCATTTGTCGAGCGAGCACTGTTTCAGGGAACGAATATTTTCTCCCAGAACAAAAACAAGCCAGATTTAAATGCGGGCAAAAACAAACCAAACGCTTGCCACGGTATGGTGGCGCCATCTAGGTTACAGAACGTAAAAAAACGCGGGAACAAACCAACACTGCTGTACAGGGTGGAGACAACCTTTGAACGGTCCCGTGCCGCCGCAATTGGGCCAACGGGCTCAACGCGTTATTCTTTTCGTTTCCCACGAGACCTAGCAACGCGAAACAGACAATATGATTCAAACTTCTTCAGTAAACCGCGTTGCGGCGATAATTTTAGCGCGGTTTTGACACAATGACTTGCTTCGGCGGCGAGCGAGCAACCGAAAATGGCGCCGCCAGCGTATACGTGTCTCTGCCCTGTACGGCGGATGCGTGAATGAAGGTACTCTAGGCTGCAGAGCGGTCGGTTCTTGTGATGTCATTTGGGACCACGAAAACGCACGATTGAGCGGGAAAATCAAAATTTTAACCTAAATTGTTTAATTTCTCAGTGAATAAAGCACCATTTGTATCCGGACAAGCGCTGGGGGCACTATAAAACACGAAATCTTTCGAATAAAACCAACTTGCATTTTCACTTCATGGCTCCTTTAAGGTGGGCTTTACAGTTAGCGTTGAGCATACACAAATAGCATGTTAAAGTCAGTTATTTCAAGCTTCGTTTGCAAAACAACGCGCAAGATGCCTTGCCTACATATTTCCCCGTCCCATCTTTTGGTCGACCACGGTTCCCCACCCCAAAAAAAATTCCTTGCTACGCGCCTGGCAAACGCCCAATCAGGAGTACGTTCAGCATGCACGTCGGTTGTTTAAAAAAAAGGGTGTAATGTATTGCTCAGAAGACTCAATGCTTGCACGCATCTTGGAGCATCAACGGCCTTGGCAGATGTGTTTGAGGGGTTTTTCCTCTCATAACATCCACAGTGCTTTCAGGAAAAGCCCCAGGCCTAGCAATTAGCATGTTCCAGTTAAGAATAATGCTGCTGATATTTTACATTTTCAAATCTTTTTCTTTGTGGAAGGATGTTTCTTTATTGGCGGTACAGCACTAGCGTGCGTAAATCGCAGCCTTCAGAACCCCAATCAGGCCTGTTTAAATGGTACATGCAGTTACATAACTATTTGAAAAAGTGGACTGCAAGGACTGTCAATTCACATGATAAACATCCAAAAAAAAGCTGAAAACAGAACTGGTAAGGCTTTATCGAAGACTAAACTACAAAGGTAATAACATTTTTGTGTCACCACCTAAGAAATATGGCTTCACCGTAAACATGACTAACACCAAGAAGTTCGTATACATGGTGATTAACTGCTACGCCCACATTATGATTTTGGGTGAAACTTTTGAGTTTTCCGAAATTAACAATAAAGGTTGCCATTGAGCGCCTACATGTTAGGTTATGCATGAAACACCAATAATTGTTACGGGGGAGAGAACTTGTACATTCAAGTGATCGAACCTTATTCAAGTATGATAGCCCACTGTGCTACCAAAACTGTGTTTGAAAACTTACGTTCTGGTAGCCAAACACTGTTGACAATGCTTGTGGCTCTTGTCCGGTTGAATGGAGGGACGTGATGCGCTCAGACCGACCAGAGGTCTAAAACGGGATGACACATGATTACCACACATGCAAGAATGGAAATGATTAGGTGCACGAATGTTACGTCTCGGGCAACACAACATTCAGCCAAAATCACTGCCCGCGTACTGCCGCACCGTACGCATGGTGAGGTGACTCGCCGCAAACGCAACGAAGCTTGCGAGGCGCGCACATTCGCTCGCAAACGATTCTCCCTCGCAATTCCCAACACGGCACAAACGACTGCGGTGATCAACGAAGCCGAAAACGCTGCGCCGCACAGTTTAGAGGAGTAGCCGCCCGTGTTCTGATAAACTACGCGTAAGACGTGGTTCGCAGTGGTGAACTCTGAAGCTGTTCAATATAGTGCTGCGGAATGGGAAACGTTACTGAGTTACTGAGCGCCACGGCGTTACTGAGCGCCAGTGCGTTTAGCGCTCAATGCAAGCACCACAATCTTTCGCACATCGCCTTTCTAGAGACGAGCCCTCTAGGTTCAACCTCGCCAGTTCAGTTAAACAATTCACACACGCGTGCTCCTGTTAACGAATCCTTAAAGCGGCGATGACAGCTACAAACGACATCCAGTGACAAGAAAGGCGGCAAATGTGACGAGACAGCTTACCTGAGAAGAAGCGACGCAGAAGAGCGAGCGACGTTCAGGGGCAAGCGCCAAACGAAATTAGCCGTCTTCAGGTGGCAAAGTTGTTCTCAAATACTTCATCGCGAAGTCGAACACGACAGACACAACCGAAGACGACGAGGTGCCCAATTAATCATAATAACTGCGCTTGTTTAACCGCACACCACAGTAAACACGTAAACAATCCGATGAAAGACGGGTCACGGGGTATCTGTTCCGGAATCCGGCCACGCCGCCGCGCGCCGTACTCAAGATATCGGCCGTTGGCAGGGAGTTGCGTAAAGAAATTAAAACGACAACAATAAATAATTACCTCTTTTACTGAATATAACATAATCTTTAGGTTTATTATTTACTGTGTGTATTATAATAAAGAAGCTTAGATATTTAAAGTTTACAAACACAAAACGCGAACTGAAGCTTATGGCGCTCGATTTGACCGTTAAAAAAAGCAGCAGATAGTAAGATAACACTGCGCAATGAAATTTGGCAGTGTTCTAGTGTAAGTAATCGTATTATTATTTGGCGTCTGTTTATTTAGCGCCCGATTTCATGCCCCTACCTCCCCAACTTTTGTTTTCTTTTGATATCTGCCTTGTTCTCCAACGTTGTTTCTGCAGGAGAAACTAGGTGGTCTGTTTATTGCATTTGTACACAATATTTACGGTCGCTAACAATAAGAATGGAATAAAATTGTGATTGCTAGTACGTTATAACTCCACTGAGTGACGAGAATGACTGTTGTCAGAGAGGGCTATGATTGTGCTGGTGGGGCAGGAGAGGAACAGGGAACGACGGAATGATGATACAGATGTCACAGTTCAAGGCTGTGCTGTGCTCCGTGCAAGGCTGTAGGAAACAAAAAGTGGGAGGGGGAGTGTTATTCTGTCGATGTCGTAATAAGCAAGGGCTGATATTTTTCCTGTTTCAACGTCGGTGCTGCCGCTGCTTTTTATTGAATTTGGCAGCTTTTTTTTTTTGCTTTTGAACATTTTTGACGAGGTTGGGTGGATGGTACAATGGGATGTCTTTTTGAAATTATATTGCATGCATGACCTCAATCAATGATGATCTGAACACCTTTTCCCCACCCTTTCAACACCCTTAAAAAAAAGGGGGCGTTGAGGTTGGTCAACACCCTTTTTTTCACGCAAAAAGGGTGGAAAGCTACAAAAAAGGGTGTTGAGATTCAAGAAAAAGGGCGTAAGGGCCTCCCAACACCCTTTTTTCAATTATTTTACGCCCTTTCTGGCCAAAAGGGTGTAAAAAAGTTTAGTGTGCAGGTCACATGAACGGAGCAAGAGCCGGGATCACTCAAAACACCGCATCCGTAGCCGTAACCACCGTTCGGGCACACCGAGCAAGCTTTATTCACAAGCGAACAGACATAGGAAGAACAAGGTTCACATCGAGGCCTCCCAACTGGCTCGCTCCATTGTCCAAGCGACGTAGCCTTCCCAGCCCCATCAAGATCCGCTACAAGAGAAGCAAGATACACCACATGTGAGCAGCCCAGCTAAGCCCCCTCACTCCTCTCCCAATTATTAAACCCCCGATTCTCAAGCTACCCACGTTAAACCCAATATGCATAAACACAATTGAAAATTTGCAAGCACCATCCCCTCAGAAATAGCACAGAAGGTGCACGAGATCATTCAACGGACGCTCCCATGGCTGTTACAGCAAATACTGGCCTCCCATATTCAACAAGCTCTCGCCCCTCTCAAGAACATGCTACAACCGTTAACAGCGCGCCTTCAAGTTGTAGAAGAGGAGCTCCTTCCCCGCAAGCGACATACACCTTCCCCCCCCCCCCCCACGAGCCAAGGAATGCAGAACATGTCTAGGATGCGCACCCAATCACCTCTAAGCTCTACATCACTCACAATATGGCAATGGAACTGTAGAGGTCTCCACCGAAAACGCAATGCCTTACTTCAGTACACGCTCATCACCAACTACAAACTGTATATTATTACCTTACAAGAAAGTAACGCAGATTGTTCCCTCCCGGGATATGATAGCTATGTTCACCCCAGTACTATCCCGAATAGGAAAGGGACGCAACCGCTACCCACGCCGCCTACCATGATAATTACCTGCGTAGACAAGACGCTCCCCACCATCCAGCTGGACACGACACATCTTAATACCCCTGAATAAGAGCACGGAGCTACAACTACGATGGTTGACGGTCATAACAGCACTATTGTAAACTGCTATTGGACGCCAAAACAAAGGACCGCCACGCTGCCCGCCTTTCATACGATGTGTAATGCAACTCGTAGCTGAACCATACTCTTATTGCTTGGAGGTTTCTACACTTCTCACCCCACCTGGGGCTACATTCGAACATTCCCTTTAGGGCGTAAATTGGACGAATTGACCAGCCTCCTTCAATTCACCCCTATGAATGGCACCACATCTTCCACGAGGCTCGGCTTCAATCAGGAGGCTGACACAAATTGTGATCTTACCTGTATTCGAGGTCCGCTAATCCGCAAATCGAGGTCCGCTGGGAGAGCGCCATAGAAACTCTCGGGAACGACCACAAAATTACCCAAAAACTGATCAAACACGCCCACAACAAGTATTACAAATTCCCCGAATGTCCGTAAATACCTGCCAGAATTTGACACAAGCGGCATTCCCCTTGCTGAATGGGTTGACGTCATCTTGACAGTGGTACGAAAGCACACCAAAAGAATAGCCCGCACCGAATACAATCCGTACATTCACCAACGCCTTCTTTCCTTCTAGAGAAATCGCCGTGCTATTGTCAAATGCTGAAAACGTGACAATCATAATGGCCTGCTCAAAGAACGCCTTCACCGTCACAATCACGAAGCCCAAGAGTATATCCAAGTTAGCCACATAGAATTAGCTTCAAGTATGCAAAGGGTGCAACGGCAAGCTTCATATGGCAAAGGTCTGGCGACTGTTTCGCACACTACTGGGACAACAAAAGCCAAAATACACCGTCCAGCGGCTTCACTTAGCGATGGGAAGCACACCACATGACATCACAGAACAGACCCGTAATACTCTACCCCTCTTGTAGTACGGTACGCATCGACATCATTTACACAGAATCAGACCCAGAAGATGAGGATGGAGGAATGAACTCGAACCTCTCACCCGGAGAACTAAACATAGCACTGCACAAACTGCACCGGGACCCCATAAAATTACATACGGAATGATCCGCAACCTGTCTGACAGGAAATTTGCAGGACTTCTCGACCATGTCAATCGGGCTTGGAGATCAGGAAACCTACCCCCGAATGGAAAGAAGCTCGTGTTACCCTCACCCCCAAATCAGGGAAACCACCCAACACATCCGAACACCTCTGCCCTATCTCCATGGCATTGTGTATTAGAAAACTTATGGAAAAGATGGTGCTCGCTAGACTGGAATGGCAACTCAAAAACAACGGCCACCTGCTAGCCGCAATGGTGAGATTTCGAAAGCATGTGATCACACAGGACATTGCCAAGCGCATTCATGAGGACGTATACGCACAGTCCAGTGCAGCCCAATTACGCACCATCGTAGGGGTAGATATAAAAAAGCTAAACAATGTGGTGGACGACGCGATACTTCTCAGCCTCTAGAAATTAGACCGGGTAACTGTATTTCCAATTACGTTGAAAATTTTCTAATAGACCGAACCATCTGCATATGGGGACACGATGGGGAACCCTCTCGGCCTTACCCACTTCATAGAGGCACACCACAAGGACCCATATTTTCACCAACGCTCTTCAATCTGGTGAAGAAGAATCTGCTCAGCAAACTGAATGCTATACCAAATCTTCAACACGCCATATACGCTGACGTCACACTCTGGTGTACAAAGCGTAGGCCTGGTGAGCAGGAATACACGTTAGAACAGGGCGTCGATATCATAAGCGGGCACGCCCACGACGTCAGACTAACCTGCTCAAAGGAGAAATCAGAATATGTAGTTGTATTGGACAACAAAACCATTGGACAACAAAACCAAGAAAAAAAAATTCCACCATCTTCCCGTGGGGAACCCTGATGAGGATGCGAAGCGTCGTGGCGGTTCCGTGTGGTTCCATTGTGTTGCCGTTACGTTGGGTGATCTGGTTTTTACTAGCGCCGGAGGGAATTCCGCGTCCGAGTCCACACCGGTGGCAAAGGCACGCAAGTGCTGTTGTGTTTCGGTGAGTAGGCGGTGGTTCTCGAGGCGCCGAAACTCGTCCATCATGTTCTTGTCGATGTTGTCTCTGTGGTAGAAACGGTAGTCTCCGTCAGCTTTGGTGAGGTAAAGGTTGTTAACATTGGTGCACCGGCTGAGAGCAATGTACACGCCCTCCTCTTCGCAGCTTTGTTGTTGCAGCTTTGTCTTCTCGTTCTTCTTCTTCTTCGGCGGTTCCCCTACGGGAAGATGATGACGGTGGTTGAACGCGAACCTATCTCGTGATGGATTCTTTGGCTGGCCAATCCCTAGGGGCATCCTGCCACAATCAGCATCAGTGGCGCTGCGGACGGGGCTGGTTGAGCTGCAAGGCGCGTGGCGCTTCCCGCCACAGCTTTCCCACGGGAAATTCAGCATCCCCCTCTAAAGTTTTCAGTTCGTCGTTTCCGTTGACGTTCAGTTTCGCGTGCCTTCGTTGTATTAGTAGCTTCTTGACGTAGTTTGAATGAGTCAAGGATATAAGGCGCGTTCGCAGCACTTGCTGCTGTCCCGGATTTGTAGCGTAGTGGGAAGAGCACCGCGTACCTCCCGTTGCGGCCAGAGAGTCGTGGGATCGAAATCGGGCGCCGTTAACGATTTCTTTTTTTATGGTGTAGTATCACGGAGCTGTGCGGGTAAGAATGGGAGTTGCGCATGCGCAGTGAGCGTGTGGACGGCGCCGCCATCAACGACGCAGGACCAGGCGAGCCTAAGAAATGCTCCGCATTTAAAACAACCAATATCGCAACCTGATCACTCTGACAGTAAACAATTTACCCATCCCTCGCCGTAGCCACATCAAGGTGCTCAGCTTCATCCTACAACAAGACGATAAACGTACAGAATGGGTCAAATCCATCATTGCTCAAATTAACCATATTTACCAAATGCTCCACCGCGTGAAGCGACACCATCAAGGCCTCCAAGAACACGAATTCCGCAAAGTAGTCGAAGCCCTCGTGTTCTCACGCGTCATGTACGCATACCCTTTTCAGCGCCTTACCAAGACACAAGCCAACAAACTAGAAACATCCATCACAAAATGCATTCGCATAGAAATGGGAGTGCCTCTCTACGCCCCACACGGCAATAATTAATGATGCTGCCCTTCACAACACTCTTGAAGAACAAGCCTCAGTTTATCGTGAAGCTCAGCCCCAGCGACTAACAACTTCAATGCAAGGGTGGGAAATTTATCGCTCCTCACCTTCCACCTCCCAACCATCACTCCCCCGCCGCCACTCTGGGAGAGCATACCAAGAATCACTGTGCTACCCATACCGAAACACATGAGTCGAGCCACAGATCAAGAACGTAGATCTTCTCGCACTCAACACCTGCCCTAACCAATGAATGACACGTACTACACGGACGCACGCAGTGTGGACTATACAACGACTACGGCATCGGTCGGCCCCTGCACAGCTCACGTACGGCATCACGTCAACACCCCCTCGCCTATAGCTGCAGAGGCTCAAGCCATCGCAGAAGTCATTATACTTCACCAGCATCGGACCACACACGTTACAGAGCGCACGGACAGTCAGGGAGCAGTACGAAGCTTCGCCTCGAATGACATTCCATCCCTTGAACACACTAGCCTGACAACATACATGCATGTTAACCCCCCTACACGTTTTCCCCGAATGAATCCCTGGCGACCAAGGCATAGAGGGTAATGAGCGAGCTCACGGTCTAGCCCATGACGCTCCTTTCCCGGGCAGCCCTCATCTGTGACCCGAGGAATACAACCCAAAGGGGGATACAGCAATGCACCACAAAAGGTACCGCGAACACCGGCAACCTCCGAACAGCAAGAATGGTACTTCCTTCCCCATCTAAATTCATGTCACGAAGACACGCTACATATATTAGACAGGAGCCGACATTGTCCCTCTCCTGTGATCTGTTGCTCCACTACATACAGAAGTCACGAGACCATCCGCACTGTCAGGTATGTGGTGGCTATCCGGACAATGAACATACATATGCGCTCTGTACGGGCGACCTCGGCTTCCACATTTCTTTCGTCCAACCCCTTCCCCCTGATATTCCCTACTCGTGGTCTGGCTCAGTGGCTAAGGCATTGCGCTGCTGAGCACGAGGATAGGGGTTCAATTCCCGGCCCCGGATGCCGCTTTTCTGATGGAGGCGAAAAGTAAAAACGCCCGTGTGTACGAGATTTCGGCGCACGTTAAAGATCCCCAGGTGGTCAAAATTAATCCGGAGCCCTCCACTACGGCGCGCCTCATCGCCTGCGCTGCGTCGGCGCGTTAAACCCTACGATCAATGATTGGTGGTTTAGCTGGGCCGCTCCCCCTGAAATCCCACGGGCAGCCCTGTGGTCCCTCTTGGCTGCCCACATTGAAACTCTGTGGACCTCCGCCAAGACCACCACCGTCGGAGGACCGTGGGACACCCCATTCCTCCGAGGACTGATAATTCCGCGGCTCGGACTTGAGCTGCAGAATAAAGGTTGATTTCTCTCTTTCCTGTTCCCAACTCGTCAGTCCGTTCGCGTACTACTGGTTTGGGCAGTGTCCTCCGGTGCGCGTGGCACTACGGATGAGCAGCCCAACTAGACGTCCAGACTGAACAGGTGGCGTTGCATGTGTAACATACGTTCGGGTGCTGTCGGTGGCGTTCTTGCATGTGTTCAGGTATTTCGCGCGTGTTTAACACCATTGATGCGCAGTGTGGAGCCGAGTTGGCGACCTCTACAGGGCCAAGTAGACGTCAAAAAAATCAAAGCCACCTTGCACATCCGTGCAAGTCTCATGTCACAGGAAAGCTGTGTCTCACTATGATTAACTCCACTAGTGCCATATAGGTCACTGAGAACTTTACCCTGTGCATGCCTATGGCTCTCGTCACTGCAAGACCAATTCAAACGCAAAGTAAAGTATATAAATGCTGTATTTATACAGTGCCAGCCTCAATCTCCGTATGCTTCGTCGCCCACCGCCACAAAGTATTTGTCCAGCGCTCCCGCGCCGCTGAAGCCGTGCACTACTACTTTTCCTTCTTGTCCTTCTAGACCAGGGGTCTCAAACTCACATGCGTTAGCGGGCCGCAATCACGAATTTTAGACCCGCAAGGGCCGGGATAGTCATGAAGGTTGAAACGAGGGGGGCGGGGTAACAAAATGTGAGATAACGCTATATTTAAAAGAAACAAGTAGGTCTTTCCCACACGTTGTACATATGCTTGGTCATTCCTGAATAGAATTGGCGTCAGAATTTGAGACACATATCGATACCGATCTACCGGATGACTAAAATGGGGACGCCGATTCGGAAATATAAAATATTTGTTCCACAAATATGTTTCAGCACATGGTGACCGCATCGGACGCCTCAAGAAAAAAGCTTGAAGGCAGCTGCGTCTGTGTATTTTACTAGAATAAAGTGTTATTGATAGTAATAAACGAGAAAATATTGTGAGTATCACTTAGGAAAGTCACAAAACTTTATTCCTTGCGAAAAGCAATACAGCTGCTATTGTTCTAAACATGCTGGCTTGATGCCTGGCAACGCTTGGCTGCGACTAGAGAAGAAATGTACGCATGAACGTCTTGCGCGGAAACGATCCTCATGGTCGATCGCAGGTGATCATCAGCCATCCTCGACCGGAGAGCTGACTTGTTCACCTTCAACAAGGAAAACAGGTGTTCGCACAAGTAGGTTCTTCCGAACATGGCAATGATCCTAGCATCCTGTTTACGTAGCGCCGGGAAAGTTGCATCGTGAAGAAACCTGTAGAAGTCTGGTACAGCCACGTCCTGAAATGTCTGCTTCAACGGGGTGTTAGCGTGCAGCTAAAGAAGTTCCATCTGTAGCTCCGGCGCGGCGCCATCCACCGGCACCGAAAACGGCAACGAAAAAATTCGGAATTCACAGGCGAGGCTGGTGATGCCTTGGAAGCGTCCCTCGAATTCTCTTTGGAGATCACGAAGGAGGTCAGCGAATTTATACCAGGATTGTTTGTCCACGTTCTGCAGTGACTTCAGGTTTAGCAAATGATCAAATTTCTGAATTCTCATATGTCTCTCCCAAAGATGCAATTTTAATTGAAAGGCCTGAATGTCGTCATGCATTTTGTGATCAGTTTGTTTTTCCCTGAAGTTAACGTTGAGGCAGTTCAAATGATCAGTGATATCAGTGAGGAACGCAAGGAAGAGAAGCCACGTTTCGTCTGACAGCTCAACAATGGTCCTGTTCTTGGTCTTCATGAAGGCGCCGATTTCCTCTCAGAGATCAAAAAGTCGTTTCACCACTCTTCCACGACTCAGCCATCGCACCTCTGTATGGTACAAAATTTCACCAGATTCGCTGCCAACCACTTTTAAAGAGCTACAAATTGCGGTGGTTAAGAGCTCTTGAACGGATGAAGTTCACTGCGCTGAGTACGACTTCCATGACGCTCTTCATTTGCAGAGACTTGCCGCACAGCGCTTCTTGGTGCAAAATGCAGTGACCGCGGCAATGTGAATGGTAATTGATGCGCCCGCTGTTGAATCCCACCGTTGATGGCGCACCGTCTGTAGCCAAACAAACCAACTTTTTCCATTGTAGTCCAGCGTGTTACACCGCTTTTTCGAGAACAGAAAGTATATCCGCCCGTGTGGTCATGCCTTTCATTGGGATTAAGTCCAGGAGTTCCCCAGTGACGTTCAGGTTTTTGTCGACACCCATTACAAAAACAGCACAGTGTGCTCTGCAATGTCAGTGCTTTCATCCACTGCAATAGAGAATGGTTCGAACTGGTGGCATCGGTTCATTAATCCTTTTTCAATGTCTCCACTGATCTCGTTCTTTCTCTGGGTGACTGTGTTTGGAGGGAGGCTTATTTTCTCGAATGTCTTTTTAATGCTTGGACAGGTAGCATCAGCGACTCCGAGCGGGCACTGCTTCACGAACAGACCTTCAGTGAAGGGCTTGGATGATTTGGCGATAAGCTCAGACATGCCAAAGCTCGCCCTTACCGTTTCGTCGCTTGCTTTGTCCGCCTTTTGAAGAGGTTTGGCTGCTTTCCCAACGCGGCCTTCAGTTGAGTCTTGGTGTGCTCGCGAACGTTGCCAGTAAGAGCACCATACATCTCGTGATGGGAAGAGATGAAGTGGCGTCGAAAATTGTACTCATTCGGCACAGCCATAGTCTGGTGGCAGACTAAGCACACCTTGTCTCTTGATTCCGCGAAGAAGTAAGGAAGTTACCATCGCTCCTCAAAGCCCCTCTTCTCGTCTTCCACTTTGCGTTTTGCAGACTGCTTGGACATCGACATTGTGGCCCGTTAGACTTCCACAGCAGAAACCTTCATCGTTTGCAGATCTTCCAAGAAACAACAGGTCAAAAAGACACCTGTCCCATTCACGGATTCGACTGGCGCGTAGGAGCACAATTATGTAGTGCGCTCTATCATGATTGACTTGGGGCGCCGCTATACCTTTCACAGTGCTGTCAACCGGTTGCGAGTCGGAAGATAGGCGCTTAGTTTTGAGTCTCGATATGGGGCGTTTGATGTCTGGAGGTACGCAGTTGCGACGTGCAATGTGCAGTCTTTTCCTCAGCAGCGCGATGTTGCTTTCTCCCAGGCCATAAATAACGCTGCGACCCGCCCCTAAACGCACGTTGGCGCATTTTGGAGCCCGAACCCAGAATCCGACGCGTGGCTGCGCCCTTATCTCCACATCTCCAGCGAAGTAAAAGTGTTTGACACGAAGACGAACAGGAAAGCAAACATCCGCAAACACAACACAACGCCCGGAAACCTTTGCACTTTCGCGGAAGCCTGGAAATATCCGGTCAAGGCGCCGTCTTCTCATTAGCGGCGTGCAGCCCCGTTCGCAGGGTCATAAAACGCCGCGGAGAGTTTCTCCGCGGCCTGTTGTCGCCCAGCCCTGTGCGGGCTGTATACAGTGCTCGATTCATAAGTCTCAGTTTCTTGCGACCATTTTGCACCCGACTTAACGGCGCCCGAATTGAGGGTCTCCGGAAAAGAGGAGTGTCCACTCTGGTAACGCAAAGCCGTGAAAGACGATATCCACGCGTTTTTGAGCAGTCTCTGGCCATCTGCGTCTGTGGCTACGCAAGCAGGGCGCGCACTCACGCATTTGCTTAAAAAACAAAAAATAAATGAACCAAGCCACTCATGAGAGGTCCGCGGGCCGCGTGTTTGAGACCCCTGTTCTAGACCATTGCATTCTCACCTGGAAGAGCAGCGCGCTTACTGATAAACCGTCTCTTTTTTGGGCGTGCGAATCGTCTTTGGTCGCGGCGTTCCCCATGTCCACGGAGCAGAGTCGGAGAGAGTTCTGCTGCTGCCTCCGCGGCGTCCGAGCTTTATGTGCGCAGGTGGTTGCCTCTAACGAAGCGGAGCGAGTGAAGTCAGGAGCAGACGACCTTCATTTTGTCGGCGACACTGTTTCCTGAAATGGTGGTTGGCATGTGCGCTCACGATTTTTTCTTTTCTTTGGGCGATCCCCTCATGCGATGCAAGCCTGCACGCAAGCCTGGATACGTATCGGAGACTAGGCACCTGCCCTGCTAGCTTTTATTATTTTCCTGTTGAAAAAGCTTTTTCTTCTGTTCGAACTTCTACTTCCAATTTTTTACCAATTCGCGGTCGTGATTACACGGTCTTTTTTCATTCAAATGGTGAAGTTTCCAACTTGCAGTTCTCTGTAGCGGGAACGTTATTTGTGCTTGCGGCCGATGCCTGGCCAATCCTCCATGTAGGTATGTGCGCTCGGCATTTTTTTGGTATGTTTTTCTTTGCCGTTATGGCGAAACCAAGAGCTTCAACAGCCATACTGTTCGAACTTCTTCGACGGCAACAGTGTGCCGAAACGTTTTAACAACAGAAGGGGCGAGATGCCCAAGCATTTGTAGAGATAAAGCAGTGGATGGGTCTTCATTTTTGTTTCAGTGCTTGGCTTGTGTTCCTCCAATACAGATGAGCAGTATCGGGACAGTCAAAGAGCAAACGAAAATTGCGCGCTACTTGTTTGCGTTCACAGGTTCCCACCCGTCAATGCGTATAGAGTTTTCTGAAGCTCTGATGAAGGGCGTGCCCGCAAACGCTGTCGTCATATAATAACGTCTACGTGCACGCCTCTAAGTTGTGAGCAGTTTATCGGACGGCGGTAACGATAACACAATATTTGTCATCCATGCATCCAAATATATTTTTCAGGCTAAAACAACCCCCTTTATGCAGCACTAAAAATGAATCCGCATCGCCGAAAAAAGACACCGTCTACGCAGAAGCCATTCTTTCATGTACAATGCGGTGGCCAATAAAGACGTTGGGTGTACAAAACCAAGAATTGATGAAATCGATTCAGGTTAAAAAAACGGCATCTGAAAAGCTTTACTTCATCGTAAATTACGAGAACCGCCCTCAGGGTCGAAGTGATTCTCTCCAACCGGCTTGCCCAACCGGCATAGACGTCCCCGTGATTGGTGGCTGGACTGTTTGGTTGCAGAAGCTGTGTGCGAAGCTCACAGGAATTGAAATTACGCCTTTGACGGGGTCACGCTGTCCAACCAGAAGTCTTTGGTCCTGGCGTTTCCAGCAAACAGTGCCAGAGTATTGCTGACCTAGGAGGAGTTGTTTAGTTCACATTTGGGATGGGCACGGGAGAGGCACGTTTTTGAAGGTGAAATAATGGGTGACGTCCAGCGAATAAGAGAGAGATGAAAACTTTTATTGAAAACATTTTTCATAGGGTTTTGAACTGCTATTCAAACCGATTGTTCAAAGTCAAAAGCGGGCCTAGCTCCCCGTTATGGCGATTCGAAAGACTGTCACAAGCGCTTCTGCACCGACGACCAGTGCGTCCTGGGAACATTCCTCCAAACGGCCCCAAGGCTCCCCTTAGTGGTCATGGGAGGTTATGGCTGGGTGGGGTATTAAGAGAATGCCCACACGTGGTGCTGCACTGTATAAGTAGCGCCTCATTGTGGGAAGAGGGAAGATGGGAAGGGTGATGAGTGGGTGTGATGAAGAAGGGCTCCATTTTAAGTGATTCAGTTTGAAGAAGGCGCCTTGGCCGTTCTCTGAGGGGGAAGGGGTGGGTGAGCCGGAATAGGGTCTTCTGAACGAGACGGTAGTGTTAAGTGACCTCCCTATAAGTGGTGAGGGTGTCGCAGTATATAAATCCCCCCGACGGCAAGAGCTCTCGTCAGGTGCACCGGAGACGAGTGCCTCTGCTGCTGCTTAGAGAGCCCTCTGCGCGCCATCTATCCCCGTGCTCGACGGTAAGCAAAAAAGCTCAGTTGGTTGCATGGGGGGTCGATATTTCCCGATACTGTTGTAAGCAACCCGCTAGCAAAAGTTTCGGCGGCCGTTTAGGAATGGGATAGCAGCGGAAGGGTGTTCTGTGAGAGTCAGGGCTATGGCCACTACTTCCGCAACATGAGGTGTTCTGAAAATTGTGAGCGACGTCAGAGGAATGGTACATATTTATAGCTTTGCCTGCTGAAGTAAATGGGGACGCGGGACGCGCGCTTTTGAACTTTCGCTGGAACGCGGGACTTGCCCTTAGGACTTGCCCTGCTGAATAAAAGCGAAGTAATTGACACGCCTGTGAACGATGAGACGACAAGGTCGCCCTGTTCCGACTTGAACAAAGTGAAAGTCTCGTATTGAGCATTTCTTGATGTCATTTGATTTTATTGAGTGCTTTGGTTGGCACACCCACCAGCGACGCTGGACATCCAGTAGTCTAAGAGAACATGGTGGCTCCTGAGCATTGTAGGGACGCAGCCCATACGAGCACCCGCGTAGGGTGATTACAGTGCAGTGCGCGCGTCGAACAGCGATAGTGGCGTCAGTGCGTCATGTGCCCGTGCACGCGTGTGTGATGAACAGTGAGCCGGAACAAATACGTGTAGTTCGCATAAAACCCAGAACATGCGCACAACCAATGGAGTTGCTTAAAAGCGGCGCTCACAAGAGAAGTGGGGGGAGTGCGCAACGGGGTTCACGCGAGAGCAGCTGCGGCCGCTGGCTGCGGACGGGATGGACGGGCGGCGAGCCACAACCATGACACCCGGACAGCGAGGAGCAACCCGCGTCCGCGGCGGACGCTTTTCACTCGTCGTCGGCACAAGTGACTGAAGCCGTCGTCGTGAGCGTAGTGCATTAGGCCGTAACTTCCTTGACAAGCAGTGCTTCAACTGCCGCAATGTTTTCTTTGCGCGCTTTACGCCCGCACTTGCTGTACTGTCGTAATAGCGCCTCCCAAGTTGCTTTATTTGTTGTTTCCGCATTTGTTTTCGCGGAATAAACCGGTGATTTGTTCTCATGGGGATTGGCGTTACTTCGTCGGGTGCGTTCGGGCTCGCGAACCCTTTACGTTTGAGGGTCCTTCAGCATTTTCCTCCCAGACGAGCTAACCTTTTTAATTCCACACGTGAGGCCATTCACACGTACCTCACGCCTCGAGCTGGAGCGGGGAGAGGCCACCGCTTTAGTGTGGCGGCTGGCATTGCGATGCCGAAAACTGTCTCTCGAAATTTTATACGTTGCACAGAGAAGCCACAAAGTGTGGGATATTTGCAACGAACAGGCGATCGCTCTGTTGTGGCATCGCGCCCCTCATTTAGGACTAGAGTAATCATAGGGCCTGCAGCTCATTATCGCTTGGGAGCAGCACTGTTGCTGTACCGTACGCTAGGGTATCTCCTGGGTGGGCGGACGAGGTTGTACCTGAGAATTAGACGTCGGTGAGCAGGTCAGCTTTGTCTCTGCATCATCGTCGGAAATTTTAATCGCGCGAGAATTAACAATGCTCCACTCATCGTCACATGTTCTGCATGCTCTGGTAGCCACGCGTAACGTGCAGGCAGTGGATTCGTGCGCCGCGGCGACTAATTAATCGGTGGGTGACAATAAACGACAGCTGCCAGGTCGAACCTTAATTTATTGAGGTGTGCCATCAGGGCACCTCTCACTTAACTTGAAGCTATAAGGACTTTTCTGTTTCAGTATTTTCTTTCATTGCATACGTTTTTTGTTATGCAATGTAATGTAAAATGTTGTGTAAAGCGTTTAATTCCCATCGTATCAGTCAGGTCAACAAATTGTCAATGCGGCCCCATCTCCAGGCACATCGCCCAGCTGAGCCGAGTGCCAAGCTGGGACGGAGGCCCGTCCACCCGCCCACCCGTCTGTCTGTCTGTCTGTCTGTCTGTCTGTCCGCCGCGGAATAACCGAGGTGGAAGGGCCAGAGGCGTGATAGTGGAGGGCGTGTTTTGTTGCAGACGTGGGTGAGCACCGCCAGCTTTCGACAAAATTTGCAGTGGCGCAAGTAGATACGATACCGATTTTTATTAGACACATCTGCTATTGCGGAAAATGGCTACATGTGCATGCAAAATGCGTTATGACCTGCCATGGTCAGTGCTAGGGATAATGATCGTAATCCTTTTAATTAGCGGGGAATATGACGCCTGATGAGCTTCTCTCAGATTTTAGAAAAAAAGATTGAATGCGCGTGTTTTTGATCATGTCATGAATGCCCCCTCAACGTATCTTCGCATCTGATGATATTGCATTAAAAAAAAAGTAACCCGAGTTTATGTTACCCTTACGTTTTGGCCCTTATTGTCGTGTCCCTGTGGCCGAAAATATTTAGTGTTTTCCTGTAGGCTTAGATATTAGCACCATGGAACCATGACGAATGGTGCAGCTCACATTCAGGTGTTGGAGTGCTGGCAAGAGGGCAGCCGAGATAGTGGCGAAGCCGGTGGACATAAGGCAGTGAAGCTCGGACCGAGTCATGCGCTCCAGGTACGGAACCACCAGAAATGGAGCTTCGCACTGTAAAGTGAACAGTAGAAATGATAGGTCACAAAAGCGTAACTCGCCGGGATTTGCAATGAAGCACGTTTCACACGCATTCGAAAGTTATAGCACCTGCACGAAGCAGCAGTTGTCAATAATTAACGCGTGGTGGACTAGCAGATAATCCTAAGGTAACTGGGAAGGCATCCCAACGTAACGTATCCTCAAAAGACCTGCAGAGTTACAGGCTACAGTTAAGGCCAGCACATGACAAAACTGTCTTGATTCGCACGCCACAGCAGATACGTACGTGTTTTATGTCTTTTTGCTTTTGGTGCAGTTTTTTATAAAAAAAGGTATTCACAGTTATTGACAACCGCAGATAAATTGAACCTGAACGTTGCGGTGCTAAATGTGGTGCCCGTCACACAAGAACGCTAAAATTCTCGGAATTTTTAAGGACACTTCAAAGCAGAAAAAGTGTTAGGTTACCTTACGTTCGCGAGGGTTACATTACCTTAGTTACCTTATTGTAATCTGAACGTGGTAACGTTTAACACGAGAACTTTATCTAGCAAGGCGAGTCTAGAGGTGTTCTCCGAGCAATTATAGGGCATTAAATAGTATGTCGTAGGGCTTAGTGAGGTTAGGAAGACGGGTGAAGCCTTAGTGCTGAAAAAATGGACATCCCCTATGTTACCATTGCCTCGTGGACAGAAGAGAACTGAGAGTTGGATTTCTAGTCAATAAAAGCATAGTTGGCTACATAGACGAATGCTGAGAATTAACGAACGGGTAGCCGGTCTTGCAATTAGGCTTAATAAAAAGTACAAACTCAAGGTGGCGCAGGACTACGCGCCTACTTCTAGCGACGACGACTAGCAAGTAGAACGCTTCTATTATGACGTGGAATCGGCAATGGCTAAAGTAAAAACACAGTGTACTGTAGTTATCGGAGACTTCGCTGCGAAAGTAGGCAAGAAACAGGCTGTAGACAAGGCAGTGAGGAACTGTGATCTCGGTTGCAGAAATAACAGAGGGGACCCACCAGTAGAGTTCGCCAAACGGAATAATCTACACATCATGAATACCTTCTGCAAACGGGTGAGCCGGAAGTGGATGTGGAGAAGCCTGAATGAAGACCATAAAAATGAAATTCGCTTTATACTGTGCGATAACCCTGGCATTGTGAATGACGTGGAAATGCCCGGAAGGGTCAGGTGTATTGACCAACATACGGTAATATGTCGATGTAGGCTAGATTTGAGGAGGAAGCGTAGCAAACTAGTACGAAAGAAGCCGATCAAAGAGTTAACAGTAAGACGTAAAGTAGAATTCAGAATCGCGCTACAGAACCGATATCGAGCTCTTACCGAGGAAGCAGAGTTTACGACACCGGAAGCCAGCGACAATCTAACACGCATGATTACAAGTGTTACGTAGCAGTCTGGGGCACGATGGCTAGGCAGGATGCTGGTAAACTTTCCAGGAGGCGGAAGATTTAATTGGGAAACAGGAAAGCATGACAATCACCACAGTAGTTGACAGGATAGGACCAGCGACGGTTTCGAAGTTAATAAAGGTAAGACAGCTGAGATACGGAAGTATATTATGGAGAGAATCGAGCATGCTGTAAAGAACGGAGGTAGGATGAAATCAGTAAAGAGGCGTATAGGCATGGAGAAATATCAGATGTATGCACTTAAAGACAAGCAAGGCAATGTCATCACAAATAGGGACGAAATAGTTATAGTAGCCGAGGAGTTCTATAGAGATCTGCCCAGTAGCCGGGACATCTAGGATAATACCGAGCGAGAAAGTAGTTCAGTGTAGGTAGACAACAAGTAAGGAAGGCGTTAGAAAGAAATACGAAAGGGCAAATCACCTGTTGAAGATCAGATAACAGCAGACCTTTTGAAGGATGGCAGGTAAATTGTACTATTAAACTGGCAACCCTGTATACGCAATGCCTAATGGCCGCAAATGTATCGGAATCTTAAAAGAACGCGAACATCGCCTTACTCCATATGAAAGGTGACATGAAGAACTTGAACAAATACAGGATGATCAGCTTACTGTCAGTCGTATACAAGGTAATTAACAAGGTAATCGCTAACTTGATTTCCGCCACCTTAGATTTCCGTAAACCTAATAAACAAGCAGGGTTTCGTAAAGGCTATTTAACAAAGGACCATGTTCACAGGACCAATCAAGTCATAGAGAAGTGCGCGGCGTATACCCAACCACCATATATATAGCCTTTATATGTTATGAGAACGCATTTGACTCGGTTTAAAACCTCAGCAGTCATTCAGGCATTGCGGAACCAGCGTGCAGACGAGCATTACGTAAGAATACTAGAGGATATTTACAATGGGTCCACAGCTAACAATGTTCTCTATAAAGAGCAGCAAAATACCTATAAAGAAGGGCGTCGGACAAGCACATAACCTTTCCAATGTTATTCACAGCATGTTTACAAGAATTATTCAGAACATTGGATTGGGAACTGGTGGGCGTAAGGGTTAATGAAGAATGCCCCAGTAACCTCAGATTTCCTGATGACGTTGCTTTGCTAAGTAACTCGGGGGACTAATTGCGAAGTATGCTTGTCACACTGGAGAAGCAGAGTAGGACCGTGGGCGTGAAAATAATATGCAGAAAACTCAAGTAATGATCAATAGCATCGGGAAAGCACAGCAGTTTGAGATAGGGGGCGAGGCAGTTGAAGTGGTAAGCGAATATATCTACTTAGGCCAAGTTATGACCCGGGATCTCAACCATGAGCAAACGTAATTAGAAGAATAACAATGTGGTTGAGTGCAATCAGCAGGCATTATCAAATAATGAATGCCAGCCTACCGTTGTTCCTGAAGACGAAAGTGTAGGACAGCTGCATCTTACCGGTACTCACCTAAAGGGCAGAAACACATTGGCTGGCTAAGAGAGTTCAACTTAAATTGAGGACGACTCAGGAAGCAATGGGAAGGAAGATGATGAGTTTAGCATAACGGGACAAGAAGAGAGCGGAGTGGGTCATGAACAAACGCGTGTTCAGGACATATTAGCAAAAATTAAGAAGAAATAGTCTTGGGCAGGGCATGTAATGCGAAGCTAAGATAACCGTTAGTCATTAAGGGCAACAGAGTGGATCCCTAAAGAAGGCAAGCCTGGCAGGGGGCGGCAGAAAGTTAGATGGGCAGGCGAGAACAAGTTTGCGAGGATAGATTGGTCGCAGTTAGCACAGGACCGGGATAATTGGAGATTAATGGTAAAGGTATTTGCACGTCAGTGGGCGTAGATAGGCTGATGATGATGATGCTCATGCAGCTGAATGAATTGTTCTATTATTTCACGGCTACATAACCAAAAACTGGAAAGGAGTGGCAGCTACGTTTCAGGCTGTTGCAGGGCCCCTGGAGTGCCGCCCCATTGGCACGTAGCTCGGAGAATGCGAGGCTACGAAAATATTTTTATACCCGTACATCAACTGTCGACCATACGTGTTGGGGTGGGTGGTTTTGAAATGCAGATGGTCGTGTTCTTTTTTGTTGGGCTGCAGCTTCTTGGAAGAAGTAATAGGTGTAATAAGTGAGCTCAGCGATTTGATTGCAAAACCGCCTGTTTTAAGGAGTACAGAATCAATTTGTTTGCCGTGGGACTTAGACGCAGAACATGGAAGAGAAAAAATATTCATCAAAAGGATCCATCCCCCTGCACCGGTATTGTACAGGTGCACTGTCATAGCCCGAGTGGTTGCAGTTGCCTCGTCGCACACGAGGGGAACTGACGAAAAGGGGAACTGAAGCGCCTTGAAGACTTTAGAAATACGCTTATACTACAGTTAGAACTTGATCTAACAAAGTCACCAGGAACCGCGAAGTATTTCGTTAAATCGAGAACATCGTAAAATCGGGACTGTCATGTTTCAAGCAGTTGATTCCATTCATTCAGTGTCCAAAGGGACAGATTGTGAGATGGAGAAGGGACTCCAGACCTGCACCAAGTGTCTAAAGGGAGTCGCATCCCAGCTGCTACTACGACATCGTAGTTGGGGTAGCCAAGGCGCTCGCCTGCCGATTGTTTAGCACTGCATTAAAGTTCGCCGTGAAAATAGGCCAGCCGGGGGTTGGTGCGAAGCCGTCGAACCCCAGCAGACGCGCGAAACAAAGTGCTTTGTGTTGTACCGCTTCCCCCCTGAGCGGAACATTCTTGGCTCTCATATCTCTGAATCACATGAACAGGGCTTCCTGCAACTTCTCGTGGGGGGGGGGGGGGGGGGGGCGAGGTAGAGGGGTCATAATGCTACTTTTCCTCGATGCAATTCGAGGCGAACTGGCAAGGATGATGACGCCCTTTCCTTTCAGCATTGTGGTAAGCCAGCTGGTCGGGACAACGTGGTCTGCGACCAAGGCACTGCTGAGTTTATATTGTAGAGCTACGTAAAAACAAAACTAGGTGCGTCGTTTTTTTCTGACGTGGCCGCAATAATCTTCATGTCGTTCTAAGGAAATACATTCAACATTTGGCTTGTCTTAAATGTGGCTGTTTATCCAAATACTTGGTTAAATCGGCAATGGGGCTGAATCTTTCGTTAGGTCGAGTTCATAAAAGCATTGAGCCATATAAGCACCTGCGGGGGAATCCAACGTTTTTCGTTAGATCAAGAAATTCGTAAGATCGGTCTTAGTTAGATCGAGTTTGACTGTAGTTACCTATTGATTTCTCATTCAACTTCAAAGCTCCCGCTTGGCTGGTGTGTTTAAGGGGTTTACCTCCTGAGCAACCGTCGCAGGAAATTCTTGTAAAACAGTAAACATGGTTGAAGCGATGCCCTCGGAAGAGAAAAGAGACTTCCTTGTAAGAGGTGCTTCATTAAATGTAACGGTGTTTACTCGTGTGAAACTGCAGTAGCCATTTTGAAAAACGTAGAATAAATCGATGGCGTTGTACCGAAGGTTTACGGTATTTTATTTTCCAGGAGATGCCTAAGGACGTGTGTACAACATGCTGATAGCCAGGCGATGATCCATACGGCCTGCCACATAATTCGGCAGTGACGAAAAATTGGCTCTAATCCACGCTGTGAAAGTGATCGGAAAGCAAAGCTATGAGCGACCCCAGCAACATTTATACATGCGACGTAACTTGAATTCACACACGTGGCTCTAGAAAGAGTAAAACCAGAGGAGATTCTGGCAGCCATTACGTGGCAATGGCGGGGGCGCCGTCCCGAACGCAGCAGCGTTGGGGCTGCGCTCGAGTGGCGGACGCAGCCGCTGTAGCCCGGCCGTGCTTCGGAAGAAGTAAAACAGAGAGGAGCGTGTTTTGCAAAGTGAGACAGCGGAACCAAGCCATCCTGATGAGCTAGCTTGGGGCTACACCAGCGCGCGGCACAAGCGCAGACGCCAAAACAAACCGGCATGTGAGCTGAGTGACTCCCATTTATACAAATTTAAACTAAATAGTTCCGCAAGTTTGAGAATTGCGAAAAAGCAGACGGAACGTTTAAATTCGCTATTTAGCAGCACCAGTTGCTCCCTTCGTCTTTTGTAATACCTGTTAAAACACAACCGAATTGGTATTCAGCAATTTAGAACAGGCAGCCTCATTCGTGACAAGCAGTGCCCAAAAGGTTGCGTTGCTCTAGTGGCCAGATGTCTGTAGGTGGTCTCTACATTTTGTTTTCCCGCCCAGCTAACCAATCCTTAACGTACGTTTGCCGTACCACCACTTAATTCCGTCGGGTATGGGTTAACGTGGATGGGCTGGCGAACAAGTTAAGCTGTGCGAAGTAAGCGCGCAATGGACGCGAAGCTGCGCCAAATCAGGCCCAACACCGTCGCTAAAGCATACGACAAAGCCGACTGAAGGGTCCCGCCGACACGCCAGCCGGGGTGATCACGGAGAACGCTTGGCAATAGCGCCCTATCGCCGCACCACCTACACTGAGCTCCGTGTGTGAAGAGCGCCCTCCGCCTCCGCAGCCGCGTTGGCAGTTTCTTGTCCCACACACCACGAAAGAACCGTTGGCTGGTGTAGGTAGAAAACTTTGCTTTAAAAAGCCCACGTGACCGCAGGGAATCGCGAATGCATTCTTTGTGGTGACCGTAGCTGGAATCCCCGCCGTAACGTTCGTATAGAGGGGACTCACCATTCCGAAGAAGACGTTCGCTAGGGCGACGATGGCCTCGCAGCTGGTGATGCCAAAGACGTGGTGCGCCGTCCATCCCGTGTTGGCGATGATGAACGGGGTGAGGCCGCAGCAGAACAGCAGGATGGCCACGGTGCCCACGAACAACACTCCCGGAAGCACCTGCACTCGTAAAAGACATAGGTCTCGTTTTCAAACGAACACGGATAACAAGTTTTGGTGCAATTTCCGCCCACATAATCATTTCATTTTTTGTGTGTGAATCTAGTTTCATTTTGACGAACGGTAAGATGCTGTCGAATGTGGGGTTCCTAGAGGCACGCCAGTCTCTGTTTGACTTCCGTATTCTACACAGCCAAAGAAAAGCTAAAGAGCATGGGGATATCCAACTCGTTCGATGAATTCAGAGAAGCTCTCATCATTTCGCACAAAGAAGGATTCCAAAAATTGCCTCCATCTCCCCGCGAGGTAACCCTGGTGTGATGCGGCGCATCTGGGGGTTCAATTGGCGTTTCCATTGGGTTGATTCTCTACATCGCGTGAAACGTATTGTGAACGCGTAGGATGCCTTCCATCACATACGGATGAGGAGAGTCGCGCATGCTCGGACATGCGCACCGGAGCAGCTGTTAACGCAGCGTTAACGCAGCGAAGCGCGCCACAACCAAGCGCGCCAGCTGTCGTTATGCTAATGAGCCGGAGTGAGAGGGTTGCACACAGCTGTGGGAGAGGCGAACAGAGGAAGGCTGCGGACGGACGGCGCCGCCGACGACGCAGGAGGGACATGCCTCAGAGCAAGAGATGCGCCGCATCTAAAAACGAACACAGGCCCGGCTATTCGGTCCAGAGTGGGCTCCGGAGGAGCCCACTCTGGACCGAATACGCTGGATTAACGACAACTACTTAAGAACAGACGTAAGAAATAACTGAGGGTGCTTTCCAATGGTGAAATCATGGTCCCATTTTACACAAGCAGCAGCGGCAAGCAGGGTTCCTTCATAAGAAAACAGCTAACAAACGACACCAACGTCGTATGCAAGGGCTCTGCCTTCTACGACACAAAAAACGCTCTTGTCGTAGACCCAGGGGGAGGAATTAAAGACCGTCTTTCTCTAAATACTTGTACAGGAGGAGGCTGAAACCGGCGCTCTCCTCCTTGCCGTAAGGTATGAGGAGCGCCAAAAAGAAAGCCTTCAAATTGTGACCGATGCGAAGAAGGCAATAGGGGGCCTTATTGACGGCCGAGTGCCCAAGCGAGTCAAAATACTGGAGCGGACAAGAGCCAGCTGCCCTCACCGCAATATCTGTACTCCGGACGCAAATATGCGAAATGAAAAGACGGAGCGGAGAGAGATGTGAGAGAAATTAGAAACCGCACAGCACACAGCCCCGAATCCTTTCAAACCCTTCCCAACAACTTGGGAGAAATGCTCATTATCGAAAGAGAATCTCGAGCTTCTCTGCACAGGCCTGACAAGCGTCTGATGGCCACAGATGCTCAGGTACTGCTAAGTATACAAACCAACAGCTTTCCTAGCAAAACAACGCTACCCCAAATGTTTACAGAAAAATGCGACAATGTAATAGGTGCGGAAACCCTCGAACCTGCTCCAATGAACCTCCAGGTGCCCCATCATATAGCCCTCAGCACCCAACTCAACAGACACCCTCGAGCTATGGGAGGCAGCTCTGACCACTTCCACCTCGCGGGTTCAGGCGTAGTTGGTTCTTCAAGCCTGGATAGGAGCAGAAGAGACCGGGATCCTGACGGAGGGAGCAGCTCGAAGCCAAACCTCAACCACTCGTTCTCCTCCCCCCCCCCCCAAAAAAAAAAATTTCAATGTTTGGTTTTGGCTCCACAATGTTGAAATGTATGAACATTGCAACCGCACATAGGTTTTTACAAATGGCTGTTGGTATATAAACGCTTCGTTCAACATCTTAACTTAAGCTGGGCGGCTGAATCAAGAGACAGACAGACAGACAGACAGACAGACAGACAGACAGACAGACAGACAGACAGACAGACAGACAGACAGACAGACAGACAGACAGACCAAACTTTATTTGTTAAAGTAGCACATGAAAGACTGCCGTCTTTAACAAATGTTTTTGTCTCTCTCTCTCTTTTTCTTGAACGGCAGAGGCGTGGGTGCATCGAGGCAGTCCAGGCGATCGGAGCTACCCGCGCCTCTTTACGGCCGCCGCAGGCCGCGCGGCGTTCAATGCAGGCGGTAACCACGGATTAAATTTAGGAATCGTAACCACCCGTTGCGGCGAGTGCGGGCGAGCGACCACACGAAAAAAAACAACGCGGAATGCGAAGCCCCGTAACTGCGTCGGCGAAGGAGAGGGTAGCGGAACCTGACGGACAAAATAGCGGCAACGATTCATTTCGGTGCGTCGCAGTGACATTACGTACGCAGCGCCCACGCAGTTTCTCCTTTGGCGTACAGATACGGCGAGTTCGAACTAGTTAAACTAGGACAAACGCTTACGACGTTACCTGGCCACACCAGGAAGCGTCGTTCCCCTCCTTTCTTGCTCTCTCGCCGTGGTCAGAGCCCTTGTGTGAGCAGCAATTTAGCACGAACTCGTTCGCAATCACTATCTCCAAAGGCACAGGGGTGCTAAGGTTTCTCGTAATGTTTGCCCGTTTACGGCTTTTGTTAGATCAGACAAAGTGCCTCAGCGGGCTCTTTGTGGCCCAAATTGCAATAATAAGAACTTTCTTAAAAATACAAAAATAAATCTTTTTTCAACAATTCAGGAGCATAAATTAGGTTTTTCAAGTTCGACAAAAGCGGCTCAAATGTGAACGATTTCTCGGGCTGGTTTTGCTGATAAGAAGACATCCCGTGGGCACACTTACAATGTAGGCGACGCCGACCGGAGCAGCTTCATCCAGGCCAACGATCTCCCCAGTGCTCAGGTAGCCCAGCGTGGATAAAGCCCCGTCTTGGGAAAAGCTCATCAACCTGCAAGCAAACAAGTCTTTGTCACTGTCACTTATTCACCAAGAGCATTTTTGGAAGAGGCTACACTACGCGAAATAGGATATCTGGAATAGCCGAGAGAATCTGAAAGCGGGGTCAGCTTCCACAACTAAGGCGTATAAAAAGAGGACGAATAAGTTAGTTACAAATAAGAAGTAGCAGCACTTCTGCGGACAGGTGACCTCCTGCGTTCCTTCTCTTCGCCCGACCAGTTTTGTCATTTCGTGGCGAAATCCTGTGTGGAAACTTCGGGAATCTCTACGCAGAAATCGTAGGGTGTCCTGTCTCCGCTATTCCGCCACTTCGGTCCGCGAGGAGTGAGGAATCGTCTGAAACGTACGGTTCCGAATGTTACGGGGAAGATCGATATCGAACTGCGCAATGATGGTGCGCCTCCATATAAAACTTTCCGTTCCAATACCCTGCATGAGGAGACTGCTAATTGAAGCAAGCATTATGCTCGACGACGAAGACGACAGCGTGAAACTCCTCCGTTTTCACAATG
The DNA here is from genome assembly GCF_048455015.1 of Haemaphysalis longicornis. Taxonomy (NCBI): domain Eukaryota; kingdom Metazoa; phylum Arthropoda; class Arachnida; order Ixodida; family Ixodidae; genus Haemaphysalis; species Haemaphysalis longicornis. The sequence goes on along the minus strand of NW_027526295.1, from coordinate 49,755,145 downwards.
GGCTCTTTGCTACTAACGCCGAGCTCCTCAAGTGCTACGGTGAATTTGTACCACGTGTTACGGTGGATGGTGCAGAGCTCGAAGCTCTAGTCGAGCACAACTACCTGCCCGTCATAGTGCTGTCCTAGCTTCGGTCTAACATGGTCTCGCTAGAACCACTTTGGTAATGCATCCTTGAGCGGCGGTTACCAGCGAGTGTCCTGTGTACTTCTTCTTCGTCCGTGTCTATTTTTCGCTAGTAAAATGTAGTCAGGTAACCAACTACGCCAACTTTATGCCTTAACCAGAATCATCCCGGTCACTCAAGAAAGCGTGCAAACGACCGGTGAACCTCGGCTGCTTTCGTTCCAGTCGGCGCCAACAACGCTTACAATCGGTGCAGGACTTGGAAAGGAGCTGTCCAAGCAGTTGTGCGAGCTTCATCTGCACATGCTGGACGGAGAGGAAAGTACGGCAAAGGAAGCAGCACTGAACTCGGGGAAGCTTGCCTACGACAACGGCGTTTCGAGGGAAATGGACGTGACGGATCAGCGGGCCTACGAACAGGGATGTCTGGCCACAACATTTTATGCAGTCGATTCATGCAGCTTCCCGAGGGAGGCTGCGCAAAAAGACCGAAGTTGTGGACATTCGCCTGCATCTTCTCGGCAGGACGATGTAGAAAAAGAGGTTGTGAGTTTGTGGGAATAGGGCGTGCATATTCCCGGTTAAGGGGGGGGGGGGGTCGGTCGGAAGGAGGAGAATATATAAAGATGGGATGAATAAAAATCCATACAAGTAGCAGCAGCTTTGCAGAACAGTGGCCTCCGGCCCCTCTTCTCTTCGCCATACCGGGTTTAGTGTACGGAATATACTGCGAAAGCAACATACTAAATTCCATATAAACGTACAACGCACCACGGGAGCCATGGGCTACTTACGTCCTTGGAATGCAACACTTTGGTACGCACGGGGCAACTGCACAGAAGGCGGCGTGGTTTAGGCCTGGCGTTTGTTTCCGTCAAGGCCGTCAAGTGAAATCGCGTAAATTTTGTGAGTTCGATTGGAGAAGTGGTTCACGGGCGTTATCTAACACTGCGTAGTTTGACCTTTGTTAGGCGTTACAGAAGTCGTTGTTCGTGATCGAACAGAGCGTGGTGAGGTAAGCTTAAATTTTGTGTTGTTCGTTGGAGAAGTGGTTAATGTTCGTAATTTAACACTGCGCAAGGTAGGCGGAATCTGCGTGTAATGTTCGTTTTGTCTCACCCTGATGGAGTATAGGATGTTGTTGTACATGAACACTGAAAGTGGGTGCATTTAGTACTGCGTGTTTACGTTCAGTTCGCATTTTGAGAGATTTGTGTGTACCAGTTTGGTTGTCTTGCGTAAAGGAAACCCCAACACAATTTTGTAGTGTAGCGTGCTACAGATAATTGTTGATTGGCGTAGCCCAGCTCTGTGATCTAGCGATCTGTAGGTTATCTTTTAGATAACTTGTCGATTATCTCGGGTTTTCAATGTCGTCACTGGTTTCATTTTCGCAAGTGTACGTATGAAATGTTTGTTCAACAAGGAGCCGTATTAAAGGTAATACTTTGTTTTGTTGTACCATCACATCGGTCCCGCAGACGTAGACTTTGTGCTGCGTTGCCTCGGTCACCTCGTAAGGGCAGTTGTAGCTGAGTAGCTTTGAAAAATGGTCATGGGCAAAAAGGGGAATGCATTTCGAGTTTCTTTTGGTTTCTTCGTTCATTCCTTTCTTCTGCCCCATAGAGCTCCTATAGCACATTCATGATTGTTTTGTTCTGCTGTAGTTGTTTTAACACCAGGAATTGAGGCCTCATTTTGAACTTCTTCCACGGCATGAGCGCTTCGAATCATTTTAAAAGGGTGTAAATTTTAGCAGTTAGATTCATCTTTTGTTATCTAGGTCTGGTAGCCCAAAGGGTGTCCAGAGGGCCCTTTCCGCATTGAGTGTAGTTCGACAATGGTTCCTCTCTCGAGTTCGTCATTTCTGCAGGAGCCTTGTGTTCGGGTCTTCTTTGGGTTCATTGGGGAGGCCAGAGAAAGGAAGCAGCCCTTCGGGGAACTCCTCCTCAAGACACAGATGCAGTTGCTACCTTCCCGCATCATTTCAGCTGCGCCGCGATGAGCCGCTCGTCCTCCTGAAGTATTGTCTGGCATCGGGGGTGCTGTTGTGAAACCGGTATTCGGTATTTCTCGGATCTTGCACCAAAACCTGCCGTCGGCTGGGGGCCTTCCCTCATTGGCGTTCGACGACCCGGTGTGCCGATGATGACGTCGCGGCGAACGATGCTGCCACTGGACAATACCCTTTTTAACGAACTCGCGGCCCATCAAGCATCAACTGGTTAGCGGCGGTGCTGAAGATAGCATCGCTTCGGGCCTCGCGCGGCAAGTTTAGGCGGCGTGCCTCGCACCATTGTCAAACCTTTCCAAGCAAAGCTTCTTAGCTCAACCAGCAAACGGTTCTTTCGTGGCGTGCGGGACAACAAACTCTTAACGCGTCGGAGGCGGCTGCGGGGGAAGGGTTTGGCGGAGAGCTTCACTCAGGGAGCACACTTGATATGGCGCCGCGAATTCACACAGCGTTCCCCGCGCGATAGTGCGTGCTCACCGGAGGCGGCATCGGTGGTACGACTTTGTCATCTGCTTCAGCGGTGGTTGTTTTTGGGCCTGTTTTGGTGCAGCTTCGCGTCCACTGCGCGGTGCCTTCGCACGGCTTTTATTAACTTGTTAGACACCACATCCAGGGTAACCCGCACCCGACGGAATTAAGTGGTCGTACGGCCAACATACGTTAAGGATTCATTTGCAGGTTGGGAAAACAAAATGTGAAAACCCCATAGAGACATCTGGCCGATAGAGAAGCGCTACGTTTTGCGCACTGCTTGCCACGGAACTCCGCTTTTTAAAGTGATGATTAACAATTCGATTGTGCTTTACGAGGTATTACAAAATACGAATGTAGCAACAGCTTCTGATAAGTACGAATTATAAAAGTTTTCTGAGCTTTCTTGCAATTCTCAAACCTACTAAACTAACTAGTTTAAATTGGTATAAATGAGAATCACTAAGCGCACATGCCGAATTGTTTCGGTGCCTGCGCTTGTGTCACGCGGTGGTGTAGCCCCAAGCCAGCACATCAGGATTGCTAGGTTCCGCTCTCTCACCCTTCGAAAGACGCTCCTCTATGTTTTCTCTCCCGACTCACGGCCGGGCTACAGCGGCGGCGTCCGCTGCCGACGCTGCTGCTGCGTTTGGAACGCCGCCTTCGCGAGTTCCTGGTAACTCTGGCTGAATCTCTGGGTTCACTTTTTTAGAGGGACATGTGTAAATTCAAGTGACATCGCATGGACAATTGGTGTGGGTGTCGTTTAAAGCTTTGCTTTGCACTACCTTCACAGCGTAAATTGGAGCACATTTTTTGTGGCGCGACTCACGACGCTGGAGATGTCTTGAACGAGCTACTCGATGGATATTACAGAGAGGAACGCAAGACATCTTCCCGGCGCTTGAACATCGAGAGGACAAAGGGGGCTCCTACATCAGAAGGATTGAATCAGCGGGGGCAACCTAACGCTCTCCTGCGCAAGACAGAAGCAAGTCTGTCAGTGTTTGTGTGTGTGCGTGTGTGGACGTCACTCTCAGCGCCATTATTTTGGTGCGTCCTGACATCAGCCGAGACGAAGGGTTAAAGGGGACGAACCCAACGCGCCTATTTAATCTCTCGCGCTCAGTGGCGCACTGCCTGTTCTCTGAGATGGAGATGTGAATACTTGTACATAAAGTTTTCTTCTTCTTCAACTCCGTCATCATGACTGCCCTGGCCAGACACCAACCCCGGTCCACTTCGACCACGCTACGCCGGTTCGCAATACCCCCTAGATTGAGGGTGTTCGGCTGCTCCTCCGCACCTGTTCCACTCACGTGCCATAAAGTTCAGGTGGCACGGGGCACGTACAATTCTTCCACTTTTAGGTTTCTAAAACACAGTTTCGTGAATGTTGTCACTAGGGTGCACTGTACCGTTAAAGCTTCCAATTCAGGTCCAACCTAACAAGTCAGCATGTTATATGGAGAAAGGAAGAAAAACGACAAAATGTTTGGTTCTACATCTTGTGATGTGCTGGATAGCTAAATCGGTAGAGCAATGATATAGTAATGTGGACAGGCTAGTTAAAACCCAATGGGATCACACCCGTGTTTTGATTTATTTACTGTTTACAACAGCGACCTTTTTTGGTCGTACAACAAGGGCGCTTTTTCGCAGATTGGGCAACTTAAAGCCTTCATGTTAATAGAATTAATGCCTCCCTAGCAACCATTCCTTTCGAACGCGGAAATTCGACAACGTTATCGACTAACGCGATAACTATAGCATCCAGACTCCGATGGGTCTATGTTAGAAGGCATAGTATTCACGATGCTTCAACAACAATAACAACAACAACAGCACACACACACGCACACACACACGCACACCCGCACACACACACACTCACACACACACACACACGCGCACGCACGCGCACACACACACACGCACGCACGCACACACGCACACACGCACGCACACACACACACGCGCACGCACGCACACACACACATGCACACGCACGCACACACACACACGCGCACGCACGCACATACACACACACGCACGCACGCACACACACACGCACGCGCGCACGCACAGACGCAGACACGCACGCACGCACGCACGCATAGACGCACACACATACACACATACACACAGCCAACATGCCTTCATGCCCTCCAACCCACTTTCCACTACCACTCTACGCTCACTGCGAAGTCCCACCCATTCCTTCGCACATTGTCTGAGAAAGCTAAAAAACCCACGTCTTTTTCCATTTATAACCTCTTACGTTTCAAGCTCGAAAGAAAGCCGGAGACCGCCGGCCGGACCAGCAGGATTTTGTAATGCAGAACCCGATCACGTACATCCCTGCTTCATTAAACGTTTTCTGTTTCTGTCGAAAGAGATCCTCCTCATAGTGGGCTCGCATGTGACGCGGCCCCTTGACAAAATGCCAGTGGTTGCTTTATCGAGGAACCCGCAGTGGTGTACTTCTGGTTTTTAGATAAAGTTGGAAAAAAAGCTCACCGCTCGGTAAGTAATAAGAATTCAACAGTTGGCCGGTTGACCGAGGCCAAGAACTAAGAGACAAACGGCAGTTACTGCAGAATGGCAGTGAACTTGACAGTTCTAGAAAACCGTGATGGAGCTCACAAACTGGAAGTATCAGATTGGCTTGGCCATTCATGTCGGAATTTATCATGGTTACTGCGTTGCCAAGGCTCCCAAAAAAATCAAACGAGGGTTTTCGTTTTTAAAAACTAACTTGTCTTTTCCCCTTCTCCTTGAATCTGAGCGGCTGCTGCTGTTGCTGATTCATGGGCTGGTGTGCGCCCGGTTTTCATCTCACAGCAGATAACAGTGCCCGGTATCCCATTGTAGCTCCCGCGTGGCACAGGAAGCGGTTCGCGGGAATTGACCAGGCGAAGTTACGCGAGATATCGCTGGGCTTATCGGTCTACGCCCAAGGGGCCGTGCGAAAATGACTTGCGGGATAGTGTCACTTGAACAAGGACTGATTCCTGCAAGCATTACGTCCTCATTCCTTCGAGCGATGAGAACGTTATATCCTCTTATGGCCTCACCACACCAATGTCCTCGTTGCAGGGACAAGCTGAGCGTTTCTTGTCACGTCTTACATTTATCGACGCGCTCGCCATGCTTAACCGTTGTAAAATTGGGTAACTAAGACAAGCAGAATGAAATGAAGGATTACCCCGACTGGTTTCTTTCATTTCAAACTAGGCATGGCACGATGAACGTTTCGCGTTATGTTGATTCCAAGTTATGCCTGGGATTTGTCAGTTCAGTTTTATCTAAATTACGCCGACGAGGCCGAAATGAGCATCTGATCCGCAATTTTATTATCAGTCAACGTCACCTGATGAATTTTTAGGCGTTTGTTCTGTCGAGGTTGGTGGGTCGGTCCGTCGGTCGGCCTAGGGATAATTTGTCTGGCTATGCGCATTTCGCGTAAACTAGACAACGCTGGTTTCAAATATTTCCTAGTTTCATCGGAGGCTAGCTGTAAGTACTCCAAATGAACACACCTGGCGTCGCAGGGATGTTTTGTCAGGCGACAATTTTCACGCTACAATGGTGAACGATTTAAACTCTTTTGTAAGCATTATTACCCTTTATGTGTAATTGTCAGCGTATCATTCAGAGTTTGTCGTTGACTTTCTATAGCTCCTACACTGTGTCCTTTCAAAGCATTTTTTCTAACATTTATCGAACGCACTATTCTTGGAGTTGGCAACAGTTCGCCAGCCCTTTCCCAGGTCCACTATTCAAGGGGGCATAGATAGAGTCTTTCTCATCGTTTTAGTACTGCAACTTCTACTGCAATTCTGTCTATTATGCTAGCCATAAAGACTCCTGGTGTTCTTCCGTCGAGGTAGAATTTTGGTCCCTTGTACACCCATCAAGTGATGCACTGCATCGGGCTATTGAAAAGCTATAAGAAGGGCTCAACAATAACCCACCGCTCTCAAAAGGGCAACGCCGTCAGCGAATGTTCAAAAGGCTTGCTTGCCTGGCGATTAGGGGCTTGGTACAGGCAAGCAGCTCGTGTCCCGCACCCAGGTGGACAAACAGGAGCGCCAACAAGTAGTGGGCGAGGAGGGCGGACATCGGAATCGTCCAGCGGATGCTCTTCGGGTGTCGAGAGTAGGCGCAGCAGCCGGCGAACAGAACTAGCTGTCCGGCTGCACAGATGGGACCCTCCATGGCGGCGCTACTGTTCAGCGTCGCCCTGGCCAGTAGCGCAGCGAAGCACGCCGTCCACAGCACCCTGCGGCACGAGCGCGCACCAGCGGAGAGAAGGAGAAAACAACTTTATTCTACTGAACAGCTGGTAGGTGGGCGGTTTCCTTAGTCCAGGACTGCATTGATTCTACCAGCAATTTTTGCCCGTTCGGTCAACCACAGCTGCCTCTATCGGGTCAGAGCCAATGCCTTCCACAGTTTCTTTTTCTGTAACGCATGTACCGCATGAATCCGCATTCTATCGTTTTCTTCATTCATTTTTAAAAGCCATCGGAATAACTAAACCACCTTTGCAATTACTGAAAAGCTACTTGTGTGATAGGACAAATTACTTTCATTTCTGTAGTTTTCTCTAACACTACTAATACAAACAGGGGTGCTTTTCAAGGCTCAACACTAGGAGGACTCGTTATTTTAATTTACATAAATGATTTACCTAATTGCCTTTCTGCTTCAGAGTGCCTTTTGTATGCTGACTACACGACTATTTTCAATTAGGGCAAACGTATGAAGACTCTACTGAAAAAATTAAACACTGACCCCAATAGTGTAGTTATTGGTGTCATAGCAACCTGCTACACATCAATCCATCGAAAACAAAATTTCTTGTATTCAACTCCAATCAACGAAACACAACCTCACTTCTGTGACTTTACGTTGAACAGCACTCTGTAACAACAACCAACAGCTCAAACGTTTTTGGTGTTCAGTTACTCTTACTTGAAGTGTGCTTTTGGTGCTGTTCACATTAAAAAGAAAACGGTATATGTCATATGTGTAATGATCAAGCCCGGCCATATTTCCGTTGTCAGACACTCACCAGGCTTTACATTCCTTTGTTTACTCTCATATTACTTATTGTATCAATTCTTGGGGCAAAAAATACAAAAGTCATATCACGTTGGTCCAAACAATCTAGAATCAAGTGCTTACAATCATAACATCCAGTCCCTACCTTGCTCAGACCAAGCCTCTACTGTAACATTAACGCATTTTGACAGTTCAGAATCTCCTCAGGTATAGTTGGAATTCCAAGCAGCCGTACAAACCTTCATTTTAATTATTTCGTGCCCACAACAAGCTCAGACTGGAATCACCTTCCCGCTTCCATCGCATCAATCACTGACCCTGCCAACTTCAAGAGTACCATGAACGTATACCCTTTTTAAACATGCTCCATTTGTTTGTACAGATTGTTATTTTGTTTCTCCACCACTCCTATCTGTAACGCCTTGTGCATTGAGAGTAAATAAATGAAATGAAATGAAATGAAATAGTCTTTGTAGCTTCCTCTATCGACCTATTAATAACTCATTTCCCGTGGTCATTTTTTCCGCCCCATCCCTGTCCAACGACAACCTCACAAGATTTTCGGACAATAATCTTTTTCTGGCTAAATTTCGAGGTAACTACGGTAAGCAAACGGCCCATTTCTTTGCATTTACCATTTGGAAAGAAATTCCGAAGGAAATTAGCGATTAAAAACCCTGCATTCTCTCAAAAGTGCGTTGAAATCCCTTCTCCTCAAAAAGAATTCACAACCTTTTGTAATATTTATTGCATTGGCAGGGATACGGACAGCACTGAGGGTGAGAGAGAGAGAACAACTTTACTGAGAGCCTGCAGTTATGAAGACGCGGCCACGACGTCGTAGCAGTCTACCCCGTGCCGTGGCCTACTCGCGCTCCCCCCGGAGAGGTTGCACTTTCGGGCCGTTGGCGAGCGAGGGCGGCTGCCACCTGCTGGACGGCCTGGAGTTGGGTAGTATAGTCACGTGAGTTCATGGCGGTTGTGATGTTGGGAGGGAGCTCGTCTTGCAGAGCTTCGATGGGTGAAAAAAGTTCAAATCCGCTCTGCTCTCTGCTAGTTTTTATTACGAAATTATTATTAGTATTCTTTATTTAGGTGCTTCTTCTTTCTCTGTTTTTTATTTAGTAGTAATTGATACTCGTTGTTTCATTGTTCATTTTTGCAGACATTTGTACTTGAGTGTTTTTCTTATATTTATATTTATGTTCACTGGCATTGTCTGCAACATAGCATGTGCAATATTGGTAATAAAATTGTAATTGTCAAGATATTCATGCTAAAAATACCCTTTTTATTAAATCTATTCTTTTCTGCACTTCGTAAACTCGGGGATATTCATTTTATAGGAGGTCCGTTGCAGTCTGTGACTTTGGGACCTTCTTCTGTATATGCTAAGGATGTACTCAACCGTCTGTTTACAATAAAATACTTTTACTTGACTTGACTTGAGAGCTGGTTAGCTCACTATCACACTGCTCGTACGTAGAACTGGGAATTGGATTCAAGTCTGGGTTGGTCTGGCGCTCCCAGACCTTGTGATATAGAGTAGCACGTTGGCCGCAGTAATTGAACAGGGGGGTATTGAGTGTGGGGTGGGTGGCGTGCAGTCTCATGGGCTGTGGGAACCTGTTCCTTTCGTAGTCGACCAGGGGCCACTTCAATTCACAGAGGGTCAGCTCCTGGTGGGTAGGTGCGTGGGGATAGCCTGTAGTGTTGCGTTATTTCGCCTGAAGTAGTGAAAGGGTGATCTTCCCGGTCGTCATCCTCCAGTGGTGACCTGTTTCCAAAGACCTCGGGCGCATGCACGGGCTGCTTGATTGCTGCGGTGTAATTATTGATGGCTTTTTTGGTGGGAGTCGGGCCTAGAACCGGCATTGCTTTTTTTGGAAATTCTTGTCATGTGCGTACGACACACCGCTTGAGAGTCGGTGATGATGGTACTAGCTCAAGTCTGTGCAAACAAGCAGGAGAGAATGGAGGCTGGTCTCGTTGAGATTCTGGTACCTGCACTCTTTTGCCATAAATATACCCAAATGTACCCAACTTACTCAAATCTAGAATACTGTTACCACTATAAGATGTACATCATTCCCTTCCTTCTATAGTGAAAGCGAGGCGTCTTTTGTTTGTTTGCTGTTTACAGTTTTAGAAGTTTTGTTATCGGACTTTTTCAATGTCAATTTTCCCACAAACTGGCGGAATTTCGTCAAGTCTTTGGTGTGCCGTGGTTGGTCCCATATCGGCCAGACATGTCAGCGACTGAATGAGGCAGCCCGCCAACTCACTGAAGGCTGGAACGGGCAGTATGCTCGCTCTGCATGCCAAGGCTTGCAGGTGTGGGCCGCAGTTTCAAGAGTGCAGTATTAGAAAAGGTTACGAACACCGGTGCACAAGGACAACTTTTGAAGCGTTCGTCACTCACAATACTGGATGCCAGTTTCTTAGCACTCCGTCACTGGAACATTTCAAAAACGAATGCCCTGCATAGCAAGGGAGGTTTCTTCGTAAATATGTAGAACCCATCTGCCTTTATTAGTTTTTTCTCTTCTGTTTCTTCCATATCTCAGAAAAGATAGCTAGTTTCTTAGACTATTTGACTACATTTTTGACAGGTTCTAAAGAAAAAAGCAGTCAGTCATAGCATTTGTGCATGGTTTCTTTTCCCTGTCCTGTTTCTTGCACTGTTCTGTTCAGTTTTCTGTTCTCCCTTCTACTAACTCGCTGCGGTACTCGCTGCTGCTTGCTGACTTGCCGAGCACCGACTAAGAGCCTTGGCAAAATATTCTGGAGTGCAATCAGCATTAAGTACCTTTCTCCTCTCGTGGCTTGTTCGCTTGCAAAGAAAAGCGCATATATTGCAGAATGCTTGACCGGCCTAGATCGAAATTTAAGGTATTCAACGTATACACCGGCAGACTCGTAAGAGCGACCCCAACAATATAGGAAAAGTAGTCGGCACATTCTGTTGGAAGTAGCTGCAAAAAGTAGTTATTGTGAGTAGGTTCAAAACAAGACTGTCGCGATGGTTCAGTGGCTAAGCTATTGTGCTAGAGAACCCAGGTCGACCGTTCTATTCGCGGAAATGACGTTTTTTTGGTGATTGTGAAAACACCCACGTGAATGTGATTTTGGCCCACGTTTTGTAATACCCAACGGTTTTGTAAATCAGTGAATTTTCACTTAGGGCCGCATCGTAAGCCCAGGTTGCATCCTCAGCCCACGAGACAACAATATGACAAGACAGCTCGAAGGCTTGTTAGAGGACAGCATCTCACGGCTTGATGCTCGAGCATCCTTTTATGGCGACTCCGGTGAGCTTGGCGGCCGCGGCGAGTGTGTCCACGAGGGGTTCCCAGAGGCCCGTTTTCCGCAGCACGAGGAGAGCCGTGTACGAGTGCGTGGCGACCAGCAGGGCGACGAGCAGGCCGGTGTCCGGACAGCGGTCACCGGCCAGCGACAGGGGCTCGTGCACCGCCCAGAAACGCCACGCGAGCCAGCCGGTGTACACGTGGGCCGCAGCCAACGCCGCCCATCCGAGGGCGGAGAGCAGGCGCTGAACAGTGTCGCTGGACGGAGCCTCGGGACCGGCGGGGCCTGCGAAAGCGAACACTTCTGTACAGGTTGACTACAACAGAAGAGATCGCGGGAGCAAAAGTAGTACTTGAAGGGCCCTGCAACACCTGTTAAATTGAAAACTTTAAGCGTTCGAAATGATGGTAGAGCCAGTTGAATAAGGGAACGTACTCCATAGAATATCTGGGTATGAAACACCCGATAAAATATAACTGCGCCACGCGTGCCAGAAAGCGTAGAATGTTCCAAATGTTTGTTTTTCTTGCCCAGAGACTCCCAGACTAGCCCCATTGCCCCCACTGTCACCTCAACCGCTGTGTTTTGTCGTGCTGTCCTACCAGACCGCGGAAATTCAGTTCAGCATCAGAGCAGGTTGAGCATCTGATGACCACGGCTGCATATTGGCCACTCAAGAGTTACAGGAACCGTTTCAGAAAACTACCAAATAAAAAAACAAGTACTACTCACTTAGGCACAGACCTGTCTTTCGTGATTCCATCCTCTCCATTACAAAATAAATAAATGAATATGTAAATAAATAAATAAATAAATAAATAAATAAATTCTCCTCGCCAATGCCTGCGGCATTGAATGGCGCTACAAAATACAAATCGTTGCTTTTTTGGTTCGCTTCCTTACAGTTACAGGAATAAACGCATTCAATAACCACTTTTGGGCAAATCGCAACTAAAGGGAAGCAGATAATAGAGGTATGCACTCCGGCAAGCAGACAACGATGTGCCGGTTGTTGCTGTCGATAACTGCAGCTTTCCAAGTTCTTTTACGAAAAGGAAGGAGTTGAAGTGTTTGTCAGCCTTCTTTGCGTAACCCATCTAACTAAAGCACCGACCGTCGACTTAACAGAACGCAGCCCAAAGAAACGGAAGTTTGGGTGGTTGCGTGAACGAGTGTTCTTTCTTATAGACCATTTTCGAGATTGGACTCGTTGAAGATACACGTTGAAGAATTACTCCGGCTACCGCACAACTACCTCCACTCAGTCTGAAAGCACTCTGAAATTGTAGGCGAAATTACTGATGCATGCTGTTTTATTTGTGTTGTATTTTATCCACTCTTTCTTAAACGCGACGAAAGCAATACAACTTAAATGTGCGCTGACTGTGTCTGTGTTTTATTAAAGCGTAGCATTTTTTTCCGTGTACCCTCACAACCAAGACTACGTAACAACCAAGACTACGTAACTCTATCATGGCGTAAATGGAGGTAACTGGTCGCAAGAAATTTCTAAAAATTAAAAATAAAAAAAAATAGAAAAGTTATGGAAAATGGCGAAACGTTAACACCGTGCATTTCCACAAAAATGCCGATTTCGCAAAAGTTCCACCTGTAATCGGTATAATAGCGTAAATGAAGATAATTGGTCGAAAAAAATTTTAAAACAATAAAAAAAATACAAAATAACTGCGAAAATGGCGAACAGTGTAGTGCCGAGCATTTCCGCAATCATACAAGTTTCGAGAAGTTCTAAATGTAATCGTTACAACACCGTCAATGGAGAATGTTAGTGGAAAGAACTTTGAAGAACTAAAAAATAAAAAAAATTTAAAAATTTACACAAATGCAACACGGCAACAGATGGCATTTGCACAATAATGCAGATTTAGCGCAATTTCCACCTGTAATTATTTTAACAGCGTAAATGAAGATAATTGGTCAAAAAAATTTTTGAAAAATTAAAAAATAGGAGAAATATCAAATAATTACGAAAACTGGCGAACCGTTTAACGCACTGCATTTTCACAACAATTCACATTTCGCAAAAAATCTCGCGTAATCGTCAAAACAACGTAAGTGGAGATAATTGGTTGGGTGAAAACTTCAAAAATAGAACAAAAAGAAAAAATTACGGAAGATGACAAAACATGTAACGCCCTGAATTTCCACAATATTGCAGATTTCGCGAAAGTCCTACCTGTAATCGTTATATTAGCGTAAATTGAAATGAGTCGTCAAACGAAATTTTCAAAAACTAAAATTAAGACAAATTTAAAAATAACGGAAAATCCAAAACGTATAACACATGGCAGTTTTACAATAATGCAGATTTCGGAAAAGTTTCGCCTGTAATCGTTATAATGGCGTAAATAGAGATAATTGATCTAACAAAATTTCAGAAAACTAAAAAAGTAGGAAAAAATATAAAAAAATTACACAAAATGGCATGTAACGCCCTTCATTTACACAATAATGCAGTTTTCGGGAAAGTTACACCTGTAGTCTTTATATAGCGTAAATGGAGATAATCGATCGAACAAAACTTTGAAGAATTATTAAGAAAATACGTCTAAAAACATGGAATATGGCAAATCGTACGACGACCTAAATTTCAACAACAATAGAGATTTTGCGGAAGTTTTTTCTATAATCGTTATAGTAGCATAAATGAGATAATTGGTAGAAAGACATTTTGAAGATACAAAATAAGAAAAACAAAAAATAACGGAAAATGGCGAACCCTGTAATGCCCTGCATTTCCACAATAATGCCGGTTTCGCGAAAGTTCCACTTCTAATCGTTATAGTAGCTTAAATGGAGATGATTGTTCGGACAGTATTTAAAAAAACTAAAACATTTGGCTGGAAAATCTCCCACTCAAGACAAGTGGTATAAGAATGCTACGCATTAGTAGATCATTCTCCGAATTCGTGTAGACTTTTTAAATGCGAATGCATTTCTTAGTCGGGGGTTGTCGTGCTCCGTCGGCGAGCGTCTGCATTCCTCCAGAGCGAGCGCACGTGAGCGCGCGCCTCGTAGTTCTGCCTTCGTCGTCGTCGTCGTCGTCTCGGTACGGCGGACCCGCGGCGCTCGCATCGCGGAGCTCGGGCGGAGTAGCGGAGAGTGAGTGGAGAGGAGGAGCGCGCTCGGGCGTGTGAGGGCGCTTGCATCGCGGAGCTCGGCGGGCTCTCTCTCCTCTCCGCGTACCCTCTCTCCGCTCGCTGCGCTCGGAATCTATATAATGCAGTGGAGCGCGCGCATGGCGCCTTGATAGCGTTGGAAGTCGGTGAAGTCGAATCCCTCGCGGCAACGATACCGCAAGCACGAAGTGTAAGGCAATGCAACCTGAGCATTACACCTCCCGCTGGCGGTGACGTCACTGCATTTGCTTCAACGTCATCATCGGTTGGAGGACTCACACTCTCGTCTCTCTTCATTAAGTACGCCATTAATAATAATTACTCGCACCGCACTCATCGGTGCACCCAATGCATTCGAATTTCCGCACGATCCCCTTCGGGGAGGTGAGGGGATTTTTTTGCTTTGTGGTGGAACGAGTGGGAGTCAATGGGAATTGATTGCACGCGGAAGTTTTGCTGATTTACAGGCGTTCTTTCATACGCAAGCCATGTCCGCTTTTACGGGGAAGGTCTTAGGTGCCTCACGATACGTAAAACATTCGTTATTGCTGTTGTTCGGAAAGAAAAATTCGCAGCTCCTGCGAACAGCGAGTGACAAACATTTAATTTGGGATTTAAACCCATATGTACGCAATAGGCGCCCATCGCTTTGCCGTTGCAATACAGCCGCCCATTGCCAACGTTGGAAGAAAACGGTGGCTGCGTATCTGCTCCTTTGTCCGCAAATGTGGACACAAGGCGATAGTCTTTGTCGCCATTTGCCAAGTAAATGCCTCCCTTCGCTTTCCCACTCACTTCTCGTGTTTTCGCTCTTGCGTCGCACTCCTCCCAAGGTAAACACGCTAAAGGTTTGCTCAAGCCAATTTAAATTTGCCGCGTTCAACTGCTCCAGGCCGGGTGGTGCCTCGATTCCAGTCCTGCCGTACGGCGGAGACGCGCGGGAATCGATGCGCCCTACTTTAACGTTTATAGAACCGTGTAGCCCTACTCCACGTGTGTTCCAAAAAAACGTGGAACCTATCCAGTGGGACCTTTCGTAACTGTTGCCGCTTGAATTCTTAAAATGCCGCCAGAAGCAATAGTGGCGCGAACGACAGCCGGAGACAGTATGAATTTTTTTCTGGAGTAAACGTAGTATTTCATTTCGCAAAAATCAAGCATCTATGAATTCTGTTACAAAAGAACACTGTAAATATCTCTGGTGTATTATTTTTTGCCTTATATTGGCGTAATGTCTTGTTCTTGTTCAACAATGTGGACAGGTAGGAACATATAAACCGGACTTAGACGTTACACTTCGCTTCACTTTGGCCGGGTGGCTGAATCGAGTCACAGACAGACAGACAAACAGACAGACAGACAGACAGACAGACAGACAGACAGACAGACCAAAATTTCTGGGTTTAAGTACCCAAGAAAGACTATCATCTTTAAAAGTTGGCCACTGCACCCCGCGTAAAAGTGAGGGTGACGGCGCGTGCGTATAAATGGTGTGTCATACCCTGACAGCCCTCGCATTCCGAGAAGACGATGGCTGTGGCCACGAGTCTGCCTGTTTTATTATTTCACGCCAAATGGGGCAGATACGAAGGCGATGAAAGACGCGCAAATACGCTGTAGCTCTTTAGTCGTTAATATGTATTACCGGTCTTTTTCTTTCAAACACGCAAGCAGACTTTAACGCCTCGAGAAATGTTTCTTCTGTCTTCAAAGATGTTGGTTAGAATGCACAACGCGGCGATCACCGTGAACGCACTCTCATTAAAGAGGTGTATAGTAGCGGAATGAGCTGTTTAATAAAAAAACTTATATAGCAAACGTTTCAAGTAGCGAATTCAAAAAGCACATCATGTGTCGCGTTAGCTTCTGTACTTTAGGCGGTTATACAATTTTTTTTTATAACGCTGATGATATGGGAATTTCGTAATAGTTTGTTTTTTAAGATTTGTACACATTTATTCTCTGCTGCCTACACATCTCAGTTACGTGTAGCCCCACTTACGCTGTTTATGGGACCTTTGGTACATTGTACACATTTACGGCCAAGTCATCTTTGAAAGGAATCGTTTTGAATGCAGAATTTGATGATCCTGAAATAAGCCTCATAAGCCAGCAGATTAAACACATTTGATAAGGAACGCTTAAGCATCCTAGCATATCTGCAGTGTACACTAGTTTTGCATCAAGGCACTACACCACTACGGTCGATGTCAAGCGGGATGCAGCTTAGATGAAATGACTTCAGGACGAAATACGTATATACGCAAACATTTTTGCTAATTGGTACAGGCGCAGACCAATACTTGGACGATAAATAACCGCAATACATAATCATGGGCCGTATTTAATTTTTGTGGTAAGTATGGCCCAGGGAATATTTCTGAAACAACTACTGTGAGGAAGGCCCCTCTTAAAGCGGTACCATTCGAAGGCCTTGCTTTACTCCCGCCTGCACGGCCACTTCGCGTTACACAGCCTAATTTTGACGTGGCGCAAGAACCACAATGTAGGATGCACAGTGCCTTGTGTCCCCACCACCACCATCACCACCATCATCATCCTAATAATCATCATTATAATCATCACCCTGTGTCCAGTGCAGGACGAGAGCCTCTCCCCAAAATCTCGCCACCTTTACCCTCGCGGTGGTTTGTGGAAATGTGCCGCAAATCTCGCGCGCTTCACAGCGGCATTATGATTGGTTGATTGATTGATTTTAGGGTTTAACGCGACGACGCAACGCAGGCGATGAGGCGCGCCGTAGTGGAGGGCTCCGGATTAATTTTGACCACCTGGGGATCTTTATCGCGCGCCGAAATCTCGTACACACGGGCGTTTTTGCTTTTCGCCTCCATCAGAAAAGCGGCCGCCGCGGCCGGGAATCGAACCCGCGACCTCGTGCTCAGCAGCGCAACGCCTTAGCCACTGAGCCACCGCGGCGGGTGGGCATTATGATTGGAAACGCAGGCGTAGCTCTCCTCACCAGTCGGCTTGGGGATTCCCGGCGAGGGTGGTTGATCCGTGCTTTTGCTGCTGAATTCACTGGGCTGACGCGTCGAACTGGAGGCGTCTCTTTCATACCCGCCCCGCAACTGGTCCAGAAAACCAGGCAGCAAAGACAAGCCCTGGGGAGGCTTCGCAGCCACCTTGTGGGGCACGGAGCAACCCTCGTTTGGCTCCGCTACTTCAGCTGCTTGTGTGTCCGCAGCCTGGTGGGTGGACGTCGAAGGCGGCGCCTGAAATCCGCTCTCTTGCCGCAAATCGGGCTTGCCGGTACCAAGCGATGGGCGGTGGTACGGCTCCGAAGTGGTGGTGGCCGAACGCGAGGCATCTTTACCCGGCGTGGAGGTGGCTTGCGCAGCGGTGCTGATGGTAGGATGGGTTGGCCCAGTACTCTGCACCGGCATGGCGTCCGGCGTCTGTATGAACCCAAAACAGTTTTCTGTTGGTTATTAACGCGTGACGCACAATACAGACACGCCGAACGGCTTACGTCAACTGCAAGGAAATGCCCGGCTTCAAGTGAAACTTAGCTCGATTTTGTACAAATGACGTACAAAGCGACATCAAATACGGCACACCCTTGAATTTCTTCATTACGACATACCCTTCTGATCTGAAATATTTGTTTCCCTCCACCTCAATTGCATCGTTTGTAACACCGCCGTATTATTACTGATTACTGAGAAGTTCATGAGAATTCTATAACGTTATGTCGCTTAGTTAACGGCGAAGTTAAATTCTTTTTGGTGTGTTTGAAGACTGACAACCGCAGCTCATTGCGGCTGACAATGAGCTGACTGAGAAGACTGAGAATGAGAAGACTGATAACCGCAGATATTCCTACAAACTTTTACTGCTAAGGCAGTATTATGGGCTGCACCCATTGACTAAACATACAAGCATCGTAGTAATCTATACAAAGAATGCAAGTTAGTATTAGACAAAAATGCTTGGTTGCCGTCTTTCTAATCGACGTATCTACAGTACGACGTAAATCTATAAGTGTCGATTGCATTTAGGTGGACTGTGCGACTTCAAAGCTAGAAATAGGTTTGCCCGTAGCATATCTCCCATGAGAAGTTACAAACGAGTAGCACGTTGTAGGCGCAACGCACGTGATTGGCAAGTTATTTTCCGCGATCAGCCATTGTGAGGTCAGACACTGCCCCCCCCCCCCCCGTTCATAATGCTCCGTCCCGGAGGGGTAAAGTAGAAAAAAGATGATGGAAACCAGCGGCGAAAAGGATATTTTCCGTCGGTACGGACGCTATCAACGAATTTTCTTCGCACTGTAATACTGTATCAACTCATCAAAGTGCGCACTCTGCCTAGAGAAAGTTACAACGGTAATAACCTCTCCTTCAAGAATGTTTCCCAAGCGAAACAGGACCAAGTCAGTTACGTAGCGACATACCAAAGGGACCAGCACGTGACCCCGTTCCCATAACAAAGAAAGGTGAAAATAGGCTTCACGCAGACTTGCGCTCACCCGAGGAGCTGGCCTTTCAGCGGTTGCGCTGCGCGGTGAGTCACTGTGGCTAGCGCTCGCCACTGTAGCGAGGGTGCCAGGGGGGTCGGCCAGGGCGTCGCCAGTGACGGCACTGGGGACGACGTGAGCGGCGCTGGAAGTGGACATCTTGGAAGAGGCTCGACGGGGTGACTTGGTGCGGTGCTTCGTGCGAGGCGTCGCGTTCTTGTTGGCCGTGGTCAGCTGCGGGTCCTGACGACCCGCACGCCCCTTGCCCTTGCTCTTCCTTGCGCGCCCCATGGGTTGGCCACAGGGGTAATCACAGGCACGGCAGGCCTGTCGTCAACAAGGAGCTACTTTACACGTTCGTCGCGTGAATGTTTCGGGTGTGAGGGAGGTGATCCGCTAGCTGGCGGCTGTTGCCGGCGTTGTGAACCAAGCTAAAGATGAGGGCGTTCCAAAACAGAAGACGACGATGGCGCAAGTGGAAGCGCGTGTCTACTGGCTCGTCTTCATCCCTTGATAACGTGCTTCGGCATCACTCGTTGGAGGAAAAGTGATTAAAATTTTTTGAATCACTTAAAGGGACCCCGGAAAGCTTTGTGAAGGTGGCAATCAAATGCATTCAGGTGGTAGAACATATAACGGTGGATTTTTGAGCCAACTGTGAGCCTCATAAGTTGTACGGATAATTTGTAAACAATTTTTGAAGATCGCCTTTCCCAGCCGATGAGCGCGACGTCGCAGCGAGCCGACCGCGGCTGACGCAACACCGACCGCGGCTTACGCAGCGGCGAAGGCGCCCCCTGATTCGCCCCATCGCCGGCGAGGTCGGCCGCCGGCGGCGTCACTGCCATTGGCTTCCGGCTGCTCTTCCTCTTTCCTACGCGATGCCGAGGCAAAGGCGGTAAAGGCGGGTCCGCGGCGATTGACACGTGCCTAGGCGCAGGAATGTAGCTAGCGCAGAACGGAAGTCGAGCGTCGCGATGTCACGTGGCTTTTCCCAGTATTTCCAGCTGCTATGAAGGAAGCAGAGAGGGAGGAGGAGCCGATCGGTAAGTGGGGAGAGGTGCATGTGATTGCTTCTGGCGCAGCTAGTACTGAATGTAGATCAATATTTCCAACGGCATTGCATCGCCATATTGGTGCTACGCGACAATACAGGCCTTTTGTAACTTTTACAGAAGGCTTTCCTGGGTCCCTTTAAGTATGCTTAAATTAGTCAAACGCGGCCGCACGGCGGACTCACTTGTAAACTTCTTTACTGCTTCAACGTATTTGCGTCTCTTTCTTTCCTTTCATCTGTGTTTCTTTTGGCGCAAATTACTTCGACTGACTCCTTTTCGGCTACACCGTCGTTGCCTCACTTCCCTTTCTTATCCTCGGCTAACTGAGAAAATTACGTCAGCAAACAGATTGACACATGCCACAGCCTCCGTAGAATCAGGATCTTTCGCGACTGGTGCACCCCCGTTCTATCCACGTATCGTGGGTGTTAAGGTGTGACGTTTCCATTCGAGAGTTTTCGGAACTTTGTGGAACAGGAAAATTATTCCTTCAAGGCTCCTAATTCTTGGGCAATTATCCAAGTCGCTATGTGTCACGAAGAAAAACAACGACAGCCAGTTGTGATTCGCCGCTGGGTACGTGCGGGGCAGAAAGCAAGTTATAAAGAACAGTTAGTCGCTGCCTTGTTCCGACAAGATTATGGAGCACTGCCAAACGACTGGAAGTTCATCCATTCCAAATATTTCAAATGGGAAGGAAAAGCGCGCACGCTTGGTAATTTAAAGTGTCTAAATGTAGTATTGATTATTTATAGTAAATATTAATAATTAATAATGATGCCTGTGGCCAGAGATAATAGGGCTAAGCTTTTAAGAGAAAATAAAATTTTAACTAGAGCAGAATGACTGGGCTTGCGCTGCGTTTGTAATTCACTGCAGAGAGGCCTGTGAGGGCAGGTGGGCTAAAAAAGGTAGGATTATGGGTGCAAACTGACCTTGGGTATTAAATTGCAATGGTTTTGCTTTTGTTGTTAGTCATTTGTGAGAACTCTCAAAACGGTAGGGCTAGAACGTGGGTAGCCGTCCCCTTCTACACTTCCCGTGCGGCACTGCTGAAGAATTCGAACAGTTGCGTAGGCAGAGGGCAAATGCGCCCACGGAGTGATGGTTTATCGGTATCGCGAGGAGAAGAGAAATTCCCATAACTACTTTATTTGTTCTTAGCCAACGCAGGTTTCCGGGTGTGATTAGGTACATTTTGTTGGTACAGGACATTTTCATCCCAATATCACCCGACATTCATTGAGCGAAACACTCATCCTCGACACTAGATTCGAAAAATGTGCCAAAAAAGGTTCTTAAAACCTTCATTTTTCAGCATTGACGATAAAATGTGGCAAAAGGCTCGGACAACAAGTCCGATGTCTTTGAAAATTACCTATATTGTTGGAAACTGCAATTCTTTCATGGCGTTTCGTAATTTCTTATATACATAAGGTCAGCCTCTCTTGTAGAACGTTAGCCATAAGAATTGATATATTTGCGCAACTCTAACGCGCCCGTGTTTTGTTAAAAGTAGCCGTCAAATTTGTGTGTGCGTTGCAAGAGGATTTAAAACCAAAATTCGCTTCAAAGTAGATAGCAACACGCCATGGACACGAGCTGCTCCGGAAATCCAACTTGCTGGGCACGGGAGCAGTCTGCGCAGCATGGCTCACGCGTCTAAACTTTACGTTTTGCAGGCTTTTTTCGCGCCTGCAGTGCTGGTTAGTTTGCCGGGTGTGTCTGCTTCGGTAGGCGCTCCTACAGCGTTTGCAGTGCTGATGAAGATAATAAGCCACCACTCCTGGGATTATAGCGTTCTCTTGAACGAGGCTTTCGTCATGCGCACGGACTTCGGCGCATCAACTTCCTGTACGTCAACACCGTCCAGCCCGGCCTTTATAAACCGTGACCTGCCAGCCAACCACCTCAGTGAACACGGGAGCATTCTACGCAGCATGGCTCACGCGTGTCAACTTTACGTTTTGCAGGTGCGTAGTACTTGCTCGTTATACGCGAAGAAAAGCGACAACCGTTGTTTGCTGCAGCTCCCGTGCCCCGGGGTAGTGTGTGAAATAGTCGCCGACTGTTTTTCAATGACGTTTTTGCTGTTATGTTCGGGGGATGTGGAAACTAATCCCGGTCACACGACACTCTCCACTGCCCTTCTTGCCCTCGAAACTTTGCCTGATGACCCCACCGAGTATATCAACGTTATGTTTCACCTTCTTAAGCATCTACATTCGCGTTCCATACAAGCGGAAAAGAGTCAGGCTGTTTTGGAGGATGGCCTTAAAACGCTCCAACCAGGTTAAAAGAGCATTGAAGCCAGAATGCAGAACATTCAAACGTGTCTCTTGGCACTACAAGAAAAAACAGCAGCGTTTCAGCATATTGAACATGAGATGGTGACGCTAGCCACTCAGCATGATTCTTTGCCATCTCGTATGGATGAGCTAGACGATAGATCCCGCCGTAATCTTTTATGGTTTTTCTGGCTCTTCCCGTGAGACTTGGGAGCAATCAGAATCGCTCGTGAAGGGTGTCCTTACTAACGTTCTTCGCACTTTTTCTGAAGACGCGTTCGAACATGCTCATCGCTTAGCGTCTTTTTGACCGAGTAAAGCCAGTCCAATAATTGTGTAATTTTCAAGCTTCAAAGTGAAGGATCAAATATTTTCTGCGCGCAAGAAGCTGAAAGGAAAGAACAATATGGTGTCTGAAGATTTCTGTACTGGAACGCGGGGAATTCGTAACCAACTAACTGCCTTTGCAAAAAGACAACCCGGGGAACCGCTTTTTCACCTGCGTTGCAAAAGACTGGTCATTAACAAGAACCACTACGTCTAGAACCGGGCTACTAATGAAATATCCGAAGACGTACGACGACCCACGACCACTTACGATCAGCCTGGCTTGAGCCCGCGTACGTCACTAGGGACGCGCGAGGGGAAGTGGTCAAGGTCAGTCGCGTGTATCGGTTCTGTTCTCTAACATTCGTAGTATTCTTAACAAGCGAGGCTCGCTAGCATCGGCACTAGATATAAATAAACCTGAAATTTTAATATTATCTGAGACCTAGCTACGGCCGCAGATTTGAGATCATGAATAATTTTTTCCTGCGCACCGCTTTTCTGTTCTTCGCTGCGACCGCACTTTGCGATCTGGGGCCGGTGTCCTTCTTGTCATTAATAAAGGCATCCCATCAAAACGTATTCATGTGCAAAGCAATCTACAAATAACTCGGGCTATCGTCGAACTAAAATCCAAGAAACTTATTATCGGTGTCTGCTACCGTCCTCCACATAACTCCCGCAGTTTTATCAAAGAGTTACATGATGCTATCAACCTCGTTTGCACACGTTATACTAATACCTGGTTATTTCTACGGGGTGACTTTAACATTGCAAATATACCTCGGGAAAAGGAATCGCCACCATTGCAACCCTTTTCAACCCTAGCTAAAAACTTCCTAAATACGTGCTACGTTTTTTCTTTAACCCAGATTATCAAGCAGCCGACTAGAGCAACACAAACAACCGCCAACATTATTGATCTTGTAATAACCTCCCGGCCAGATTACGTTTACATTATTACGCACTTACCCGGCTTGAGGGACCACTGTATGTTATAGTTTGACATTAACTTACCACGTCCAAAATGAAAAAATAAGAACAAACCGATTCGGCTTTACGAAAAAGGAAATTTTAGAACAATTAGCGAAGAACTGTCCAGTTTTCTTGACACTTTCCTCGCAGATTTTGACTGTAACTCCGTACAGACTACTTGGGACATGTTTTGCGACAAAATTAATAAACTAACGGATAAGTACATACCCGCTCGCTCTATACTCTCTAATAATAACGCACCATTGTATTCTAAACACTTAAAGCGCTTGTCTAATCGAAAGAAGCGTTTATACAAATTACATAGGCTGTCCCCTAGTTCTGTTCGGTAGGCTGCCTACAAGGCGTCTTCTAAAGATTACGTTAATGCTCTTAAAATGCAAAAAAAATTGTTTCATTAATACATTGCCATCGATGCTAGCAACTGACACAAAGTTTTAGCGCGTTATAAACTCTCCTCAAGATGGCCACTCTTTAACACTTTGTGATAATAGTAACACTTCTATCCCATTTAACCAGTCTGCTGAAGTTTTGAACAATGTATTTGCACCTAACTTCTCCGAAACTACTAATGTCCTACTAACCTTACCTTGAAATTATAGTCATAGCAAGATGCCACAAATTACCATCGAATCATATGGTGTCGAAAAACTATTTTAACACCATTAACTGTTCCTGGTTACGACCTGATCAGTTCAAAAATTCTGATCAGTACTTGTTCATATTCTTGCACAATACTATTAAAAAGTTGTCAAAATTATCTTGGTCATGGTTTCTTACCAGCTCAGTTTAAAATCGGAAAGGTGGTACCAATCTACAAATCTGGTAACAGGCATCACCCCTTAATTATCGCACTATTTCATTAACTAGTATTCCGTGTAAACTAACTGAACATATATTGTTCTCTAGTCTAGTTAAATTTCTTGAATCTAATTCCTATTTTTTTGTATCACAACATGGCTTCAGAAAAATTCCTATGAAACGCAGCTTGCATTTTTCACCCATAAACTGCAGATTTTCTTGACCAGTCCTCTTTCTCCTATTGCATTTTTCTTGATTTTTTCCAAAGCATTTGTTAAGGTGTGTCACAAAATATTGTTGTTTGAACTGCATCAGCTTAACCTTGATTCCAAACTGTTATCTTGGCATGAGTTTTTTCTTACTAACCGTTCGTAATTTGTATTCAGTAGTAACTTTAACTCGTGAGCTAACACGAGTCCACTCCGGTGTGCCGCAAGGCTCAGTGCTGAGTCCTATTCTTTTTCTTATCTACATTAACGATTTGCCAGCATGCGTTTCTTCTAACATTAATTTATTCGCCGACGACTGTGTTGTGTACCGACAAATAACGTGTGACAATGACATAACGGCCTTGCAATCTGATCTTAACGCTATTTCTTTCAGGTGGGAGAATTGGCTCATGGAACGTAACGCTAACAAATGTACGCACTTACGTGTCGCCACAGCAGCTCACCAGTTACCTGCCTACTTTATTAATAACTCCCGTTTAGATCATGTGTCATTTACAAATACCTGGGTGTTCACATTTCTGCCGATTTAACGTGGACCAATCGCACCGAGTATGCGATTGCCAATGTTAACCGCACGTGAGCATACCTCCGACGCAACGTTTCAAAGGCCCCTTCATCACTAAAATTACTAATGTACAAAACACTAGTTCGTTCTAAACTCGAGTATGCCGCACCAGTGTGAGATCCAAGTCTCGCTACTTTAAAGCAATCGGTAGAAATGGTACAAAATAATTCTGTTCGTTTTATTCTCTCCAATTCTAATCGCACTGCTGGCCTATCTATGATGAAAAGTAGCCTTAAACTGCCCACTTTATCTTGCCGCCGCAAAGTTTCCCGTCTCTGTTTGTTCCATAAAATTTCTCATTACCCACGCCTTCGTCATCAGCTTATTTTGCCTCCCCGTTTTATCTCGTCTCGCCTGGATCATGCTAGTATAGTTGGAATACCATCGTCAAGAACCAATGATTTTTTCAGTCCTTGATACCCAGCACTTCAGTAGAGTGGAACCACCTTCCTTCATCAGCAGCTGCCATTATTGATCGTGAGTTATTCAAACAAGCTATCACTAATATTGTACAATTATAGCTTCCTTTTTTGTCCTTTCCCTTCATCGCGCATTAGCTAACGTTGCACATTTAGAAGCCAATTTGTCATTTCTGTAGTTGCCTTATTATGCGTCAGCTATAATTGTATGTTTCGAACTCATTTTTGTAACCTTTTTAATGCCATTTGCTGCTTTTGTCATTACTGTATTGTATCTAAACCACTCTACTCTCCAATGCCTTATGGCCTTGAGGGTAATGTAAATAAATAAATAAATAAATAAATAAATAAATAAATAAATAAATAAATAAATAAATAAATAAATAAATAAATAAATAAATAAATAAATAAGAAAATAAATAAATTCAATCCCATCCAATCGAAAACAATCCATCCACATAACGTGAGCAATTTTCAGTGCAGCCATTCTTCAATAGAGATACGTTAGCAAGCAGTTGCACATATTTCTGCTCCTGCAATGAGCATCTTGTTTGAGTCGTTATAGCTCCGAAAACGTACTACTATGAAGCGCCCATTAAAGAAGCCATGAAGACAAAATACAAGTTGTGTTTATTAGAAAGACTGCTTAGTCCCGATAACACTGATACCAATGTCAGCGCAATCTTAGAACAAATAACGGAGATAGTAAAGCAAACGTGTGAAGCAGTAGCGACCCCCAGCCAATTTCCCGCAACTTTCCTATGACGTCACGGAACCTTGTTTGTGCGATTGGCGGCCGCCTAACTGACCTGTCGCGACGACACATGACTGGACGTCTGTAATGGTGCCTCTAGTTCCATTTGACCGCATCACTTGAATGCTAACGTGTAGTTAACGCACTGAAAATTACGTTTTATTGTTGGCCCGTATGACGTCATTCCTGCTCATAACACGTCACTGTGGCGCAAAATTTGAAAGTGTTAAATACTTGCTTTTATTTGTTAAAAACATCTTTTGGGGCTGTAATGCAGCTGAGTGAGATACTGAATCCTAGTTCTTTCAAATTACACGAAGTTGTATTTTATATTCATGCGTATTTTCTATTTAAGCGCAAGATAAATTTACATATAGCCACCGAGGGCAACCGAGCAGCATCATGCACACTGGGCGTCCTGGAGACAGGAGTGCGCGATTGCCGTAGACACACGCACAGTCATATGTTCATGCAAAGCTGCACCGGCCCCCCGCACAGACGTTGTCAAGAATTTTAAGAGTGCCAGGTGAAAACATAAATCAACAGCCCGTCACGTTTAAGACCAAGGTCAAAGCACTTGAAACGCAATGACTTCAAGCAACTACACATTTAATGACAACCGGAGCTAGATGTACAAGTTGATTAGACACAAGGGATTTCTGCTGCTACATTTGCGTGCGTCAAATTATATGACTTCTAGCAGGTACATGGTGTTATATATTTTAAATATGCACAGTTTAAAAATTTATTTTTTAGAATTTTCCTGCGTGAACTCACCTGTGGATTACAATCGGGGGCGTGTTACAACCCTGCAAACACGGTAAGCGTTGCAATTCGAGTGCATTGAACGTAGTTACATCAGATTCATGTTAATTTTAAGTATTCCGCGTGTGCAGCTGGAAGCAGAAAGAAACATGTCGCCGTGACATAATAGCGAACAAAAAACAGCAAAGTGAACAAAAAACAAGCACAACGACAAAACAGCAGAGTGTCAAAGCAGAAAGCTAAAGGTGGGACAACTATAGGAGGAAATATACGTAGTTTTAGTGATTACACGAAAAAGTTTCAGCAGGTAAAATTCTCTTCATTGGTTATTTGTTACATTTCGCACAGGACATCGATTCCTACCATCGACTTCGAAGTAGGAAGTGAAGGTCCTTCTACCGTTCCTGAAATACTTAGCCTTACATGAAAGACTGTAGCGCCCACACAGGGACAAAAGCACGTGCGCGACCCCGCTTCTGTCCCCTCCTTTTCGCCTGCCCTTTCTTTCACCCTCTTTACACTTCTCCCCCAGTGACAAGCGGCAAACTTTGCTCTACGTCTGGACGAGCCTAGGACATTTCGGTGCCGTACGTTTCGGTGCAGAGATTTTGGGGCACGGAAATATCTGTGCACGGGCATATCGGTGCACGGACATTTCTGTGCGCAAACTTTACGGCGACCGAATTATCGGGTGCATGCTGCTTAGAAACAGCCGTTACATTTTTATTTCAGCATAACGTGGGTTATGGACAACCATCCAGCACAGGGATTGCATTTTGAGATTGACGCCGTTCTTGATTTTTTCCAGGTATTTTTAGAAATCGAAGAATTGTAGCTTTTTGTTTAATACCTCGTTTATGAAACACCTTATGCAGCCAACTTATGGAATCCTTTTGCACATGTTTCTTTTTTAATTTACGACGAGATGTTAATTTATATTCGCTCTTTTTTGCGGCATACAAATCAGCTAAGACAATTAGCCGGTGTTTACGATGGCACAACGCAATTTTTGTGCAATTTCCTCTAAATAAAAGGCACACTCCCACTAAGGGAGAAAGCAGCTTTACAAGCATTCGTTAGCCCCCAAAAATGCAAAATATGTTATGAAGAAATTTATGCAGGCTGCGCTGTCCCTGTAAAATGAATTTGCAAACACAATTGTGGCCAGCGTTTTTTTTTACGGACAAGTCTAGGATATTGTCGTGGCGGGAGAACGCGTCGTTTTAAAAAAAACAGCTGCAACCTCTATATGTCCTAAATACTAAATCGGTTACGGGTTGTGCGCGCAAATACCACCTTTCCCGTGTTCGAGCAAACCAATCTTTGTTTT
This sequence comes from Haemaphysalis longicornis, assembly GCF_048455015.1. NCBI lineage: Eukaryota > Metazoa > Arthropoda > Arachnida > Ixodida > Ixodidae > Haemaphysalis > Haemaphysalis longicornis. The sequence continues at coordinate 49,727,005 of NW_027526295.1, read as the reverse complement.
TTGTTTCCACGCTGATTTTCATTTTATTTTATTTCTTTTTACCAGCCGTCCCCCCTCCCCCCTCCCCCCCCAAACCTCGTCTTCAAGTTTCAATCTCCCCGATATTTCTTTCTGAGTCGTATTGTCTTCGGATTCCCATGAAAATGTTACAGGCCTAGTGGAGTTCGCGGTCTCCGAAGAGTCAACGGGTTGATGCAAGAGAAAGCGATACATTCACCATGAGCTACCACAAACTCTCTAATGCGCTACAAAAAGCCGCCCAAAAGCCCCTGAGGACCGAATGGCCAGATTCGTTGGCCTCTCTCTTTCCCCTCGAGGAACAAGCTTGCTGGCTGCACCCTTCCACGCGTTGCGGTCATACTGGAGTGTGGCGGTGCCCCCTCTCCAGGAATCACTCCTCCCTGGCCATCGGTCTCCCATCGTTACTCACCTCCGGAGTCGCGCATATCAGAGGTACCCCAGTCATTCCCCTCCTTCTACCATTAAAAGAAGAAAAAAGTTGAATAGGCTGGTTTAGCGAAAGCTGGGATAGTCCTGTTCAAGTTCTCGAGGTTCAGTTTAGACATTGGAGAAGCACCAGTGACACCCCCCTCTCTTCCAAGGAGGCTGTCACTCCGTGCCCTCCCCCCTACCCTTTCAGCGACATCACTGTAATTGCTGGTTAGTTTTTCAGTAGACCGGACACGGGTCCAGGTCTTTTCGGTACAGGGCGGTTCGGTACAGGGCGTTTCAGTACGGTCTTTTCGGTACACGGACACTTCGGTACACGAACCTTTCGGTACATGGACATTTCGGGACACGGGCGTTTCGGGATACGGGCATTTTGGTACAGAAAGTTCGGTACAGGGCGGTTCGGTACAGGACGTTTCGGTACAGGTCGTTTCGGTTCGAAAACGAATTCGAGCGAGCGTTTGAGGCAGCAAAATTCGCGTGCGTTTCTGGCCTGGGACTTGTAAGCACGAAAATTGAACCTGTTTATTATAACGGTTAATGCTGATATTTCTGCGTTATTTTAGGCCAGTAAAACTTTGTTGCCATGCCAAGAAATGCCCATCTATTTGTGTAACAGTAGCCAGAAAAAGTGTAGCTCGTTCATTACTTCGTCTCTTTAGCGACAGTATGATAATGAATTTTCTCTCCCTCATTTTATCAATAATCAGTGACAGTAACTATTTTTTGCACTTTCCAGAAACTACAATACTGTGGTAACGCGATAGCGACGGCCAAGGAGCGGTGATAGCGCCGGACTCTGTTGGTTTGCCTGTGTGTTTAGCCGCCTGGCTGTTATCTGTTCCGGCCGGTGACGTCACGCCGGTCCTATATATATGTGTTGGTCAGCGCAGAATAAAGGCTCATTCTTCGTCATGACTACCGGTGTCGAAGTTATTACATGTGGCGACGACGATGGGATACGGCCCGCGTAGCCTAAGAAGAAAGTGTCCCAGTAACAAGTGAGCAGGCAGCCAAGCACTGCGAACCTACGGGGCGACGGACGATATGCTGCACCTTCTACGGGATTACGCCAGCACTCCGGCAACGGGTTCTTCGAAGGACCGTCAAGAAACGCCCCTTGTCACTCCAACGCCCCAACGCCGCCATGATGCAACTTCGTAAGCCACGCCGTCGAACGCAGACTTTTTGAGTGCCTTGCATCTGCAAAATGTCGCATTTGGGCAAGTTAAGCGAGTTTGATCCGAGAACTCAGAACTTTGACTCGTACCTTGAGTGCTTCGAACTTTTCATAATTGCTAATGATGTAAAACAGGAAGAAGTTCTGCCCGTGTTTCTGACTGCAATTGGCGCAGTAGCATATGAAGTGCTCAAAAGTTGGGTTGTGCCAGACGCGCCTGCGAAAACATTTGCAGAGGTGAAACAGTTGCTTCAGGCGCATTACAGTCCTTCCAGTTCAGTGATAGCTCAACGGTGCAAATTCATTGAATAGGCGTGTTCAACACGAACAAGAAAGTGTCGAAGATTTTATTGTAGAACTGAAGCACCTAGCCAGGAAATGCTATTTCGGCGAGTTTTTGAATGATTCTTTGTGAGACAGGCTTGTGGCAGGGGTAAGAACTGAGGACACCCAGCGTGCGCTATTCGCCGAGGAAAACTTGAAGTTCGATAATGCATGCAAAATTGCTTTGGGCCGAAAGTTAGCAGCCCCAGACTCGGCATTAATGAAGGCTGTGGATGGCAACATACATTCTCTGAAGAGTCGGCCAAGGGAGAAAAGAGAGTGCTGCGACGCTACTAGTCAGACTAGTCAGTGTCGTCCGAACATTCAATGCGAGGGATCCGGCATTGAAGTGCTGGTACAAAGAGTTTAGGTACCGCCGGCGCGACAAGCTAGGGCATTTGCATAAAATGTTTCAAAATAAGCCTAGACGAAGCAAACGAACTAACGCGGTAGAATGTTCGGAGGCAGAACGTGAGCGGGAAGTATATCATTTTGTCAACATGACGCATTCCTCTTACGAGGTAAGCATGGTGGTAGAAGGAAGACCGCTGCAGATGCAGATTGACTCAGGCGCAGCTGTGACGATAGTTCCAGAAAGCGTGTACAAGGCGACTTTTCCGCACGTCAGGTGCACGCCGTCTCAAGTATCGTTGCGCACGTATACGGGAGAGCAGCTGCAGCTGAAGGGACAGTGTGAAGTAGCCGTCTACCACAATAACCAGAGAGTGACTTTGCCAGTTGTTGTAGTGAAAGACGAAGGCAGACGACTTGCCGTGTTGCTGGGCCGCGATTGGCTAGAAAGGCTCAAGCTGGACTGGCGAGGAATCGGGAAAATAACATGCGAAGACAGGGTCCAGGCACTGAAAAAAAAAATTTCCTTCTGTTTTCTCGAGTGAACTTGGCGAGATACGAGGGTTTAAAGGGAAAGTTCTTCTCCAGACAGGTTGCAAACCTGTGTTTTGCCGTGCAAGACCTGTTCCTTTCGCAATACGAGAGCCCACAGAAAAACAGCTAAGGAGCCTGGTAGAGAAGGGCACAATAAAGCAAGTTCCTCGCAGTGATTGGGTAACTCCAATCGTGAATATTCAGAAATGATTATGGTTACAGAACATGCGGGGATTACAAAATAACGATCAGCCCGGTGCTAAAAACCGATCCCTATCCCCTGCCGAGACCAGAGGACTTGTACTCGAGCATTGGCAATGGCAAAGTATTCTGCGCTCTAGATTTGTCGTCTGCGCATCAACAAGTGCCTCTCAGTCCGAAATCCAGACCACTATTGACAATTAACACAAGCTTGGGTCTGTTCGAGTTCTAGCGCCTGCAGTATGTGGTGGCCAGTGCGTTCAATTTTTCAGGCCCTAATGGATAGAGTATTGCGTGGCATACCAAATGTTGGCTGTTACATAGACTGCGTCATAGTGCGGGGTTCGGACTCCGCTGATTGCCAAAAGACACTCGAACGTGTCTTGGAAAGGTTCTGTGATTACAATATCCCGTTAAATGAAGGCAAATGCCGCTTTTTCCAGGATTCCGTAACGTACTTGGGTCACAACGTAAACGCAGAGGGAAGCTACCCTTCCGACACAAAGAAAAAGGCAATCTTGCGAGCCCCTGAGCCTACCACCAAGACGGAACTAAAGGCGTACTTGGGAATGTTAAATTTCTATGCGAAATTCCTCAACAATGTCTCGACAGTCGCAGAGCCACTTTACAGGCTCCTAACAAAGCATGAAAAGTGGTCTTGGACGAAGGAATGCAGGAAGGCTTTCGCCGCGACGAAGCGGCTGCTCACGAGGTCCCGCGTCTTAACTTTCTACGATGTAGTTAAGCAGATAGGCTTGTTGTGTGACGCGTCAGCATACGGGCTCGGTGCAGTTATCTTTCACGAGACTGCTGAAGGCGAACGGACTAAGGCGAACGGACTTCGTGAACGCTAACTATGGCAGAAAAGAACTATGCGCAGTGTGAACGCGAGGCTCTTGCCTTGATTTTCGGTCTAGGAAAATTTCACCGGTACCTATACGGAAGGTCGTTCACTCAGTACACAGACCACCAGCCACTCTTGGGCATTCTAGGGCAAGATAACCAGTGCCTAGCATAGCAGCAGCCCGCATGCAACGATGGGCAATGACGCTTGCGGCTTACAAGTATGTGCTGAAGTATCGACACGGAAAAAATGTCTAGTGGCGGATGCTCTGTCGAGGCTCCCACGCGCAGATGACAGCACAGAAGAGCCATCCGAATGTTTGACCATTTTTAAGTGCCTTCCGTTAAATGCGGAAGCGATAGCGAAGGCCTCAAAAAGGAACCTGACTTTGTCTCGCATGGTCGAGTTCACATTGAATGGCTGGCCTAGCGAATCCGCAGATGATTTGAAGCCTTACTACGTCAGGCGGTGGGAACTGTCGCTTCAACATGGCTGTGTAACCTGGGGTTCGAGAATTATCATTCCCGACGCTCTGGGGGATCGTGTGCTAGACTTGTTACACGAAGAGCACCTGGGGGCCAGCCGCATGACAATGCTCGCAAGAAGTTTTGTTTGGTGGCCGGGAATGGACCAGGCCATTGAAAAGTGTGTCCCGCGATGTAAGTTTTGTTAGGCAGTTCAGCCCTCCGCGCAACCGGTATTGTTGTACCCATGGTCGTACCCAGCAAAATGTTGGTCGCGAGTGCATGTGGATTTTGCTGCAAAGGATGCGAACGTGTTTTTGGTATTAGTCGAAACATACTCAAAATGACTGGAAGTGTAGCCTATGACTTCCACAACTAACACTAAGACCATTGAAAAAAGTCTAGGCGCATTCGCCGCTTACGGACTCCCAGAAACGTTAGGAAGCGATAACGGACCGCAGTTCACGTCCGTCAAATTTGCGGACTTCTTGGCAGCTAATGGTGTGAAAGACTTTCGCATTCCTCTTTATCATCCTGCATCGAATGGGGCAGCCGAACGCATGGTGCAGACGATCAAGCGAGCCTTGCTTAAACAAGTGCTGGAAGAGAACAAACACTTTGGATAACCGTAGCTCATTCCATGAACGCGTTGACAAATTTCTTTGTGCGTATCGCAACACTCTCAGCAGTGTCGCAGGACACTCGCCGGCTCAGTCGTTTTTGAAAAGTCAACCGCGCACGAAACTTTCTCTGTTGAAACCTTATTTTGGCCATGCTATGCGGGATTAGCAAGAGCATGTGAAAGAAGAGTGTGATAAAGGGTGTGGTGAGGAACGTGTTTTGTGTGGATGACCGCGTCTACGTGAAAACAGTGCGTGGAGAACATGTCTCCGCAGGAAGCAGTGTTGACTCAGGTGGTCAGTGCGGTGACCTACGTGGTGAAAGTGCACAACCAGTTCCGGCTTGTACATGCTGATCACCTGCGGTCTCAACATGCGGACACCACGAGAACGTGCGACATGGAGAGACCCGAAATTCGCATCCGTCCAGCAGAGCATCCTCCTGCCGCACCCCCGGTGCCTTTGAGCCCGGGCCACGCGCCTGCAGCCCCCTCGACTCCGGTTCCACGTACGCCGGAGAGTGAACCGAGTGACCCTGCTGCAGTCGAAGCCACAACGGCTCCTGAGGCTCCGGCGCACCTTGACGTGACTTCCCCTTCCACGGTAGGGGCCAGTTCTCCGGAGAGTGCGGACACCCCAGCGCCTCGGCGTAGCACAAGGGTTCGGCAGCTACCAGACTGTTTCAGACATGAGGACTTCTGCAAGTTAAATGATTCCTTCATTTAAGGAGGGACGATATGTGGTAACGTGATAGCGACGCCCAAGGAGCGGTGACAGCGCCGGACTCTGTTGAGCCGCCTGGCTGCTATCTGTTCCGGCCGGTGACGTCACGCCGGTCCTATATATATATATATGTGTTGGTCAACGCAGAATAAAGGCTGACTCTTCGTCATGACTACCGGTGTCGAAGTTATCACAAATACCAGCTGCGTAATTAAGCGCCACCACAGGGTAATATAACCTTTATCTTCTCAAAGTAATGACGCAGAATATTTTACAATATTTTGGCATTCCGTATTTGTTGGCCTTGCTTTCTCCCGATAACGCAATGCACATACAGAGTCATTATCAATTCATTACCGAAGGCACCTGTTGTACATTGTCGCACGCTTCCATCCCGGCCTTATCCTGGTTAGCAGTTACTATGCCGGGTTTACTGTTTGTGTATTGGGAGTTAAGAAGGCTCTTGTGTAATATTCAAAGCTATATGCAATATTTTCTGCAACCTACATAGATTTATTTTTCGCAAGGACTGGTCGCTTGTGATTTTCAGACGGCTCTACCCGGAAATATACTTGTAATTTGGCCGGGTTTTATTCCTATCAAACATAAATGGCACCTGCAGCTCTCCGCCATCAGTATTTTGTAAAGGTGATAGTCTTTCTTGGGCTTATTAAACGCGTAAAATTTGGCTTCTCTGCAGGTCCGTTGGTCTGCCTGTCTGCACGTCCCTCGATTCAGACGCCCGGCCAAAGTAATTACAGAGGTTGAACGATGCCTTTACAGGTAGCATTTTATTAACGCATTGTTGATTAATATGTTGTGGCTGTGTTGATTAGCTGGCATCGTGCATTCGCGAGTACTTCAAATGTATCCAGGCCCGTAAAGGCCGTGGATCTGTCAGTCCGCTCTGGTTACAAGGAAGCGTTTATTTGTTTCTTTTGGCGTTGCAGGTGCTGACTGAGAAATTGCGGAAAGTTTTGAGCCAAGATGTTCCTGGCCTAAACCATTACGGGCACGTAAAATGTTGTATGTATATTTGAGGTTATAAAGCACTTAATAAAGAATTTTCAAGCTTTGGTACTTGGTTTCTGCTTTTTCATATGCCCATACATTGCAACACGTAAACTATATTCAAATCTGTAGTTTTATTAAAAATTGTTTTCAGCAGACAGATTTACTCTTCACTACGTCACTTTTTCATGAACAGGTCATTAGCATGTGTTGCGGGTTTTTTTTTTAACAATTGATGCGGAACTAGTACGAACATACTAGATAAAGATTTATAGGGCTTAAGGTTATGTTTCAGTTTTTCCGTCATTTTGAGAACCTGTATTTGCCGTAATAAGTATTTTTGTGATCACATGCCTTGAAGCATGCTCCAGCGTAAGAATAATGGATACCAAAGCCCCTTGTAGCTTGTTTTGGTCAGTGTGTGTGGACAAATGTAAGTCATCCTCATTGGTGGCTTCATAGTCCAACTCGCAAATAAATGTTGGTTCTAGCACCATTGGGGCTTGCAAGCAAAAAAGAAGACCCGTGAACACACGATCGCAAAGAGGAGCCGGTGCAAAGGTAGTCCTGCGTGTCTAAATCTAAGAGGCGAAGATCAGAGCAGAAGTATTTGAGAGTTTTAATTCTGTCTGGGCAAAACTTTAGTGCCAACTGCCGTTTCTTCTGGGCGGAGCGCTAAATACGATAAAGAAAAAAAAAACAAAACAAGCAACCTGGTTGTTTGTGCAATCGCATAAAAAGAGGGGCACAAAGTGCAACCTTCGTGACAAGGTTGAAAGCAATCGTCAGAAAATCTGAGTACGAACATGTTCAAGGTGGGCGACAAGTGATTATACTTATCGCGTATTCTCAGCACGACTTAGGCCCAACTTTATGGAGCATTAGGCTAAATTTCTATTTGTCACACTCCAGGAATTCATTCATGACGACTTTCACAGCGGCGGCCGATCACAGGGTGAACTGTGGATGCACGCTTGCGTAGCAACCATTCACGCGACGATTTGCGAACGCTACACTGCGATTGCAAAACAGCACGAATGACAAAGTATTTAGGTAATATTACCTAGAACACTGTTGCAGCGTAAAACTTGATCAAACGACCCGGTTGAAGCACTTCGAAATGCAGAGCGGCGGGCATCACAAGGGGACGCGAAATCCAACACAGGCACAGTTGAAGCACTTTGAACTTCGTTAAAATATCCCGATCTAGGAGTGTGGCTGAATCACAGCGCAGCCGCCCCAGGAGGCGAAATCCAACGCGCAATTGAAACACTTGCCGGTTCGCGCAAATGCGTGAAAAGGGTGCACGCTTCGGTATTCACTGCCGGCCGGCCGCCCGGCCAAGAGCGGGGAATGTGTACACCTGCAGAAAAGCCCCGCAACCCTTCGCCTTTCCCTCTCGCACTCCCCCTTTTCTCCCTTTCGTGGGTGATTCATCGCTGAAACCCAAATACGCGTCCGGGGGTGACGCGGCTGTAGCGGAGTCCGTCGGTAGGCCCGCGGTGGAACGACCAGCTCCTCATCTACGGGAACGAGTTCGCCTTGTCGCCGCGGGTGTCAAGGCCGGCCAGAAATCTCCCCCCGGATCCCCCCAAAAAACGTATGTTGAGGAACGACAATGATGATGGCAATAAAGATGCCGCTGCACAGGGACGGGGGCACGGGCCGAGCTCAAGCCTCGCGCTCGAGCAGGTCTGCGTGACGAGCCCATCGAAAGGGCGACCGGCTGTCAGGCTGCTTTCTTACGTCACGATCCGCGACATTCTGGTGCCGAAACCCGAGAGGAACGGCCTAGTGGACTGCGTGACGGCGCAACGCATCTCAAAACTTGCAAGGACTGGGAAACTCCTGGTTGGGATAATTCGTGATTCCCTCATCTCGGAGGCCTTGCCCTTGGGAGGCTCCCGCCATGGCCGGCTGCTTGATGCTCCACACCACCCACACTGAACCCAGAGACGACTCAGAGGACGTGGACCAGCTGCTACGACTCAGAGACACCCTCCGACTACAGATTACAGACCTCGTCAAAGCCGCAGACCACGCATTGGAGCAGCGCCCTGTGAAACCGATACGCTGAAAACCCTCTACGAATATGCGCAGCAAAAACAGATCACCCTCGTACAGCTCGACAATCAGGTCAGAAACCCTTTGGATATTGATGACTACACAAAGGAATATGAAGAATCTGATTTGTAACTCGGAATGATTTTTAGAATTAGTTTTCTGCTTCGAGACACGTTATCAAAAAATGGCTACGTTTGCACAACCCCGCAAGACAGTGAAGGCAAGACTTCGTGGAGACCCCCTGAAATCGTCACTAAAGGTGGATCCCTCCGAACGAGACGCAGCGTTCCACTCGCCTCTCCAGTTGCCTTTGAAGAACCCTTTGTCCCTGACAACGAATCGCTGAAAGCAGCGACCCTGGAGGCAGCCACTACGTCTTTGGTATGCGTCACAAACTCTGCACCTTGTATCACGCTGCAGCCGCAGATCGAGCTCATATCACAGGGAAGTGAAGAGGCCGACGAACTAGAAACAGAACCCGTCGAATGTAGAGAAAAGGAGCATTCAGTTTCAGCTGCTCTGGATTCAGATAGTGCTGTCGTAAACACCAAATCGAATTGTCGCAGGACACGGCAGGTTAGATACAGGGACAGAGGACAACACACGAGCGCTCGAGCTGAGGTCCCTGCGATAACTGAAGCTCACTTTCAACAACGACTTTCAAAACCATTCTCACGAAGGAGGGTGATGCCGACTACTCTTCACTCTTACCGAAAAAAACGGCGACCGAATTACGTGGAACCAAAGTCAAATCCGGCGTTGCCAAGAACCCCGACCCAATATAGCCCAGTATTTATCCAAAGCCCCGGATCCAAGTTTTGACGGGCTTTTGTTGCCCGCGTTCAGCAGAGCTGTTACTAGGAAGCCACACTACACATCAAAGCACCTTTGGAGAAGGAAGTGGCTGAGGGGATTAGACCGACCGGAGGAAACGATCAGAACTAGAATGCTGAACTGGCCATCATTTATTTTTCTGGTGTGTCCTCTGCAGGTTCTCTGCATGTCTTCTCAAGAACCATTGTCGCGGGCGGGAGTATGTTGAGGAAAGAAGAAGATGACGAGCTTGTGTAGTACTATCACCATCATTGGTGATAGGGTAGAAGAAGTGGAATAAAAAATTACACCATCTTCCCGAGGGGAATCATGGGGTGATGCGGAGCGAGTAGCCGCTTCGAAACGACAACGCTGTTCGACGTTGTCGTTTCGAAGCGGCTTCTCGTTGTGGTAGCTTAGGTTCCGCTGCTCGACGTTCAGAAAGCGCCGCTGCTTCACATTGTCGTAGTTTAGCATCCGCCGCTCGACGTTCACGAACCAACGCTGCTTCACGTGCTCGGAGTTCAGGTACTGCTGCTCGACGTTGTCGTTTCGAAGCGGCTTCTCGTTGTCGTAGTTCAGGGTCTGCCGCTCGCTTCAAACGTTTACATTCAGCGCCGCGTGCCCTTCGCTTCGCAGCTTTGTCTTGATTGGAAGTAACGTTGCTGTGTGCGTTTGTGCTGATGCTAGTATGAGGTTGCGTCAGCACACTCGCAGACGGGGCTGTTGCTTCCATCACACTTCATCGGAAGTCAACGGAGTCAAGCGGAGTCAACTGACGTCAACCGAAGCAAGCGCTGCACTGACGCGCGCAGCGCGCTACCGCTGCTTATATTCACACTTGAAGGAGAGGAGACTAGAGGAGGAGAGATGCGCAAGCGCCGATCATGCGCGGTGTGATTAGAAGCGAACGCACGCGAAGCGCACGCAGGTGGTAGAGAGAGAGAGAGCGGAGAGAGTAACGCGCAGCTGTTGGAGAGAGGGAAGGAGGAGAGTTGCGCATGCGCAGTGTGAGTGCGGACACCGACGACGCCGACGCCGACGCGGGACAGGTCACCGCTATAAGATGCTCCGCATCTAAAAGTGTCCTGAGTGGTGCCATGGCCCGGAGTCCAGTTCCTCAACAACGTAAGCGGCTGCCCTGCGAAGCCGACTCGACTTCGCCGTGACTTTCCGTCAATTCCATCCCGCGTGACACTCCGCCCGCGGTTACCCATAGCCACGCCGAGGGCTAGGACGTATGCCTCCTGCTGGTTTTTCCTGTGTCGCGCACAACGTTCGTACCTGCTAGATTTTCTTTTCGTTGTTGTTGTTGCATAGTGTTATGGTGTAAGCCTCTGTGTCTCTATATTCTCCCATTGTGTAATGTGTTTTTTTTGGGGGGGGGCGGGGTTGTCACAGGTCTGGTTAACGCCATGCGTTAGCCGACCTGCGCGCACGTGCGCACATTCTAGTGCCCGCTTACGGCCTGCGCGCACAAAGTCGATATCCATGTAATCTCCTCGTCTTGTGCATGCATAAAAGTACTTTATTGAAACGTGTTCGTGCACCCCTGTACTCTCTCATTCACTCCGGCAACTTCGGCACACGTGCACACGCACGGGCCGGCCACCCTGCAAATAGAAATACCTGTTTTCGTGGGCGGGCATCGGGGGTCGTGACGACTATAAAGTTTCTTGTCAGTACTCCTTTATGAAGAATCCCATGTGCTTTCGAGCCCCGCACACCCCGGTCATTGGTGATCCAGAGTCTTTAAACTTCTCTTATAATAAAGTATTTCACCCGCTGTAATCTCAGTACTTTCGTTTCCGACCGCGAGAAGTGTAAACAAATACGCAGCACATGCTCAATGTCCTCCTGAATATCACCGAGAATATGCAGATGTTATACAGCGACTCCGATTATGAAGTGAAATTGAGTGGTGAAGGAAGCACCGAGGTGATGCGACCTAAGGGGCGCTTCGTGGACACTCTGCAAGGGATAGGCCTTGCAGCATGTAGAAATTTTTTTGCGCGACGACTAAGTAGAGGAGGCCTATAGCAACCCTAGTCCCGCTGTTGTTGCCCTTGTATGTTCAGTCTGAAAGCTGTAACTATTGTGTTATCGTCCTCCTTGTAGAACGAAACTTGACGTATACGGAACTTTCGAAATGCCCCACGCGTTCGAGTGATCTGAGAGACCACAGTACCATTGGTGCCGCAGTGACCGGGCAACCACTGCGACGAGATAACGTGTCAGTTTTGCAGTGGCTCTTTACGTGCAACGTTAATTTATTAAAAAAGCTGGCCTGGGTGATTCTCTCGTTTACAGATTGCTTGTCATGGGGAGTGCGAGTGCAAAAAAAGCCCTTGCTCCAGAAGGCCGGTCCTTAATAAACCGTAGCATCTCTCCCTGCTGCCCGCTCGGTTATTGTAGCCCATGCATGATAAGAGTGCTTCTGGGGGACAGAACCACGCGATGATGGTACCCACGCATCTATGCAAGTAGATGAAGAGGGCACTTACCCATCAGCGTAAACGTGGGTATGTCCGCCAAAGCAGGAGACACGTGCTGAAACCAGACGTATGTCTAGGCCGGTGGAATTACTAAAGATATTTTTCCCTGCTCGCTGGGAGGGAGGCGTGTCCTGGGGTCCAGACGATGGTTACGTTAGGAGGTGATACTGCGGCTTGCAGAAGCTTGAGGGCAGGTAGGTAGAGGAATTCTTCCAAGGAGGTATCTTCGACAAGGTTGCTGCGAGTCGTTGATAATCGTGAGGTAGTCGCACGTTGCTGTATGCAGTCATGGGCACGTTACCAAAAAAAGTTACAGTGTTACAGTTACAGTTACCTAACCCAAAAAAGTAACTCTGTTACAGTTACAGTTACGAATTTTCCAAAAGTAACTAGTTACAGTTACAGTTACTGCAAAAAAGTAGTCCGTTACTGAAAAGATTTGGCTTATTTAATGGAAACGTACGCAGGCATGAAGGTAGCAAAAAGTACACGTAGTAAAGCGTACACGAGGGGAACCTAAAATGATGCACTCTCATGCCCAAACCAACAATCGTTGTGTACGCCTCATTTTTTTTATTACAGAAGTTTTGCTATCCATCACAAGGAACTTTATTTTTTTTTGTTGCTGCACTCGTGGTGTAAGAAATTTATTGGAAAACATCATTGTAGCATATAATTAGTTGTTTTTCAAAATTGGAATCAGAGAGGCCGAACTTATACTATACCGAGCTGGATGAAAACACAGCCGCAACAATCTTTCAATGTCAACTTAATTAATTTTCGCCTGCAATGCCGTCGCTTGTCCGCCCCGCGTAATGAGAGAGTATGGGAAAAGGGGGGCGAAGGTGGCGGATCAACGGCAGGCCCTTGGAGGAATGGGGAAATGGACGTGGGAGTACATCGGTTGTCGAGGTGTTTTTGAAAGATACTAAAAAAAAATGCGCTTCGTTAACTTTTTATTTCGTGCTTGTGGTCGGAGACGGAGATCAATTTGAGCCATTGCCAAAGCGACGTTTGTCTGTGGGCCCTCAGAGTTGTTCCCCCGGCCCAACCCACAGCCACCCCCATCCCCGGAATGAGACAAGATATTTCCAAAGGTAATAGAAACTCAAATGAACGCTTTACTGTTTCCCCTCTCCCCCCCTGTCCTCAAAAAGGCGGGTTGCGCCGTCTCGACCGCGGAACACTGCTCTCACAATCCCAGCCTTCCACAGCAATCACGTCGCCGATCCCAGGAACCCCTCCCTTCGTTTGCTTTGAGGCGCAGGCCGAACGAAGCTCGCCCAAGTATTCCTTGCACCCAACATTCAGAATCAGATGTAGCTACTGTTTTCGTTTCGGGCACAGCCTTTGAAACGAAGTCGCGAGGCTTTCCAAGAACATTTCTTCGTGCAGTGGCAGTGTGGTCAGACGTCTGCCAGCCAAGATGCTGGCTGGAGTGAGGGCACTCGGGGGCCAACATCGTTGGGGTCGTCGTATGTGTGGAAGGGCATGAAATTTATTACTTCCTCGACGTCGTTCGAGTACTGTTGACAGCTCGATGAAGCCTCTAGACCAGGGGTCCCAAACGCGTGGTCCCAAATACAGCCAGGCGTCTCTAAAGAGCACAATGGTCGCAAGCAACGGCGACTTGTGAATCGAACACTCTACAGTGCGCACAGGGCTGGACGAGCACGAGGCCGCCGAGAGACTCCCCGCGGCGTTTTGTGACCCCACAAACGGGGCTGCACGTCGCTAATGAGAAAGCGTCGCCCTGACCGGAGTTTTCCAGGCTTCGTCGAAAGTGCAAAGGTTTCAGTGCGTTTTGCGGCGTTTGTGGGTGTTTGTTTTCCTGTTCGCCTTTGTGTCAAACACTTTTACTGCGCCCCAGATGTGGCGAAAATCGTGCAGCCGCGCGTCGGCCTATAGGCTCTGGCACGTCAACATGCATCCACGTGCGCTTAGACACGTGTCGCAGAGTTATTTATGGCCTGGGTGAGAGTGATGTCGCGCTGCTGAGGAAAATACTGCAGCTTAGACTTAGAAACTTCGAGCCCTAAGTAGACCGCGTGAAACACCACGCACACGTGCACGCCTAAACATTTCTAGTCCAGATGTTTTTCCCCCATGGGAAGGGAGTGAGCTGGCATAGATGAACTAGACGAAGGTTCTGCAGAAGAAAGGCCGAAAAAATAAAACGCGCAAACTGTACATAGGCCGTTAATGAGTGTTGCTCTTGGATAATTTTTTTATAAAAATAAAGTGACTGTAACGATATTTCTCGTTACAGTTACTCCACAAAAAGTAAGTGTTACAGTTACAAGTTCCTCTAACATAAAAGTAACTAGTTGCAGCTACAAGTTACTGAAAAAAGTAACTAGTTACCGTAACGCGTTACTAGTAAGTAGTTACTGCCCAAGACTGGCTGTATGCATTTCTAGGGCTATTGCTGTAGCTTCCGCTGCAGCAGGGGATTGGTGGCGGTAAGTAGGCGCAGTGTATATGGTGCCGTTGGTGTCGGTGGCCACTAGGGTTCAGTGGGAATGTGAGTGAGCGATGTCGGTGTAGCAGGTTTCGTTGTCCGATGAGTACTTCTTCTTATGTAGGTAGCGAACATGAGCGTTGCGACGTCCTTAATTGTACTCGGTATGCATATTTCGTGGGATTGGGATGACTTTGATGGTGGTCCGTATATGAGGTGGTATCGGCTGCAGTTCTTCGTGGGGTTCTGGTGTAGGACGTCCTAAATGAAGTGTGATGCACACACGTGTGCCCTACTCTGGTTGTGCACATCTCGAACGCTAGCGTGTCTACTCACTCACTCACTCACTCACTCACTCACTCACTCACTCACTCACTCACTCACTCACTCACTCACTCACTCACTCACTCACTCACTCACTCACTCACTCACACACGCACGCACGCACGCACGAACGCACTCATGTCAAAAGAGGCAATGCAAGATACCCCCGACATGATCCCTCCCGGAGCTGAAATGCCTGATGACTTTGCAGTAGATGCACGACCTTGCAATCGCTTGTAGCACATGCACTTATTGTCTAAGGCGGCCGCATGCACAATGCGGGTAACCGTACTGCGGGCTGAGTGCTGCGACATTTACAGTATAGCCTGCTTCTATTTGACCCCGGGAAGGAAATTCTCTACCTAATACAAGCCTTTGAAGAAAATCAGCAATGAAATTTTCAGTGTGAAAGCACTGTTTGCCTCGCAACTTGGATGCTTACTCCGTCGTTTGAAGCCTGTTAGGCTCTGTAAAAGTAAACGCTCTCGATGCCGGCGTCGTGTTTGTGCCTTTTTCATGTGCCTTACTCACTACTTCACGCCTTCAGGATATCCTCATAACAGCAACATATTGGACTTCGTGCTAGTGCGGCGCATGTAGTTACAGACTGCCGCCAGCGGTGAACTCATTCCAAATGACAGCAGGTTAAAAATCGCTCAAATCCCGTAAGCTTGGTCCTGACATTTAGAAAATTGAGCCATATTATGCGATGGCTGCCTCATCAGAACCAGTTATTTTTGTAATTTTAAAGGCTAATAAAACATTTGATGACGATGATGGTTGGATGTTTCTGGCGCAAGGCCAACTGGGGCAAAGAGCGCCAAAACAATAGTCATACATGAGGGATGAAACCTTAAACACTAATCAGTCAGCAAAAACAAAAGTAAAATCAAAACGACAATGAGCATGGCTGGTGTATAGGGCCAGATTTCATTATGCGTGATAGGAAATGAGGTTTAAAAACTTGACGTCTGAAAAATACTCAAACACACGTTTCACGGAAACAATGGCATCGTCACCTAGAAAAAACGATGGATGTAGGGGATTATGTTGTCTGTAGAGTTCTCTGAAGTGTTTGTGTCGTGTTGTGGGAACTGCCTTGCATGTGATTAGTATGTGCACTACGGATAGGGCCTCTCCGCACCTGCTGCACTGGGGTCTAGAAGATCCCGTCAGCAGATACGAGTGCGTCGCATGGGTGTGCCCTATCCGCAGCCTACCCAAGGCGACTTCCGTGTGTCTGTTGTGTGAGTCAGCTGTGTACCGTCCCAAGTGTGGCTTTATTACGTGTAGTTTGTTGTCTGTCTGTCCATCCCAGTGTGTTTGCCAAGTAGTGCGCAGGTGTTGTCTTATGTGAGGCTTGAGGTCTGTGTAGGGTATCGTTGTAATGTCTACAATGTTCCTGAGGGCAGCAGCAGCGGCCCTCTTGTCCGCCAACTCGTTCCCAGCTATCCCTGCGTGTCCTGGGACCCAGCAGAGGACCAGCTCATGCTTTTGTGCATACACGGACATGATAGTGGTGAATACAAGATTAACTATGTGGTTTTTTTTGGTTGGCTTGTGCGATGACAGTGCGCGAACAACACTCAAAGAATCTGTATAGATGATGGAATTGGGAATTTGAGTTTCAAGAATGTGTCGTACAATCAGTAAAATTCCATACGCTTCTGCTGCTAATAAAACATGTACTTAGGTGGCAAATACCCCACATTGGTGCAAAAAATGTGAGCCCAGCAAGTTGACGAAGAAGTAGTGAAATCCCGGGTGCAGAAGATACCAACAAGGTAATGTCAGTTTTTGTACTCCAATGTCCATGTTTGCTGTAGGCATATCAGCTTCATTTGAAGTGTCCTCACAGCATGCAGTAACTCAGAATGGCTGAACTTCGTGCGTTGACGAGTAGCTGCTGCGTAAATAGATGATAGGCCTTCTCGCAATTATGATGAGCATGTTCTGGTGCTTAAAAGCATGCACGTTTAGCGTATTAAACGGTAGCCTTTGCGGATCATGACTTATAATGGGAGTTTGGGTTGTAGTAATAATGTGTTTAGCTTCAAGCAGCAGCCAATATGACATTTTATTCGCAATAGCTACGTGATGGCTGTTACGAACATTCGGGCCACACACGTGGTTATAATCGACGCTTCTGAATCATTAACTGCGTTTTCTAGATGTACCATTGCGGTATTGATTTGAAGCAGTGTTAGTTGGACAGGAATGCTGATTACGCCCTTTTGTAAACGCGCTGTACTGCATACTACACTACGATGCATCCTTGCCCCATGGTGTACAGCCATGACTCAGAAGCCTATTGATGCAAGGCGAGGTTTGGCAGCCCAAGATGGCGCAGTGTAGGTTGTTTCGCCGAGAGCGATATCCAATAGGGTGCCCAACTCGGCAGCACAGCGTTACCCATGCTCAACGTGTTGAAAAAAAAACTTAGTTAAGGTTTGTGGCTACAGGCTGTAATTCTCGTCTGGCACGCTGCATAGGTGGTCCTAGTTTGAAAGAGAAACACATTTTCCTTTGTATTATTCTGCATTTCGGAAACTTAAACTATAGGCGGAAAAAATACCTACAAGGGGTAATTCCCTGACGCATCGCTGGAAACACATCCAGGAGGAATGTTGGTGAGGTGTTTTCGTAAATACGCAAAATACGCGGCAAGCTTACTGCCCCGTTTTGCGGCTCGAGAAATTGCTGCCTTACAAACAGGCAGCATTGCGCACAGAACCAGCACTACAAGTAACGAAATGCCTTTAACTCCTAAAGCCTCATCTATGAAAGACAGTCTGAGCAGTTAGCGACTGGCAGGCTTTTGTGGTGTCATCTCTATGGCGCGCTTTGTTGTTTGAAGCCTGTCACGTCGTTTCTGTGTTTAAGGCGTTCTGACGCTGCCGAAAGACGGCGGTTAGATCCCCGTACCTGCAGCCGTTTCCCAAATAGAAACTCCCCTGTTTGAAAATGTCGCTGCACGTCAAATACCTCAATATGTTGACATCCACATGTAGCCTACAGCTAACGCTATAACCCAGGCGTAGTTTTGACACGTAAAGGTCCAGTTATGGATGCAGGAAATCCGGGTAAAAGAAGTAATGCTATGACTGTAGTTTGCGTGCCTTGTATAGAAGGCACGCATATAAGTCTCCCAGTATGCATACAAGTCTCCCATACAAGACTCTGGAAGATCGCTATCCAGGGTTCTTTTTTTTGGGCAGGTGTTTACACTCCGACATAGCCAGGTGAGCGCATCAGCAGTAGAGCTTTGCTTGATGTCACGATATATTGTTACTGCAAGCTTTTTGTGGGCAGCCTGCTGTTAGTTCAACTGACTCAGCGAACGATTCGCAAACATTGCTTGGGCCCGGCATCAATACATCCACAGAGATGTGAACGTGTGTGTGAACGAAATGATTGCACAAAAAATCCATTTCGGAAGCGTACGATGGATGACCATTGCCAGAAGACGTTTACACTAAAGCTCCCCGACCAGCGTGTGCCGATGTCTTCACGTCATAATTTTGGGTTGTGTTCATTTAGTTGTGTTTCGGTAAGTTGCATAAGAGCAATGCTTCAGATTTTTAACAACGTGCGATAAAGCTGAATCCACCGTTTTTTTAGCTTTTTTGAGCTTTTTTTGTTTTTTTTCTGATCGCAATAGCTTAGGCCCAATTTTTTAGCTTTAGCTACAGTGCTTGGTATTTATGTAATGCTAAGACCTTTCAAAACACCAAGTGGCTTCAATAACTACTTTAGCCCGGACATATTCGATGTCGGCTTTTCTGTGTTTAAAACCTATTGTCATACTTTGCTGTTTGAATGTTGTTGGCTGGCTAAGCGTAAGTTTTATGCAGACTTAAACTGCCCGCGCACTTACTGCAAAAAATACCTTCAGCGAACAACATGCACGAGTACACAAGCAGGATTTTAGTGAGCAATGTGGTGCGTGCTCAATGTGAGTACGCAGCTCACATTTCTGGCGAAGACTAGTACCATATTTGTGCGATTCTAATGTGCACCCACTTTTTGATAAAAATAGCCTTGAAATTTGTGTGTGCGTTACAACCGGCATAAAAACGAAGTCGGAAGGAAAGCGCCCAGCAGCATTGCCATGCACACGATATCTCATCAAATTTCAACTCAATCAATTCCAGAGCAATCCGACAATGTCACGTGAATAAATACCTTTATCATCTGTTGCGCGTACTTCTGCTGCTGCAATCAGCCCCTCCCTTCAATCGCTATGGTTCCGAAGTGGTATCGCTATGAACAGATGAGCATCATGCGCTCTCTGCGTCCCGGAGGCATGAGTGCGCGATTGACGTAAGCCAAGCAAAGCCACACTTTGATGGTAGGCTTCACCATCCCCGAGTACGGACGTTTTGGATAGCTCAGGGCCTTCCAGGTGCAATTGAATGAAGTAGCTGTAAATGAACCAACTGTTCGTCCCCGGTAAATCTAAATACATAAAGGCCCTTGATATTGCCAACGCTTACAATGCTACCTTCAAGTTCTAATGCAAGGAGGTGCTGGGTACGCATGTATATGAAGCGGAAAAAAAATTTCCGCTGCAGTTGTGTTAGTAAACAAAAATTCCTACAGATGAATGGTTTGTTACATGTGCGTGGTATTATCTTCGTGAAGTTGTTTTTTTTTAATTTTCGTATCAAGACGCACCTGCACGTTACAATCTGGAGCACGTCAGAACCGTGGAAATATAATAGGTCTGGAAAAAAGGCTCAGAGCCCCTAATATTCTTTTTCTTTTTAAAGGGGCCATGCAGAGTCCAAGTTTGGTTCATTCGAAACATTCCCTCACTAGAACCATACTGAAACCGCTTTGTAGGTAAATTCACTCAAAGAAGCTATTTAATTGGGGAAAAAAGGGAATGACAATGCAACTCCTTGGCTCATTTCCCACAACAGAGCGTATGATGTCATATACCAAGTTGTGCGATTCGATTGGCTGAGGTCGGCAGAAGCAAAAAAAACGCTAATTAGGCAGAGCTTATAGGCTTCCCAAACAAGCTGTTTGCGCTTAAATTTGCAGCGCGTTTTTTATAGCAGTAAGAGTGGTGGGCTGAGCAATTAAAGTTACAAACGGACATGTAAACACCGAAGCAGTTAGTGCGGCACTTTGCCGGCTGAAACAGCCTAACACAGCCATGGGATGCGTTGGGCTTGTCCGAACACAAAACTGACAAATTGAAATTAGCGGCACGGTCACTTACAATAACCATGTTTGTAGAGTGCTTACTCACATTTTAGGAAGCGATTAGTATCAACCCTAATAAAAATACGGCAGCTATAGCAGTCCGGCCAGATCAAAGTGTGAACACTGGCACCTCAACTCAGGATAGAGACCTTAACATCAATGGTATTGCAGCGCCATCTATGAATCTAGGCTATAAACAAGATAAGTAAATGGCCCTCTCTGAGATACTAGCAGCCATGGTTAGCAGGCAATCTTTAGTTTTAAGGCCCTTATCTGGATACGTCAAGGTCGACGTCACGAAGACATTATTTAGCTGGAGAAGTAAAATTTTGGCTTTAAATGTTTCTTTTCTCAGTGAATAAACCATGGTTTCCTGCCATAGAAGCACTGAATACATTATAAAACACTAAATCTTTCGAATAAAACAAACTTGTATTTTGTCTGCGGGGCCCTATAGGCACTATACACTCGTATGCACTATACACTCTGTCGTCAACAACCAACACCTGCCTAAATTTAAAGTTTTGCTATAGAGATTTTAAATGATTTTTGGTTGTAATTAGAAGTGGGGTTGTTTTATAGTTCAGAACACATGTGTATAAAAAGTACAGAATGGGGGCAACTGCATCAAGCAACGCGTATAAATCATGCTAACTTTAGCGATACTAGAAAAGAAAAAGAAAAGAAAAGAAAAAAAGATAATAAAAGCCAGACTTTCTTCAAAGTAAAAACTACCTCCGGAGTTCCGATGGTGCAAAGACCGCCAACATGCAGCCCCTTATAGTGATATTGCTTGATACTTAAATGAAGTCATGGAAGCAGAGTTTATGTATTGGAATTCGCAGGAAGGACCCCGCTGCCCGAAATCGGCCTGGCGTCACTTCGAGAATATCGTGTATACCAACTTGTGCCCAATCTAACAGTTCGCGTATCTACATCTTGCCGTTAAGCCCACCGGACACTGCACAAACCAGTTGGCCAACCGCAAACCCGCGACCTCCGTAGACTCAGTGGCTGATGGCAGCAGCGGCGTGTGCCTCCTTTGGTTGCGCTTGGCTTGTGGTGGCAGCCACCTCCATATTACCGAACGTCGCTACGGCCGCACCTGCGACGGTTTGGAGCAGAACGTCGGGAAACATGTATGGCCTAGCACCCAACTACCTCAAGCTCACCCAGGAGAAGCCTGCCCAGGTCGTGTACGCGCTCATCAACAACCTCGCCTGTGGTGAGCATCAATGGCCGTGGTTTGTGGGTGCACAATTCCATGTCACAATAACCGAAGTCGTGCGAAAATAGGATTGAAGGCGTAATTAGGAAGACAGGTACTTCCTAGCCAAATATTTGAAGCCTAAGTATGCACCAAACGTTCATCATGTGCTTCGTTGGTTGCAGTATTTATTTTTGGTATAACATAGACCATGGTAGAATTGAAATAAAACTTGGTTCGTTCCTAAGTACACGCGGTGTGGAAATTGCGACCCCCACCCGGTACTGCCAGAGCCTTCTTGCGGTAGTGAGAAAACAGTGGCGGAAGAGGAAGCAGTAAAGTTAAATATTACAAGTCTCTTGACAGTATTGCGTACCTGTGTGGGTATGAATCTGCGCAACATCCTTAATGGGAGAAAAGGGGACTTCCTTTTCCGTAACAAACCCGCCAGACTTTAAAATCATACCGAGCATCAACTTTTTCAAGGGGAAAAGAAACACCCTCGTCTTTCTGACTTGTACCCAGTTCCAGTATTATAGAATATTCAGCACAAAATGACAACTGAGAAAATAATTTACCGTAAAAATTAATCGGCGAGGTCACACAAAATTCCCCGCATTTCCCCGAGGGGAAGAATGTGAAAGTGCGAATGCACGAGTTGAATTTGCATGGTTCGGTAATGTTCGCGCAAGAGAGATCACACACACACACACACAACTACAAAGAAAGAAAGATGCATTTATTCACAGACACCTATTTGTGTTGTCGTTGTACTTGATTGCTAGAGCGGATCTCAGCTTTGAAATTTCGTGTCAGTACTCCTTTAAGTAGGTGCATTAGCCCTTGTCACGCCCGATTCTTGGCCAATCCCCCACGTGGGTATGTGCCATGTCAGCGGCCAGGCTGCGCGCGCCCATCTCCACGTGCGCGGACATCGCCGGTGGACGCAGGTTCAGGGTCGCTTAAGAAGTGCATTCGCACTTAAAAATTCGACCTGTCAGTAATAAGTCGGGCAAGAGCCGGCGGTCTGGCGAGATATTACAACCCGGAGGTTGTTATATATTTGGAATTTATTAAAATTTGTTCCCCAGTGACTAAGTGCCCGTTGAAGCTGAAGCATTTTTTGCTGTAGATTTATTCCTAACAGCTGAGACGCCGCTACGAACACTGAACTGTTTTCTCTGTTGCAAACATTGTTATGGTAGAGCATTCATATTGTAGATAAAGTTTCTGCTATCTATTCTGTGTCGAGCTGTTTATTTTTAAATGGGCTGAAACGAACTACCACAAATTACCTTTTTTTGTTGCGCAGATGCATATAGTGTGCATGCTTTGTAACATTAAGTACCAATATGTCACTAATGTTCTTTGCCCTTTGACCTTCAGCCAGGTGTGGCACGAGTGTCTCATCTCTGAAAAAGGCGGCGAGCTGTCTGCCCACAACTGTAAGGAAAAATTCTTGCTAACTTTATTAGGACACTGAAATCTAGCTGAGGAGTTATTCAGCAATTAAAGCGTGCCCATGATTACACAATTCCGCTATGTTCCATTTTGTACACAAATGAATAATGAAAACTCAAGGCGTTGGCTCAGAATTTTCAAAAAAGCAAACCACCTGAAAATGCGCAGACATAGGAAACCAGGGAACAGAGAGTTCTGGAATAACATATGATTTTATTGAAAAGCAGAACGGTCACCCCCAACCCAAGATACGTTTGGGGGCGAGGGCAATGTTGAAACTTAAATGTAATTTTTTACGCCTACTGCATGACATCAACGTTCTGTAAAATGCACAAAACCAAGCAGAAAACAAATGATAGATGTATACTTTAACCACTCCATGACTGTTACTTCTTGTCTGGGAAGCTCAAAGTTTCCAGGCTAAGGCACCATTGCCGTTCCTCGGTCTTGATATAAAAAAGCATCTAATATTTCGTTCTAATGCTTTGTATAGCTATGCAGCACCACGGCAATTTTTTCAATCAGTGATTTACGGCCGTAAATTTAAGAACTGGTTAGCAGCATACAGTCCCAATCATAAGATTTGGGAGAACCGTAGTGTTCCTGGTATATGATCCTTCATAGCCTACCGTGCCAAATTAAAAGCGTCATGCCGAAAAAAAAACATTTTGTTGAATTTGAAAGAGCTGTCCTTTCATAACTCCTAAGCGCCTTTGTAGCCACTAAAAAAGTTTTTTTAACCGAGAAAATATGAGCAGGAGTGACGTAATAGGGACAAGGCATAGAAACGAAGCTTTCAACGTGTAGAGGCTGGTTAAGACTGTTGCCGCAACTGTCATAGTAACATTAAAGAATGACGTCATTTGGCGTCTCAGCCAACCGAATTGCGTGACATGAAGTTTTTTTTTGCATCCATGGATCACGGTAGGGTTTTTGCGTCGGTAGTCTGAACATAGCCTTTACTGCAAGCTAGCTTTCAAGTGCTGCAATCAAACGCAACTAGAGGCCTCGCTAGAATCGCCCAATAATATCTTTTGGTAGTGGCTTACTTAGGTGGCCGTCCAATGCACAAAGTTCTGTGACGTGTTAGAGAGGACACCGCAAAGTGGCTGGGTATCACTAATGGTTCAGCTGCTTTCCTTAATATCTCGGCCATTTGTTTGAAGTTTGCGATAAAATGGTGTCTTTGTTATGGGGACAAATACGCCTTTTTATTTATCCAAGGTTGTGTGTAGTGTTCATGGTCCCTTTAAACCTCGGATGATTACATCGACATCTCATGTACCACGCCAGTGGTGCCCGGAAGGTATTATTGTGTAGCATTCTTTACCGAGTATTCCCACAGCCAGGACCGTGAAACGCTGTGCATTTCTAAAAAAAATGGAAAATTGGGGGAATCAAAACCTATACTTGTTATCACACCTTAGATAGAGAGAAGTTCGAAAAGTTAAAAATTTAGGAAAAATGGCTCACTAATCTAAATAATCTAATCAAACAATAATTTAACACTCCCTAATCTAAAATTTCTGCGCAGCGCGAACTGAAGTCTTCTACCTTACGGCACATGGCCGCTGCGTCGCAGGAAGTGATCGCGTGATCAGCGAACGAACGGTGGCGCGCGTTACTCTGCCGTTATATCGCAGCACGTCGCTGCCGCCGAGCATGTTGTAAATTGTGTTTGAACCTCCCCCGTAAATGTCATGTGGTATGGACTAGCCACGCAGCGAAGAGGACGCGGAAGGATCGATGCGCGGGCGCGTGTTTCCAAACGCTTCCCTGCACGGCGCCCTACGTGATATGTGTGATGCCACTATTGTTGTTTTATTATTGCAGATTTCAACCCTTCGTGTTGCTTTTGTTATAAATGGTGAATGGGCATGTTTTAGGTCGCTGTAAGTTCGGGGTGGAGCCTATGACCATGTTTAATTAACGTTCTCTATCGTGCGAACGCAAAAGCCACGTGGGGCGCAGTGCAGCGAAGCGTTTGGAAATAGGCTCCACGGGCATTACGCAGCGCGTTATGGGCTCATGTGGCGCGGCCTCGGGATACCGTCCTTCCCTCACACTTTCGGCCTAGTTTCATCCTCCGCTTTCCTGCGGGCTCATATCCGTTGGCGTGTTCGTTCTCTAGGTTATCCCGTAGCGCGTCGCCGCCGGGCAACGTCCGGCCACGCCTTGACATACCACTCTCTCTCTCACGCTTTCGCCAGCCTTTCTCCTCTGTTGTGCTTAGGTCTGCTGTGTTGCGTTCGTTCTCAGTTACAAATCCAGCGCGCCGCAAACCACACTGGCGGACGCTTAAGCGGTGGGCACTAATGAAAAATAAAATTTTTCCCAATAATGATCTAACAAAATCAAAGCTGCCATCTTATATATCTTCTCTTTAAACGCAAGACTGAACAAAAAAAGTTCGCAAATAGAAACATTTGAAATACGAACAAAAAGCAGCAAAAATGAGCGAACCGTGCAACACCCTGCAATTGTGCAAAAATGGAGATTTCACGGAATACCGCGTTCCCTCGTTACACAGCGTACATGGGGATAATTGGTCGTACAGGGTTTCGAAACAAAAATAAGAAAAATAGAACAAGTTTTAAAACAATGATGTCGAAGATTTAGAAACATGCGTCTTAAACATGCCCTGAAAACCCGAAAAAGAAACTAAACATAAAGCACGAAAAAAAGGTTGCGAATGCTTATAGGGAACAGCGAAAACGAACCAACCCTGCACTACACCTTCCATTCTCGTAAACAAATATAATAAGCGAAGTAAGGCCCTTCATCACTAGAATGCTGGAACTTTACATCATTGCCAAAAAAACAAAAGCACCCTAAAATTAATAAAATAATGCAGCGTCTATTGCTACTAACAGCCATATCTGGGTGTAAAGCAGCCGTAGGGACACCGGTGTGCTGCACTGAAGTCTTCGCCCTCCCGTGGGAATACTGATATATAATTATACTGACACTGTAGAATTAAGTGTTCCAGTTTGGAACAGGTTAGGAACATCTACAAACTGAAATAATTTATTACGTAATTGTGATGTAGCGTATTTGTTAAATGTGGAAGTGTATGAAAACAATGTTTCTGTGTACTATGATCCTTGTGTGCATTTTGTAGACTTGTGTGTAATGAATAAGAAATGTGTTTTGACTGCGCTTCTGTCTATTGTATTATGATTGTGCCATTGTGTTTAAATTTGTAGACGTCACTTCTGGTGCTCCCGCTGTGAACCGGGTGTGTGAGGCCTATGTCGGCTATGCGCGCCTTTAGTTTAAGCGTCCCCTTGTTATCACCGAGCAACAAAGGTGGAATCATGTCCAATATTTTCCTAGTTTAACTTGCATTTCTCACGGCAGTAGTTTGTTTGGGTATATTTTACCGCGAACCACGAATGAGCGCAAGCACATCCTCACCTCCACCGCTCCTATATATGACCCAAATAACAGTTGTGAAAAAAGCTTTTTTAGTAACAAGCACTCCTTTACACAGTGCCAGGGGGAACGAGGGTATGAAAAAAATAAAATAAGAATGTAGGCAGTACAGTGTATATATACCTCTTTTTACCAACGCCTATTTTCAAGTTAATTGTTTATGAAGTGTTGTTTCACGTTTTCTGCCTAAACTTTACGAAGGTGCGCAGGGGACTACCGACATGCAGGACGGATTTTCTGCAATACGTGAGTAGACGAAGCTCATGCCTTTGCTCCCCTAAATATTGTAGGTTATGTGAAAAACCGGGAAAATGTATGTTTAGGTAAAGAAAACCGCTAATTTAAGATGTTAGGGCATTGACGAACTCCTTAGGATAATCAATACCTGCATTGCAACTGCGGATTAAACAAAGTGACAGTTTTCACAGCAAAGTCCACGAGGCCCTGGGGTCCTAGCTGGACGCCTCGGGACTCCTCCCCCCGGCGCTCCGCTTTCTCCCCGGTTAGACTGAGCTGTGGGCGTGGTTTTTTCTCTCCGTGTGTTGGTGTGTGTGTGGGGGGGGGGATGCTTTTTCTTTTCTTCCCTTAGTGTTCTGAGCATATAGTCTTGTATATTTTGTACATATATACTCCTGTATACGTATATATGTATCCTCCCCTTCTCACTCTCGTCCCTTTCCTGTATACCTTATTCCCCCATTCCCCACACCCTCCCCCCAGAGCACGTTCCGGTGTCCACCCTTAGGTCAGACAAATTACGCCTGCTGGTGGTCCTTGCTTTCAATTTCGACAATAAATTCATTCACTTATTTCACATGTTTCAGCCTTTCTGTGTGCCGCTGTCTTTTCATCGGAATGCCAGAAAACATATTGGCGTTACCCCACATCTTCCGTTCCGGACATGCCACAACAGAGGCCTTCGTTTACAGGTCGAGAGAGTTGTAGCACACCTTCAATATGAATATCAACACAAGTAGAAGCCGTAATTGATTGATTGATCGTCGGGTTTAACGGGCCGGATTAATTTTTGACCACCTTGGGTTCTTTAACGTGTGTCGAAATCTCGTACACACGGCCGTTTTTGCTTGTCGCCTCCATCAGGAAAGCGGCCGCCGCGGCCGGGAATTGAACCCGCGTTCTCGTGATCAGCAGCGCAATGCCTTAGCCACTGAGCCGCCGCGGAGGGTAAGTCCCTGCCGTAGGTGTTGTTCATGAAAATTATGATATTGCAATTTGGTGGTACTGTAGGAAAGCAATTTTTTTCTGTCCGGGAATTTGCTGGCGTGAGTGAGCGCCTCAGTGACTACTGTTCGTTTTAATGTTTTTGGAACAAGAGATAGTGCACACAAGCACGAAAAATTCGTCCCTTCAAAATGTAGGGAACATTAAACAGCGTAGCTCTAACGTGCTTCCAATGTTACACGTATGACGCGTGGAATGCCCATATCGCGGCAAAGCGCCGTCTGTGTTTTCCTTAGCCATGTATACGCTGCTCTTCCCGCAGTGCTGCCAGGTGTTTTCGCTTGAACTGGACTTACCGCTACTGTTGGCTGCGGGCGCGATATTCTGTGAGAAACTTCGCCAACCTCTCTTCTATCCTCTCTCCAACATCTCTCCAAGGTGGATTGTTCGCGCATGGGCATGAGGTTGCCCAGAAGTAGTTTCTGCGTAAACAGTGCTGCGGTATTTCGTTTCACCTCACTCATAAACTTTCGCTTTATTTTCGCCTTCGATAAATGAAATAAAAGCAATACAGGGAAATAAAAAGTCAAAATACGGTCTCACACGACTGCCGGGAACGCGGCCGGCTGCGTTCGCCTGGCCACCGGCCACGTTGCGAGCGGGACGCGTGAGCTTGCAGCAGCAGAGCGTCTCAGTACGCCCCGTCACCCCGTGTGCCTGTTGTGAAATCGAGTGTGCAGCAAGTGCAGAGGTGAATATGGTCGTGTGAAATGGGAATGACGGCGGCCACATGCCGATACTGGTATGCAACAGAAGGAGCGGCGGGAGCCAAGGCCGCTGCTGAAGTGTGTAAGAAACGACTTGTTGCAGGGTTTTACAGACAGAGCAAGTCGTGTTAATTGAGTACAGCCTGAAGTTCAGGAGAGAGAGGTTAATGTGTGGACGCGTTAGTGATGGTCCACCATTGCATCTTCATTTTTCCAGACATTGCTTTTTATTTTGCGGGTCTGTGTAGCTCTGTTTCGCAGCAGTACGTATTTTGAGTTATATGCCTGTTTTTTAAAGACGATAGTCGTTTCGGGCTACTACAAAGCAGAAATTGGTTTTTCTGTGTCTATCTGTGACTCGATTGAGCCACCCCACTGTAGTGGAATAGAATCTCCTCAATAGTCTTATACACTCACACCCGAATCCAAACGTCAAAGTCCGGCGTCAGTGTTCATACTTGCCAACATTGTTAAACAAGAACCAGACATTACGCAAAGATAGGCAGAAAATCAATACATGAGTGATATTTGCAGTGTTCTTTTACTAAAAAATTTACCGATGATTGGTTTTTGCTATAGCAAATGAAATACTACATAAGCGGCAGAGTACCCTCGCCTGCTGTTGCCAGCGCTACCTGCTTGCGGCATTCAAGAAATCAAACAGAAATACCAATGAAAACTTCCACTAGATGGGATCCACGTTCCGCTTGGAACGCTCGCACAGTAGGGCATAGTGGTTCAATAAATTTTTTATTTATTTATTTATTTGAAGTGCTCACCAACAGTACAGGGCCTTCTCGGGTGATGTACCGCACACATAGGTACAAAGAAAACGAATAGGCAACATACATAGATGCATAGGTACAAGGAATACAAACAGTACAAATATGGGCAACGTATAAATAAAAATTGGTAAATGTGGAAGTGCAGATAGATATATACAAAAGTGTAGTGTTATCGAAAGGAGACACAAACATTTTTGAACGGTAAAGGCTCGGAGGACGTGTCTGGAGTATGCACAGGAGAACACGTACGAACATGGGCAAGGTAACTCTGTATGTGAGGAAACACGAGAGCAGGGAGAGAAGTGCAGGAGCGACCTCTCCACAGCATGCGTATTCAAAATATCATACATTTCAGAGAGCTCTTAAACAGTACCAAATCGCTGCAAAACACGTCTATAGGAGATAGAAACAGACTGTTATAGGTGAGCTGGCACCGGCGGGGTGGTGCCAAACTCATTGATCTGTCTACATCAAAGCATCCATGCGGCCGTAGTGGTCTGCTTGGCACTCGCAGATGGACAGAGCTTACGAGGCAAGGGCAGTCGAACTTCGAGCGAATACAATTAAACAGAAAAGCCAGGTCGCGCCTGTAGTGCCTCGCTGATAGCTCATCTAAATTCAAGATCTTCAGAAGCCCACCGTGCTCATATCGGCTCATAGGTGAGTGGCGAGAAAATACGGTTCTAGCTAACCGCTTCTGAATCCTTTCTAGTCGAAGGGAGGACGAA
This sequence comes from Haemaphysalis longicornis, assembly GCF_048455015.1. Classification (NCBI taxonomy): domain Eukaryota; kingdom Metazoa; phylum Arthropoda; class Arachnida; order Ixodida; family Ixodidae; genus Haemaphysalis; species Haemaphysalis longicornis. Next base: position 49,697,367 of record NW_027526295.1, on the reverse strand, counting down.
GGGCTTAAACAATTCCAAATTGCACTAGCAAAGTCGAGCTTGGGCAAAATGAGAGCGCGATACAGTGAAACAAAGCATGATTGGTCGGTGAAATCCCTGGTCGCGCGGGAAATTACGCCAAGCGTACGGAGACAGGAGTTGGTCAGTCATACAGCAGCACTGGTTTCGAGACACCCGACTTGGAGGAGTAGAATGCGGTACATTTAAATTTACTAAATATATTTAATTTAAATTTGAAGCTCTAGCGTGTACCTTGGTAGGAACGAGACGGGTAAGTCATGGGAAGCCTTTACTTGGCTGGGCCACCAGTCGACGGTCGTCGTTCGGCGACAATTGCGACGAAAGGAGCAGATACGCGGCGATTTTCTGCCTCAACAGACGGTATGCTGTTGCGGTTATTATTTGATATTGAATAGATTTAGGTCCTGCTGCATTGTCGTTACATGGTTTCTTTGAGTGTCATCTTTAACACAGAAAACAACAAAGATAGTTTGGGTTCGTCTTTCGTCACTATTTCAGGGTGCGTGGCTCTCAGCCATACTGCGATAGAGAAGGGACGACATAACTACAACAAGCGTGCAAGTTTCGCCTCCCTAGAGCTTTTCTAAATAAGGTAAAAGCATTGTCGAAACCTATCTTGCTTCGTAACCTATTTGAACACAGCGAAGTCTTTTTTTACGGCAACTTTGTGAAAATATGCGAAAAACACTCGTTCGTCAGTCGGCAGCTGCGGGAGCAGAAATCAGTGTAAATACATTACGCTTAGTAAAACTTGCGTCATTCCAGTAATTACATTATACTTGCTTGACAAATTTTCTAATCGAAAGAGGATATTTAAAGACGATAGTCTAGCTTGGGCTATTTAAAAATGAAAATTTTGGTCTGTCTGTGTCACTGTCCCACCGAACGTTAACAAATACCCACCAAATCTGGAAACGCAGTTCATACTTGCAAATATTATGATGCGACATGATAACATTACGCTTATTTGCAGCAAGATATGTATACAAAACGGGAAATGTCAGTGTTATTTTTAATGAAAATAATCGTTTGCATGATATTGATGATAGAAAATGAAGCACGCATTAAAAACAATATTTCGTCGAAAAATATAGGCAGCAGGCGACGAGCGTGGACACGCGGTTGCAATCCTAGTTCGACAGAAACCAAAAATTCCACTAGGTGTAGAGGCAACACTGCAACGTGTGAATTGGCTGCGGCAAATCTAGTACGTGCTTATTTTGGGAGGCGCGAAACGGGAGGGCAAGAGCGTGACAGCTGGGGAGGCGCGCGGAAGAAGAAAGTCATTTAAGCGCAGTGGTGGCAGAAGAGTACCGTCTTTCGTCAACTTCTCAGCGAACTGAATAGAGAAGCGCCCAAGTTCCTTGTTTCCTGCTTTCAATCCCAGCGTGCATGATGCCACAAGGTGGGGATTTTACACTGGCTAAATACATTCAATAAAATTTATTTCAGGGTAACAACGCTATGGAAGTAATAGTAAGTGTTGACATTTTCGAAAACTTTGTTTTCGCAAAACGGAAAGGGTTTTAGGGGTAGTTTTAGGACTAGGAAAAATACTGATTCAGATGTTGAAAATGCTTCTGAATCTACTTTACACAACGAAGTGCAACAGCATCTAAAGCCTGGAGAATGACGGTGTTTCCCAGTTGTTCATTAGGCTTATAGGTAAATTGGGTGCATAAAGTTAACATGTACAGGGTTTTTTTATTTTGTTTTAGGGATACAGGATACGGGAGGTATCGTCGACGCACATGGATCCTGCACGTCGACTGGCTTTTATTTTTACCTAAAAATTGACGAGGATGACGGTATTGAAGTAACTTTGTGCCACCTTCTATGTCAGTGCTTAAATACAAACCGTGCAAAACAAAATTTCTTGTGCAACTGCATGTCTAGGCATAATGTATTATTATTAGTTCCGCATGCTGTGGTCGCCTAAAAATTATTGGTAAACTTTGGATAACATCTAAACCTATAAGGACAATGCCTAACTGGCTGGCTTGCAGTCTCATCAACGCCAATCCTAAACGGCTAGACGTGAAGACTGGAACTCCGTGGAGCAGATTTCTATAATAGCCTAGGGGTGGGCTAAGAGTGGATTTTTGCGGAAAGGGAGCCTTGAAAAAGGAATAGGGGGAAATTGCGTTTGCGCAATCTCATGATTGCCTCACTCACCCGTTGAGATACGTAGTAGTTTTTGCTGATGCCTCACACACCCGTTTGCCGTAATTGGGTAGTTCGGAATATATTTTGTTTGTTTGCACATATTCCCCAAGATATGTTGGATTGAGGATATTACCGGGTTGATTTTTGCTCCTAAATGAAACCGATGCGCACAAAGGTTTCATAAATGTCGTTGGAAGGTGACGCTAAATAGACGAGAAGAATGTTTTTTGAAATCACACCCATAACGGATGGCCTACAGGTAACCTCCACGCCGAGCCACACCGCTGTAATCACACGTTTCAAAATTTTGGAGTACAATGCTATCAGGCTTTAGAAACTCGGCGTGGCTAGATTTTATTAGGTACACTACATACGAAGATATACGAGAAAATATTTTTGCGTGAATTCTATATTATACTGTAGGCCTGTTCGGCTATCTAACTGGTTTTGTTCTGGTATGCGTAACATGCCAAAAATATAACTTACAAGTTTTGCAAGTCTAAAATCTAACAAATTAAACTTACGTGTTTTCACTTATTTCACGATTAATTCTCACGCCATATGTAGATACGTGTTGTTTTCACTTGCAAATGCTGCCCATAAATATGGCCGAAACCAAATTCAGCATTTTGGGCTAAGAAGTGTCTAAATGGCGAGTGGGATTCTTGCAATTCTCCTGTCGCCAACTGAAAATGGCAAAGACGCGGTGGCAACCAGCGTTACTAGTTTATTGTGGTAGCGTTAGTAGGGAATACCCAGCACAAAATGCTTTACATACGGACGTGAAATTTCAGGAGTACATTCCCGTTGAAGCGAAGGAGCTCAAATAAGCCCTATGTTATTACACCAGCCACACGGGAGAGAACACAATGGACAGTTTATCTGTTTGGTTAACTGAAACCATAAAACACAATCGAGAGACAAGTCTTCTGCCGTCCCTTGTACGTAACTGCTGCCCCTGTATCCTCCTCGCACCACTCGCGCTCTTTCATTCTTCAAGCAACTGGAACGACAGGGCGTTTGTCTAACGTCCCGTGTGTGCATTCAATTCAGGGTTGCTCCGGTGCTCAGCACCATCTGCCTCATAAACAGTGACACAGAAATACAACGCGCCATGGATAGAGTAAAGAAAGTCCTCAGGTACGTGAACGTGGTGGCGGTGGACGGAATGAAGTTCAGCAGGACCCCGAAAAGAGTATTGCAGGCTTTTAAGGAGCAGGGATTGGGTGCGAAGTTCACCTTTGAGACCCCGGATGATAAGCAGATTCAGTTCCTGCATCTCAAGCTGACCGTCATACTGTATAAATATTGGCCTAAATTTAGCGCCGGCTAAAGAAAGTTGCAACCCGGTACTGAACCAATGTTATTTTCTTGGCAAAGAACAGGCTCCGCGGCATTTGTCCAGCCATTAAAAGAGGTTGCAAAAAGTAAACGAACATTTGCGGTCCACGTGCACGGTAAAAAAAGTGGAGAAGTTTGTCGATTGCGCATGCAGGGTCGTGTACAAGATTGCTCTCGCTTGCGGACGTATTTGTATCGGACAGACCTAGTGGTGTTAATCAAAAGCTGAGCAAACACCAGTACAATCTGGACCAGACAACCGTAATTTTCAGCAAGCAAGACATGTGCACTTTTTCGAGAGAAAACATGGAGGCCTATTACATGCACAAAAGCCCTGACAAGTGTGTAACAGAGCGTCCATCAGCCTTCACGAGAATGAGACGGCACATCTTGATTTCGGTTAAACCAGGCGGAGGGAAGAAAAGAAAAGGGGTTCCGCCTTGTCGAAGCACTACAGCTGTGTTGAACATAATTTTTTTAAGGTTCTTTTTTATTGTAGTGCACGACGCATTGAGTACGTGCAGGCGCGAAGATTTGGCATTTCGTATAAATTACTTGCTGCATGAATAAAAATCAGATGTTAGTTTCAGCCGTGTCCTTTATTACTTGCGATTTATACTGCGTCCTCGTGTTACCGCACAGTTATATTATGAATCAGTATACCAATTTCCCCAGTTCACTGTACTCCTATATTCCCGTTCTTTCTAGTTCACAAAAAGAAGAAAAGCACAGCATGCACTGCGGATTGCACGTACGTCGATCCTTCATCCAATTCTTTGTTGCAGGGCTCATCCGAACCATGCGACATTTATCCGGGAGTTTCAAACACGATTAACAACATCATGTTCGGCGGCGGTGACGCGCTGCGATATGACGCGAGAGTGGCGCGCGCCGTATTGCGTTCTCATGAAGCGATCACTTCCTGAGATGATCATCTGTGCGCCGTCCCCAAAAAAACTGCAGCTTGTGCTGCGCTTTGTATCAGCATTAGGGAGTATCGCAATCATGAGCCATTTTTTCCGGTTTGGGTCCTCTCTCTAATACGTCATTGCTAAGGTCACGGAACGCTACATTCAGCAAGACAATAATTCTTAAAACGAAATTTTTCGGGCCATACAGATCCAGAGAGGGGCAACCAGGCTGCACATGACACAGCAAGGGGGCGTCTTGATAGTACACCTCCCCTTGTTGACAACGCGTCGCCCTCCTGCCCCTGCCCTCGCCTTCAACTTGATCACGCGCGCCAGGTACGGAGGTGCCGTCTTTCTTCCGTTACCCCTCCTGGCTACCTGGCTCTGGATTCCTCGATTCCACCCCTCTGTGGAAGTTTTCGTCAACAAAGCTAGGGCCAACGCAGCTCTCACACCCCACATCACTAGAAGATGGATTTACCCAACCAAGTCTACACCTCCTTACTGTCCCCACTGCCGGATAACCATATTCGCCACTCTTGACCACCTAATCTGGCGCTTCTCCACGTTTTCACTGTGTCGGCCTATCCTAACCAATGCTACGCCTCCCGATGCCTCAGAACATGATCCTCCATTTGAATATCGAAATTATATCAGAGCCGTTGGGCTGTTCGGCGTAGAGAGTGGTCTGTCAAGATTGGTGTAGACTGGGGCCTACTCCGGTCGTAAAAATCCCCTAATGGTAGATCTTCACCTTAGCCTGACCTCCGCTGTCTGAAGGGAACCCCTGTGGGATCTTCATGGGCGCATCATCTTTTTAACTGGACTACTCCTCTCTTCCCCTCCTTTTCTGCCCCTATTTTGGCCGCATGGCCTTCCCTCGATTAATAAAGGACTACAACAACAACAACAACAAGTCAACGAAGCATCCTTTGCTGCTGGACAAACGTTGACGATATTAAATTCCCAAGTTTTTTTTGAAACAAAACACGTATGCTGTTGTCGAGTGCCACACCACGTTTACAGTAGACTCGCGCCTTAATTTGTACACCCGAGTTGGCGCATGAACTTCACACTAATGTGTAATGTGCCCCTTTTGTGCTCGTTCGAAAATTTCTTCTTACCGTTCGTAATATTACTTGATTTTCTTGCCCTCACTTCCAATGTTTTTGCTGCCCTTGTAGGAGTGCTACATGGAAAACCTACATATGGAACTGAAGACACTCTATTGCCTGTTGGTAAGAGAATCTTTGCCCCAGTCATGTGGCTGCCAATTTTACTGATATGCCAAGACGGCTATTATTTTGTTCACGTTTTTTGCCTACCTCTATCTTGTTGATGATGTTGATATGCCGTTGTTAAGTCTGAAGAATACATAAAACTGTGGGCCAGAGGGACAGAAAGCGAACGACAATTTAGAAATGCAGGCACAAAAGCCAACATGCTTTACTGGTCCGCACATGGGTAGCCAAAAGTGCCCTTGAAACGTGTTTACAAATAGGTTATTTTTAGATTCATGTAACTAGTGCACATATTGAAGTGAGCTTTTTCATCCCTTTCTCTGGAACAGTTCGAAACAGGTTTCTAAAAATCCGAATGGTCATTGCGCTTCCAGCCTGGTATATTTTCTCAGTCTTTCCACACCGCATTCAGCTTTTGTATGCAGAAAAAACAATTCTATAGCCATTGTGAAATTTACTATGTCGAATTTATATTTCTTTCTTTGTATTTAGAGTGGGCTTTCGCCTATTCAAACATGCGTACAAATACCATGAAAACGACGGTCTCCTGAATGCTTTTAATGGACAAAACGGGACAACAGAAGGGAGTGTAGACTTCAAAACATAACATGTTGAAGTAAATAATACAAAGGCGGGAATGCGCTAAAAAAGACGCAACAAAATATTGCAAGTTTCGACCTTCAATGCGCATCTTCAGTACCGCAGAAACATTAGTAGGCGCTGTTATAAATAAACAATGAAATCAGCGCGGGCAGGGGTGACAGCGAATTGTGAGGAAGATGAAGCTGCACTCATTGCCTCGCTTAGAGAGTGCTCCATGACTACCACGAGAACCAGACGCCTGGGTTTTGCGTTCCCTTCTTGGTCCGCCATACGCTGGTGCTGAAACCCGCCCAGGGTCCCGGTTCCTTCCCTCAAAAAGCACGAACTCCAACTTCGGGGGTGCCTCTGCACCGCTATCACGAAGACAATCGCCGCGCTTGACGCTCTACTCTAGGATTCTGCTGCCCTCGAGCGGTTAATTCACAGCTACGTGACTCTCCTAACCGAGAACGAGACAGAGCTGCGTGCCTTGGACGCCAAACTTCAGGCTGAACTCACGGACGAGGCCTTTCAAGCTGACTACGCGACAGCATGGGACTACGAGGACACCATTTGCCAAATTCGGGCCCACGTGGATACCGCCTGATTTTCGCCTTTCGGTGTCGCCGGTCCCACGCGCTCCGCTGCTGGTGAGCCCAGTCCAGGACGAATGTTGATATAACCATGGCTCATACTGCCGTGCCAGTTGGCGGCTTCGCCGTCTCCAAGCTGCAACTCGCGCCATTTTCTGAGGATCGTCGCGACTGGAAGGGATTTTGGGAGCAGTTTAATGCCTCCATCCATACAAGCCAACCTATGACGAAAATAGACAAGTTCAAATACCTGCTATCGTACATGACCGGCCCCGTTAAGACCGCTATTAAGGGCACCAGACTCGCAAAGGAAGGCTATGACGCTGCGGCCAAAATCCTAAAAGACCGGTTCGGCCACACAGATAAATTAATGGCCGCTAATGTCGATGCCCTCCGTGCCATAACTCTGGTGAAGACCTTTGCGGACGTCGACAGGCTGCGGAGCTTGCATGACGATATCGCCTTTCGCCTAAACGCATTGGAGGGAGCAGGCGTGGCACCGGACCGGTATGTTGTGATAATCCATCGTGTCCTGCTAAAGGCGTTGGCACACGTCATTGCTCTTCTTTACAGGCAACGCATAAAATAATCGGCAACAAATGAGGTAACCGGTGATGCCAAGCAAGGCCAGGAGACCACGGAGTTTCTTCGAAATCAGGTGGAAATTTGGAATGTAGTGCACATGGGCAGCAGCGGCACTCAGGTGCGACGCCCTCCAGCACCCCGGCGTACACCGAATGAGGATTTTTTCCACCGTCGGCCGCAGCGATACGTGTCGGGTCTGAAGGGAACTCCTCATTGGGATTTTTGCCCCCTTTGTGACGGGCGAGGCCATGGGATCGCGAAATGCACCGCGAATGTGCCACCAAGCGAGAAGCGATGGCGACTATAAGCGGGCATACACGGCTTCCGGTGCGGCAGTCAAAATCATGTTACACGTGCCTACTAAACTGCTAGAACATTGTCTCGCAGCCGCTGTACGTGCCGACATCTGACTTCACTGTGCGACGTGGCTCAGCCAGATTCTGTGCAGGCTACCAGGCCTGCCCACTCGTCGAATCAAGGGGGCCCACCCACCGTGTCGAGACTTTTCCACTCGCCATACTTGGTGGCCACAGCCTCAACCAGCATCGCATGGCCCACTCCAGACTTGTCGCGCGTGGGCGACGGTTCCAACCGGTCAGCTTCTGGTGAGGGTTCTGCTAGACACGAGCAGTGAGAGTACATTTGTTTGACGGGACGTATCGCGTGCTCTGGGCTGCTCCGTTGAAGGCGTTGATGACCTCAAGTTGGTGACCTTCGGTACGAGCCACCCTACAGCAGCTCAGAAGTATCCTCGCGTGTCGGGTGCGGTGGCCAGCCAGAACAACGGCCAGCAAGTTGCCATCGACACCCTGGAGGTCCCAAGCACCTGCGCCGTTACGAGTGCCTAGATCGCAGATGACACGCTCAGACTCATGCACGACCGTGGTCTTTTCGCCGCTGATACCTCGCTGGTGTCGGCTTACATGAACGGCCCCATCAGCATCCTAATTGGGCCAGATTTCAACGGCCAAGTTACCTCGGCTAATATTTCAAGAGTGACTCCGCACCTCACCGCCGTAAAAATACTCCTCGGTTGGACTCTCCAGGGTGCGCACTGCGCACTCCGACGAAACTGGTTGTCCTTCGGAACTAGCCAGTGCTTTGTTCCGGCCCCTCGGAGAGCCCCTAGCTGATGACGTCGCAGCAGAAAAGCTCCGGCGCGACGTCAGGCGTGACGTCCATATGGCGCGACATCAAGAAAGGCACAGGATGCAAGGTTCTTCTCCCACATAACAGGCCGGGATTGCATGCCAGCTTGGACGTACAGAAACTTATGCTTGCGGCGGTTAGTGTGATCGGCGGAGTAAGCCCTTATTCACATAGCCGTTTTTCACGCTGTCACGTCACCATCACGTCAACGTCTTCCGTCATGGGCGATGGTTTCTCGGACAATTTCTCCCCGAAAACAGTGCCACGGTGAGCTCTACATTTCCATTCTGTCAACGCGACGGTACTCCGCCCCATGGTAAACCAGCCAATCAGAAAACAATTTTTTATGGCTAAAGTTAGCGAAAAGGGAGCACACGTACAAAGCCTAAGCCATTTTCTTTACTTCCGGATTAAGCTCACTCAATTCTAGGCTAAACTGATCACTAGGCACTGCAGACGACGCTGTACTCTGACGGAGCGCTCCAGTACGAACGCGACTCCGTTACGTCTCCGTCGCAGTTTTTTGACGTTCCAGTGCCGTGAAGTAGACGGTTGCGCCTTTGTGAATGAGGGCTAACGCGCTCCCTGCAGACCCCTGAGGCTGATATCAAGGCGGCTGCGTTTTGCGCTGCTGACCCACCAAGCACAGCAGTTGCTACGTATGTTGTAAGAAACAACGCCAATAATAGGAAAGGCCAGGGGAAGAAGACTACGTAAAATGGATTTGAGGTTCCTGAAGGTACTGCCTCATCATTTGTCCCATCTAGTCCCTCTGTGTCAGAAGCAGAAGAAACGAGTGCACCACAAGCAACAGCGAAGACGATCTTGCTCGAAATGAGAGGAAGCCTCACTTCTGCACGGAGCGCAAACTGTACACACACAGACGACGTGCTCATGAGTGTGCGGAGCTGCAACCAGCATGGACACTGTCCCCTTCGGCACAACGGAGTGCGGCGTCGATACAGCCGCCGTAGTCGAGCCATATGTTCTAGCAATACCGTCATTGGGAATAACGAGTTAACAAAACTTGTTGCTGAGCTAGTTGGTACATAGTTCAAACAAAGTTAAAAACGTGGCGCAAACTAGACGGCACAAGAGAGACAAGAAACACAGGCGCCTGTATCTGTTGGCACCTGTATCTGTAACATTGTATCTGTAACATTGTAACCTGTATCTGTATCTGTAACCTGTATCTGTAACATTGGCGCCTGTATCTGTGTCTCTTGTCTCTCTTGTCCCGTCTAGTTTGCGCCACGTTTTTAACTTTGTTTGAATAACGAGTGTTTGCAGGACCACTCACTCGGCAGCAGTTCCAAGAAAAGCCACTAATATCCAGAATTACAATGTCAACCCTGACAGGATCCGAGGTCCTAAAATTGCAATGTCAACCCTGACAGGATCCGAGGTCCTAAAATTGCAATGTCAACCCCGACAGGATCCGAGGTCTTGGTCTTTCTCGACACAGAATATGCGCCCACAAGGTCGTTTTCCCGTTATCCTTGGATCGGGTGTTGGAGGACGCGGGAGGCTGTGGGTCTTTCGCCCGCACGCAAGCGGGAAGTACGAGTAATGATGCCTATGCAGAGAAGGTTGTCCCACTGTACGAACTGCCGGGTTCCCGTTACGTGACCCGCGAAGCTGCAGAAGACGCCTACCATAACTTAAGCTCCACGGATTCTCCCCACACCGTCGTCAAGACGAACTGTGGTAAACGAAAATGGTTACCTTCCGCAGCAACGACGTAGATCACACTGGCGTGCCAGAAGGCGACTCCAGTTGTGTTCTCGGCGCTCATAATCTCCGCGCGGCGACAGTCTCGCCGCTCATCGAAAAAAAGGTTACACTGCCAGCACTCCTCTTCGAATCTCCTGCCGGCTACGTCAAAATGCCCAAGCAAGCTGGTGTTACCCCCGCGATAACCTGCTGCCACGCATGACCCTGCTCGACCTATGCTTTCATTCTACTTTCGTCGACGCGGCACTCCCATAGAATTAATCTGCGCCTTATCACTGGTAATAAAATTATAATAAAATTAGGTTTCCTGCTTACAGGCTGAACTTCAATAAGGCCACTATTTAGTCTTCCTGGCCGATTGGGGGGGGGGGGGGGGCTGGGCGGAAAGCGGAAGGAAGTGTGTTATGAATAAATGATGAAACGGGCGCAGGCAGTGGGCGACAGCGGATTGTGAGGAAGATGAAGCTGTGATCACTGCCTCGCGCGGAGGGTGTTCCATAACCACCGCGAGAACCGGACGTCTGGGTCATGCGTTCTCCGCTTGATCCGCCATACACGCTTTAAGAGCATACACGTGCTCATATATTTCTGTATATGTGTGGCAACAACAATACAGCAACACGTCTAAATGGACTTGATATATTTTAGCACGGATCCAGAATTCTTTTATGATGATTTACAAAATATTTGTTACTACGAAGTTATGTACCAAAATTATAATGGTAAAATAAAATCGACTGCATATTGTTTCGTTTGTTCAAGGTGCTTGTTGTTTTAACAATACTTCCCTTGCTCATATGTCTTGATTTCAGTATTATTGGGAAGTGCCACACACGTGGCTTTCCGGCGTTACTATTTGCCATCATTCGTGCACAATCCTTTAGTGTAACGCAACGTCTTCACACTCATGGTGCTTCCAATTTCTGGAGGAAACACCTATCCCAAATCCTCTTAAAGAACGTAATATGTTCGTATATTACAATGACTACGTACCTTTTTTCAGTTGATATAATGCACAGTTATAATAACCGGGTATGTGTGGTAATTTGAGCGCTAATTGCTCTTTTGTTTTGCCATTTCAGGATTCAAATGAGCGTAGCCCGACTACCGTTGTGGGGCGCTTGGCGTCTTCGGCTCAGCAATCGCCCCAAGAGTATCCAACGCTATCACGAAGTGAAAGAACCTTCGATATGGGCAAGCAGTCGGGTGAACCGAACGGTAGGATAGGTCACCGATTCGCACGAAGTACCCCAGTAGACGAGTACCTGCATCAACGTATAACTCGTAGCCACGGCGATCGTACATCAGCTCACATGCCACTCCGCTCAAGGAAGAGCAACAAAGCCACCAATTTTCATGGCAGTGAATACGAGGAGGACATTAATCGGTGGCGAGAGGAGTACTGGAAACGTCGCCGCTACTACAGCAGCGACGAGGAGTACGACGATGAGCAGCAGCAGCCCAGCGCAGGTAGTCGACGCAATGATAGTAGTAAGGGTGACGAGTACGCGGATTATGATGTTAAAGGGCAGGTCGGTGAAGGCGGCGGAGGACCACACAATCATATTGCGACACGGACTCAGGATGAAGAAAATCAAGACAGCCGGCGAAGATATACGGGTCGCACCATTGAAAGCAGGACGAGAAAGCCCGGACCAGGCGGGTTCGTGGTGAAGTACAACACGAAGTAAACCGTTGTTTTAAGTGACCAACCGTTTGAGTCTGGTACTGGTAACTACCCTTACCTTTATAATACCCACCAAATTTCAATTGAGAAGCTGGTGGCTCAACAAAAGAGAGGAAGCGCCGACGTTGCAGCCGCTTGGTCAAAGAATTATGCTCAAGGAAGTCGATTCGATGTGACGAGGAAATGGGAGGTAGCAAGGGAACCTTTTCCTTCCATACGGCCTAAGTTCGACGCTAACTACTTACATCTCACCTAAAAAGTGGATGGAAAGAGCCGTGCAATCAATATGGCGCGCGGAACACGTTCCACTGCGAACTCAAGCACACGAGGTCCCCAGGATGACGCTATATGCTGCTTTCAGATTCGTTTAACCGACCTTCGCGCCACGCCGCAATTCGCGAGTTAGCAGTTTGGTGGAGTTTGGAGCCGAATAAGGAGAAAACAACCTTTTATAAATTCTATTCGAGTCAGAAGTAGGGAAACAAAACAGAAAATTCGTCTCCTAATAGCAAATGGAACCAACTAACTTTAAGCCTGTTGCTGAAAAGGACCCCCTACAGTGACTAGAATAGCGAAAGCGCTGCAGGAAACGACAATGTAGAATTACGTGGTTGGTGATACAACTAAGACAGAAACAATCTGGCTGTGGTGTTTTGTGTATATACGGTTTGTTAAAAAAGTAAACTTTGCATGTCCATTTCCTGCACAGAAAAAGATTGTTTGGCCTTCATAGAGCTCAGTTCTCTAGCGGGAAAAAAATCGCTTCCAACGTTATTAAGGCCGGTAACATCAATTTAAATTTATTGACCTGAACCCTAAATGCAACAAATGGTTGAAATAAAAACCCGTTATTTTATGGCGTACATAATATTTTAGAGACAATTAGTGACCCACTAAATACAAGAAATTGATCCTAAACAAAACGTATAGGAATAAAATGTACCCATTTCACGCTGGCATCGTGCAATTGTGGTCCAAAAACTAAAGGAGTGTTTGTATTGTCACATATCCAAGGAGTACTCAGAGTTCTTTGAGAAATAGCATATACTGGACCGAGCTTGTGGTCCGCAAACAGCCACAATACACGACAGGTGAAGAAGCAGTTATCAGAGTGATGTGCACAGCCAATCGTGGGCAAATAAAATGCTGCGGCGTTTGATTTACGCGTGTTTTACTGCTGTGCTCTTATTACTTTAACATTGATTGAGATCGAGAACCTTTTGTGCTAAACAAGAGCAGTCTAGGCAGTGACAGCAAAACAACACTTTCAGTACCGAGTTCAGTAGTCCCTGCGGAGCAGGCCGGAGGTTTCTTGCGCTTGTCCGCTTCGTCTGGACTTGGATCGGTTCCGCTGCCCGTTGTCCATTCGGGGCGTTGCCGTGGATATGGATTTTACGCGGCTTGCTCTCTGCTGGTGTGGGCCGTCGATAGCAAGTTCCCGCGCCCCAGTACCCACCTGTCGGTGTTAATGCTGTCAAGCGAACATTCCTGTGGTCGGAAGCGCAGAAGATCTATTTTCTTTCCACAGTAAGCACTCCTCTACGCTTCATCGCTATCTTCAAGGCTCCTGGGGGCCCCGAAGCAGTATTACGTCCGACAGAAGGGTCTGAAGTATGCTCTTAGCGGCGAGATGGGCCGGAGTGCAACCACTCTCGTCTACATATTCTCATATTTGTAGCGTTTATTTTTCTCCACACCATCCTATTATCTCCGACTGTAAGCACACTATGTACTGTGGTAAATTTAGCCCAACTATCCCATGAGTTCTAGAGTATCCCCAGTTATTTTCCTATTTGTTCATTAAGATGAAACCGCTACCTCTACTTTTCATTTCAAAGCAATATTACTGGTACGACATATAAAACGCATTCTTCGCTTAAATAAACAAGACAGACGGGCACGGCGGCGCCCAGGCAACAAACCATAAATGAAGGAATAAAGAGGAAAGATAGCGGCAATACAGCTAAGCCTGAATTTGTTTTTGCAGGCCCAAAAGAATAAGGGAAAAGATTTAGTACTGAGCGATATTTATTCAGCCGCTGCTATATTGATCTCTGCAGGCATTGACACCAGCCGCTAAACGTTTAGTTGGCCGTTTAGCGGAGTCACGAACAATTTTCCACTTCGAAATCTACGTGGACGTAAAACCTAAGCATTCCGTGCTTTCGTATACAGGGTGTCCCAGCTATCATGCACCAAGGTTTAAAAAAAGAGTAATGGAGCAAGTCGAAGAAAACCTAGTGCATAATGTCTGAAGTACTGTGGAGAAGCAGGCAGCATTTTGTTCGGTAATGAGGCTTGACTAATTAATTGTAATTAATTATCTCACTCGTGAAGTACTGTCCTAATCACTAAAGTGTCAGGTACTTGCCGGTACCCACGAGGGGCATCTAACTGCGGTATTTTCAGCGACGAACTAACTGCGTACACATTTATTCTGACTGATACAGAAAATCCGCGAAATATGAAAAAATAACACGTGACGGCACATCCGCGCGCATCGTAAAGCAATGCCCTCAAACCGGCTGCCTCTGAGTTAGCCAGAATGAAATAAACAAAAGAAAGACAGAAGAAATGCGACCGAGTTTGTGCCTTATCTGCACACGCGCCCCGCGAATCTTGCTGTTGCTGCTCCTTTAATGCATGCCATTATAAAGGTGATGCGCTGTCCCTCCGGGCGGGTTACCGGCGAAACAGTTGCTCTCAATCAGCTTATTTGGGGAAGCTGCTTTACAATGCGCACGGAAGCACCGTCACGTGGTATTTTTCATATTTCGCATGTTTTCTTTACCAGTCAAAATAAATGAGTACGCAATTAGTTCGTCGCAGAAAATACCGCACTTAGATGCCCCTCGTGGGTACCTACAAGTACCTTATTGACACTTCAGTGATTAGGACAGTACTTCTAGAGTTAGATAATTGATTACAATTAATTACTTAAGCCTCATTAAAAAATGCTGCCCGCTCCTTCACCGTACTGCAAACATTATGCACTAGGTTTTCTTCGACTTACGCCATAACGTTTTTTTAAAATCTTGGTGCATGATAGCTGGGACACCCTGTATACATAGCGTAATTTTTTTCCGAAGTAAGCATCAATTGCGTAAAAATTATTGACGTTAATTATTTACGAAACAAACTAGAATTGTCGAACGCAAAAAAAACTCTTGGATCAAAGCTTAGAATCTTTTTTTATGCCAAATGTACCAATGCATGGGGTGTCCGTTCGGCCCTGCCCCAGCCTTGCAAAGATGCTTCTATGACACTGTGAAATCATTATCGGCCATCGTAACACCACGAATATAGGTGGATGTCCCGCGAAGTTCCTGCCAAACCAATGCCGTTTCCGGTAAACGGTATACCATGTACTATTGGTTCGGGGTAATGCTAGTCAAAGTGCTTTGTGGTGAATCATTTCCTCCATACACCATGTGGTTAGATGACTGGTATCAGTTTAGCACGCGAGTCCAATGTTGTACACGGGATGATTCAGGAACCACAGTTGTGGGCTTCCCAATGTCAACGTTAGTCTCCGACAATATCCAGTGGCGTCCCTCCTCCAAGACTCTGCCATGCGAAGATCCCATACATAAGTGTCGCGATGCCTGCTTTGGATTTTTTTTACGGGTAGTTTAGACTGTGATGATTGGCATTCCGGAACTGGTGCTCAGATCACACACGTCCTCGGAGCCGGTGTCGACATCGTTGACTCCAGCACAAGCTAGTGGATTCGCGTCATTTGCAGCTTGGTCACATTTTATGAGTTTTGGGAGTTGCAGGGAACAAAAAATTCCCAGAAAGCATTGACCCACGCACCACTGAGGGTAAATGGTGCTCTGTAAGTATAAAAAATGTGTGAGTTTGGGGACTTGCAAAAATAAAAAAAAATCACAGGGTTAAGTGGAAGCCAAAACACCCTTGGAAATGCGGGATATTATGTGCGTATGTAACACTGCATGAGTATTTGCGAGTCATCTTAAAACCGACACACCTGAAGGTCACTGTCTCATTGCCCACCCCAGTTGGGGCTCCAGAAAGCTTTTTGAAAATTCCTCAGCTGCACTTCTACTACGCCAGAGACCGTTGCCACTCCGCCGGCACCTGGCACACCTGAGGTCGGAGAAATGAACACGGAGGGCCCCACAGCGCCCCCCCCCCCCCACCCTGCAGCACCAACCGTGCCATCCGTGGCCCCCTCCACAACCTCGTCGGTAGTGGTTGCACCCAAGAGCCGCCGAATGGGTGCACGGTTTAATGAAGCCGATCCGTGAGAAACTCGAAGTATAACCAACGGCGACAGGAACATCGCGCAGGTCCTGTCTGCCTCGCACCGCAAGGAACGGGTTGGGATGTCCAAGTCTACAAAGACACAAACAATCACTCGCACGAAAGAATCTGCATCAACACACCATCCAGTCACTCTAAAAATAAAAAAATGGGTGAGAGAGAGGGCGAGACCGAGAGGGCTCTTTATTGAATAAGCAGCGTTTTTCCGGCGTCTATTATCACCAATATGCTTATTTGCTGAAGATTGTGGATGTAGGAAAAATTTTTCTACAAGGAGGTGGGCACAACAAAAATTTGCCTGGACTTGGCGTGTGATGGCGGACTATTTTTATCAGCTGGTGGCACAGCATGTCCAATTTAGAAATGATGCAATATCGTCAACATCAGAGAACGAACTTTTCAGTGCTTGGGGCTGCTTGGAGGGTCAAGACCATCGTTCTACAATAATCTTTGTAGTGACTGTTCCTTGTTCAAGGCGCGCAGTGTCCTCAAAGAAGTGTGATCTTCATGTCTTGAAGGCGGCACTTTCTAATAAAATATATCAAACTGGTTCTGTACAAGAGCAATTGTCCCAGCAGGGGTTTACCTTTGGTCCAAGGCGAAAGAGGTAACTGTTGGGGTAAGCTGAGTTGAGGTGTAAGCGAAGGTATAATTTTTTCATGTTACATTGGAGTTGTCTTCGGAGACTTCACTTTAACTTCGAATCAATCAAGTGCAAAAAGCAACGGTTATCTTATTGGTTAAGCCAAAGTTGGTACCTTCCAGAAGCTGGTCCCTTCAAAAGCTGGTCCCTTGGTGGAAGCTTTAGTCTTTATGAAGAACACTTTGCGATGTTTTTAATGAAGACGGCCTTTATGGGCCGCTTCATTGGTTTTTTATTCTTTCTGGTGCTTCTGTAACCAGGTATCCACGCTTTGTTCATACTGTGCCCTGCAATGCAATCGAGAGGCTGCAATGTGGTGGGGGGTAGACCTCCTCCTCGTCGACAAAATTTGCAGAGCTGTCTTGGAGGTTGTGCAGATGGTTCACGTGGCGCAGGACATACACTACTACTGCTTTCAGGGCCCAGAGCTTAGTCGTTTTCGAGGAGGAGGAGGAAGAGCAACTTTAATTGCAGAGCACGTCAGCGCTAAACGCTCTGGATAAGAGTGGATCCCTCTTCACAGGATTCCATATGCTGCCTTCGCCACCTGGCCCCTGGTAACCAGCCGTAGCTGATCCTCCAAGGCGGGGCTAGACAGCAAGATCTCCAATCGCTCGCTAGGGGTAAGGGTGGGGTTCTTAGTGGAGGAGTTGCGGATCGGGGGAGGGTGTTTTGGGCTGACGTCATACTATCCTATCATGTGGCGAAGAGTACCGAGCTGCTTGCATAACGGGCACGTCTTGTCGTACTGATTTGGAAACATGCTATTCAGTAAGCGAGGGTGAGGTAAAGATCCTGGAATCTGTCGATACAGTACTTGCGGCTCCCGCGTGAGTTTCGGGTGCGGGGCAGGAAGTTTCTGCCTATCCTCTCGATAATGCCGCACTATCTCTCTGTAGATATTACTGACCGCCCCAGACCAAATGAAAGCATTTCACCAGTAAGTGTCACGTAGAATCCCAATGCAGAGCTTTGCGGCGATGATTAACATTCGGTAAACATAAATATCCTAGCACAATATATTGCGTACATGCAGTGAGTGAGTGAAATACGTTATTAAGGACGAGAGGCCATGAGGCCCTGTGGAGAAGTGAGGATAGCGGTGGGGGAGCAGAAAGGCAGAGGTCACAATTAATCACAATTCACACAGTGTACACACTTCTAGTTTTAAGGTCCTATTCACAAGATGCACATTTCACTCTGTCAGTGGCACCAAAATGCACAGTTTGCACTGTTGACATTGGTCGTGGATGGGAATGGCCAGTCCGTGAAAGTCTGTCAGACCGCTATACCAGCTTGTACAGGCCGTTTTCAAGCGCGTATTGGGTAATGATTTCTAAAGTAACGGGGTCTTCACGGACACGACTAACGTGCTCCAGTTCAGTCGTGGGTGCAGGACCCACAGTTGTGCTTGACTGCATGTACGGCGGTCCTATATTCGCCCGTAACCGCCGTACATGCAGTGAAGCACAATATGTTAGATTTCTGACCGGAGCATTTTCGTTCCGGGGTGTGCGTGAATTGTTCCTGTAAGTCGCTGGAATTATTTGTCTTTTTTTTCTTTTTTACGACTGGGGCCACCTCTTTTGAACGCCATCTTTCGCATTTTGAAAACTTTGGTAACTGGCTTTTCTCAAAATTATGTAAACAAAATTTTTCTAAACAGCTGGTATTTTCTACGACGGCGCAGGCGTGTTTTCGAAAATTTTGGCATTTGAGGCTCAGTACTGCGAGAACACGTATTCTAACAATTTTCTCTGGCGCTGCTTAGCACTGCATTTTTAAGCGTAGCTTGAATTGGCTGACTTGCGCTGTCGGTGGTGTTGTAAGCTGAAACGCCTTCAGCCAAGTCGACTTTATCGAAGTGCTCTACTGACGCTGACGATGATGGTGATATCGCCCTTGAATAGTTTGCCACGTCCCCGCTCTGGGAGAGTGGCCTTGGATAAAGTGTTGACTCTGTCCGTTTTAGAGGTGGTAGATTAAATTACAGATTAAAACCGTCCTCTTTATTATATTTCTCGGTCTCAGCTCTCGCTCGCCTCTTGGACATGACGCGGCAGCGCTCGAACATGTGTCGCGCTACATCACGCCCCAATGGGAGCCCATCAGCGGCGTCGTTCACAACAAGCCACGTCCCGGGTGCGGTCGCTCGCTCTCTTCGGGCAGTTCACCTTCAAACACAGAACGAGTAAGCCGTGCGTGGCTCTCGCTACGCGCAAGAGCGGGGCGCCATTCAAAAACGTGAGCCTTCCAGGTAGTCACAGAACAATGATTTAGAGCATCGTACATCAGACATTTGCTTTGGGGTAAAGCTCAGTAAATGAAAGGATTTCCTTTTGGTCGATTGACGGTTTTGCGTTTCATTTCGGTTATTACCTTTTCATTTTGGCACGTTCTTGCTCTCCTTCTGCGGTAAATGCGTTTCCAATTTGGTCGTCTTCTTTTCACTGAGGACAAGCTTCGCGGGCACCCCTTTTTTCAGAAAGAAGAGTTCATGTTTCAGGGGCGAAGCTCCTCTTGCTGGGGCCCTGTCCCGTCCCTCGTTGCTGCTGTATACGGCACGGCGCATTAATGATGATTGTGGCAGGATCCCCCTAGGAATTGGCCAACCAAAGATTGGCCGAAGAGGACAAAACGTTCAACGCGTTCGTTGCAAGCCAACAAGGAGAAGAGGAAGAAGAAGAGGTTCTCATTCGTCGCATGCGAGCTCAAGACACGTACCGGGGGTACACGACACAAAACGCTCTGTAGAAGGCGACGGCCAACGTGGCTAAAATGTCACACACCGAATTCGCCAACTTACCCACGGAGATTCTCATCGTCCAAAACAACCCCTACATAACCACCACAAACATCGACGTCGTCGACGGGCTTGTCAACGGAGCGGTGGAACGCTTGACGTGTCGAGTCTTTGATGTCCGGGCGAATGTTTCACGGTTTTACCGATAAGCTTTTTTGCTTGGCCCCTCTAATCACCATTCACTTCGTGGAGATGGCAGAATTTTTCAAGGGCAACGTATCCCCTCTGGAACAATTATTGGTTAAAGGGCTTCTATAATGAATGAAAAACCACTTACCTAGGTAATACCCCTGCCACACGGCAAATTTCTTGTCGTTTCCTATTGGATGTCATTCGTTCGAAATGACATTTGTTTGCAGCCACACGAAAAAATGTAATGACATTCGGTCATAATGACATTAGGTACCTAATGAGTTTCTGGGAACCATTCGACGGCGTTTAGCCAGCAAATGTATTAGCTCGACACCAAAAACTCAGTGGGAATGTCCACACAGAACAGATTACTAAAGCGTCAGTAGCATTATAACATATTCGCTTGCGCATAAATTTTCAAGCATTTATTTATTCATATAAAACAAGGCGACACGAATTGTAAAAAGAAAACTGCTAGTCCTTCTACCGGCCTGCCTTAGCCATTGTGGTGGGGGGCAGCGGCCATATTTGTTTCTGTTCTCCTTATTGGTATGACGGTAGTGTTTAATCGGGTTCAATAAGCTCCTGCAATTATGCTGAAAGTGCAATCATATGTGCAGTAGAGGTATTTAACCTCTTTTCACTTAAGTTTCACAAATATTGAAGCGCTTAATTAAATATTTTCTCTACGGAAGTTTTTACCCATCGCAACTGCCATCATTTAAAAAAACAGTTTTTCGCTGTCCAGCAGCACGTCAAAAAAAGGCATTACGTCGAGCGAGTGACATTTCATAGGATGGCATTAAATTTTTCGTGAGGCTGGGGAAAAGGCAACTAAAAGCAAACAAAACGAATACATATACTAGGAAATAGGCCTATAATAACTGCCTAATAATCGAGACTTATCGTACATTTCTGATAGCTCCACTACACTCAGAGGTATTTTCACTGCATATTTGCTTTATTTCCAGCAAAGAAACCATGTTGGCTCCTGCTTTCATCTACGTCTCCCCCATGCCCAGGAGCATGCCGCCAGTGCATCATTACCATCGTCTTCATGCCCAATCGTCTGCCCTGCAACAGCCTTTTAGAGATGATCCTGTGACCGTGACGTATGTTATGTTGACACAGCTGACTACCACCTTACGCAGGCAGTGCTGATCTTGGAAGGAAGGAAGGAAGAAAGACTTTGTTTAATGCCTGCAACAGACACAGTGTGTACACTGCCCCCGGACGTAGCCACTTGTCGATTCCGACGTCACCCCTACTCGGACCACTCCTTCGCTACTCGCTACGGGGTTGCAGTATACACTAAACGCAACGGCCTGGCATCAGCCACTAACTGCACGAGTCACACTGCAGAAAAGAGGAGAGGCCGCTTTCGCGCTTGCCATCGCATCCACAACGGCTAAAATCATCGTGAGGGACTCCAAAACAGGGTGCGAACTGAAACCGAACCAAACCAAAAACCGGACCCGAAGCGGTATTTTTTCCGGAACTGAACCCGAAACTGAACCATTATTTTTGGAGCGCACTGAACGCGAACCGGAGCTGAACCGAAAAAGTAAATATTGCTTACGGGTTCACAACAAAACGGTTCGACGAACCCCTTTATGTACGATCACCTTAAATGATCGTACCTGGACTTTTACTTTAGATTATTCAACACTATCAACGCCCTGCCTATTCGTGTCCGGAATTCGAGGAATGATATGCGCACCAATATTGAAATTCTATATCTCTTCAGGCCGACTGCACGACATTCCACTGTTGGCGGCACGCAGGCGGTATAGATCGTACGCTTTGCGCTTCCAGGTACAGGTTTCGCTGCTACTATACAAGCATTGTGCATCAACACAAAACGAACGGTAAAACAGCTAAAGAGTGCGTTTTAAAGCGAAGCTTTATTTTTCTC
Organism: Haemaphysalis longicornis; assembly: GCF_048455015.1. Lineage (NCBI taxonomy): Eukaryota > Metazoa > Arthropoda > Arachnida > Ixodida > Ixodidae > Haemaphysalis > Haemaphysalis longicornis. The sequence goes on along the minus strand of NW_027526295.1, from coordinate 49,675,577 downwards.
ACTGATGCCGTTGTATTCCAATACGCCCTGCAGGAAAATCAACTTTCGTTGTCGATGACGATGAATGATCGTGGCTGAAGTGAAGAAGAAAAACGCTTGCAGAGGCGGCCAAACAACCTGGGTCTCTCGCGTTGTGAAGTCGGCGTCTATGCGATCGCTCCATTTCGACATGGCCGAAGCGGTTTGCAAAACTCAGACGTCAACCAAAGAATGCCTGTGGTTGTCGCATCACTCAACACTATCGCATGGAGTGCCAGAACTTGTACGCAGCGCATCCCACGCTCAACAGACGGAGCCTGTAGCCTGGAGTCATTCACAGGCTAATGCATTCGCCAATATTGCAATATTCAGCCACGTTTATGCCGAACTTTGCAATGATCAATGCAAGTGGTGTACCAGCGAGCCCCACCCACTCACATGATTTCGGCTTGCGATGCTCATCCACAAACTGTACGAGCACACTTAGGCATTACCAGTGCGGAGCAGTGGGAGATTTTTTGCTTAGCTCCGACCCCGAATTACAAATAAAGGTCGTCCACGAAGCCGAAGATGCCGCTGGCGCCCAAGGGCGACCCTCTGCCATTTGAGGGGAAGGAATCCAGAGAGACTCCCACCTCTTCTTACTCTTGTAGCCCAGTTACATAAAGTTTCATACTAACATATATTAGTATGAAACTCTATACTCTGTTATCGGAGAAATAACGTTATTATTATTATCATCATCATCGTGGTCGTCGTCGTCCTCATCGTCGTCACCATCATAATTCTCCGACCGGTTTGTAGCGTATCCGTGTTCACTTTCTGAGGCAGTAAGTGCACATGCACTGAGCGCATTTACACAATAATCCGAGTGCGCCACGGAAACGTCATTAGCTGAGTTCGCGTCTTATATTTCCTGGCTTGGGCAGCGGATGATGGTGATGATGATGTTTATCGAATGACACATGCTCAAACATGGGATCGGCCAAAGATGAGTGGTGGGAATAAACGTATTATAGGTTGTGTATAAAGAAAATTTAGACCGGTTTAAAACGTTTTTGAAGGGAAAATTGAACTTAGAGAAAATGAAACAATTCGGAAGAATAAAAAAAACGAATGTCATAGGTTGCTAGCGGAGACGAAACCAATCATAGCGGCAATCATCAGCTGTAAGAAGTACAAACGATGACGAAGCAAAATGCCACACATCGGGGGAGTCATCATTATCATCATCCCCCGAGCTTTTGCTGCAAAATCGTGCCTGCTTAGCACAGGGTGTAAGCTCATCTTGTCCAAACGACCAGAAACATTTTCTCCGCTGTACTTCGGCCAAGACACGGTGGACAAGGATGACCCGCAAGCCTTCGGAGTGACTTGCTGCTTCACGTTCGTTGATTGTACTTTGGACTTGTTCGTACTCTCGTCAAAGCGATCGCGCCGCGTGGCGTCAAAAGCCACTCCGAATGGCTGTACTGTACGGCCAACGGATGCTGGTTAGGTGTCATATACGCAGGTTTTTGGTGCTGCACTGGTGCAGTAACAGGGCTCCGCATCCAGGAAAGCCCCCGGCCTTCCTTTGAAATATCCGAATAATTGCTAGTATTTTCTAATCATAATTTCTGCTCGCGTATACGAAGATATGGCAACCAACGTGGCAATGCCAACATAGACGTTGGAATTCGCAAGCGGAGAAGCAAATTACGGAAATCATTATTTCTCCTTCCTCGCTATCTTTACGAGTGCAGCTCAGAAATACCGTAGAATATTTGTTTGGAAATTCTTTGCGTTTGACAAATTTGGCAAAGTTTCAGATTCTCGGGGCCATATTTACTAGGGAATATAATTTTCCTGAGTCACAAATCTTCTTTTTATAGCTATTCGTGTACAGCCGACGCGTTTGACTGAGTTTTTACTACAAGGCGCGCCGTTGTCCATAGGCGCGCCGTTGTCATTGAGTTTGGAGAAATTGATAGGACGCTCGAGTTTCGGCATATGCGCTGGCGGTTGTGCCTTCGAAGTGGGTGAGCTCGGTTGGGTCGCGAGCGGGGGAAGACGAACCACTGGTATGCCGACGCACTCTAGCACGGCGTCTTTAAGGTCGCAGTAGAGATTTGGTCCCGATAGTTCCACGCGGAGTTGGGTAAAGACCTCGCTCGGGAGAGCCCGGCACGTGATGTTGTACCTTGTGGCTTGGCTAAAGAAGCCGCGGATGTAAAAGTGGCTCTCCATGAGCGCGAACCACAGCTCCGGGTCCTTGGGGTTAAAAGGTGGCATAGGAGGGAATGGCGAAGATGGTGGCTCGCTGTTGCCGCCTCGTTGATACCCCAGCGGGGAATGCATGGTTGGGTTGAGTCCGGTGTCTCCGGGTCACCAGTTTTGTAGGCTGAGGTGGACGTGGCGTAAGGAGGCGGGTCGCCCGCGCCCACAAATTCTGCACGGCGCCTGTGGCCGACTGGCCAGGGCCGCGGAGTAAGGAGACGCAGACGCAGTGCTGGCGTTCGAGCCTCGGGGGCCCACCTCGTTCTCTTCTTTTTAAGCCCACACAAGAGCGTACCGATGACGATGGGGCTGTTGTGGATGCTGCTACAAATGTAAATCGGGTAGCGTGCTGTGCGCGTTCAGTTCAGCGCTTGCTGCGGTTGACTTCACTTCACTCCGTTCTTCCGATGAAGTTCTACGAACACAACGGAAACACAACGGAACCCCGAGATGCTCCGCATCTACTCAGCGTTCCCTTGGGGAAGATGGGGCTAATTTTTTTCTCAATGGAAGCATGATTCGAGCCCTGCGTGAAGTCGCTTGCGGGTGTCAACTTCCCTTCGCGCAGTAATATTATAGCTAGATCGCATGAATAGTCACGAAAAGAATATGTGCAGTACTAAAAAGGTCCCAAAGTGAGCTACTTTCTAGCCCTGTATTTGCCGCGCACTGCGTCGGTCAGCTCGTACTTTATCGTGAGGGATGAGTTTTGAGCATGCCGTTCGTGCTTGGCGCGCGCGTGTTTTCTTTTTATTCTGGATGTTCGGTGGGCTTTTATGGAAGTACTACGCATTCTTTCATTCGCCAAAGGCTGCAGAAGAAAAAGGGCCCATCTCGCCGCGAGGGTGACTTGAGTAAATGCGTCGCATAGGGGGTGGGTGTATTGCGTAAACGTTAGTGTTTCGGGAGTTGGTGGTAGTGAATGCGTTGTATCAGCAGCTTCTTGACGTAGTTTGAATGAGTCAAGGATATAAGGCGCGTTCGTAGCCTTTCGTTCTGTGTCGGTTTTGTGGCGCAGTGGGAAGAGCACCATGTACCTCGCGTTCCGCCCACAGGTAGTGAATGCGTTGTATCAGCAACTTCTTGACGTAGTTTGAATGAGTCAAGGATATAAGGCGGGTTCGTAGCCTTCCATTCTGTGTCGGCTTTGTGGCGCAGTGGGCAGAGCACCATGTACCTTGCGTTCCGCCCACAGGGTCGTGGGATCGAAACCAGGCGCCGGTAAGTATTATTTTTTTATATAGTGTAGGGGGAGGGGTGCGGACCTGTTGTTGAGAGCGAGGAGGGTAGCGTGATGCGGGAGAGGAGGAGTGGGGGAGAGGGCGCACCTGGAACGGCTGTTGCGGACGCCGAGGCACACCAACGCCGACAACGCCGGGTGACATCGTGAGTTAAAGAAATGCTCTGCATTTAAAGGGGCCCTGAAAGGCATTTTGAGCACACTAAATGAACTAGCGCAATCGCTAGATTGGGTCGCCAACGTCACCTGTGCCAAGTATTACTCTTTTACGCGCAGCGGAAAGCTCACACTTTTGTTGCAAAGTTTGTCGCTTTTTTCTCACCCTTTCCTTCGTGTTTTTGGACGCCGCCATCTTCACATGTCTACATCATCGATTCCCAGATGTTCGTCATGAGCTAGACATCCTGCTATTGGGTGGCTTTTTCACGCACTTCCGGCGAAGAGATGAGTCGTCTGCTCAGCGTCGGCTCGCCGGCTGATCTGCCAGCGGAGTGCCGGAGTGCTTTGACATTTTACGACAAACGAAACAAGTGTAAACAAACGCTTAACAGTTTGTATTGAATGCAACACGGCCATAACACGACGTGGATTTTATCTTACGTGAGTACGTACCATAAAGAAAGTCCCGTGGCACTTCTTTGGTGCAATCGCAGAGAACGCCCTGAGCCGAATGCCCGGGTTTGACGCGTACATTTTATTCAACTTCAAAACAATCCAGAGATGCGTTTCGAACGAACGCAACGTCACAACATTCGTTGCAAGTCTGAACCGCGATTGACAGACGATGAGTTGCCTCCTCCTGCCCGTCGTAAATACGGCACTCACCTCACACCCGGTTTGCGGGGACGAGCAGCAAGTCACAACTCTGGCGCGCAAGCGAGAAGGCTTTTAGCCAGGCACACTACACATACCCCATGCGAGGTTGAGTGGTACGTCGTTCGAGAAAGATAATCCAGACCATGGGAAGCACTATCCACCCGCAGAAGTACAATGTCGCATTTCATCGCGAAACGAACGCGTCCACAACACACAGGAGGCGATGCACACACACACATACAGCTTCGGTCGCTGCATTGGCTTAGCTGCAAGCTTCGTTCGGACAATCAGCGATGCTACGACGATACAGAGCTGCGTGAGGACGACGTGCTAACCACTTCACGTATTTAAAAACACAGGGGCAAAGAACTAGGTTCATCGGAAGCAAAAAATCTTTCCTCCATTATAGTGCCTGAAATATACTGGCTAGTGTGCCGAGGGCGGGCTCCAGGCGTCCGCCGGGAGCGATATACGCGGCCGTCTGCCGCTTGGGGCGCTGCCGTGCGGGAGTGTGCGCGTTCATCCGGCCCGAGCAGATCGCGCGGTTACCTCCGAGCTGCGTAGCAGACGGCAGTGGCAGAACTTTCCATTCCCGCTTGCGACGAAAGCGAGCGAAAGCGACGGGAATTCTGTCGCGCAACCAAAATTTGTCCCGACCATTCGACAAAAACGATCGTCGCGCGACAAAGCGACGGAATTCCTGCCGCTCTCACTCGCTTTCGTCGCAAGTGCGAACGGGCCTTTATGCGCAATCTCCGCCCCACATAAAACAAGCTCTTGCTTGTCGCCTGAGCATACGGTTGATATCTGCCTACGTTACACTGTGCTTGCCAGTGTATTTAAACGATGTCACTAGGTTTGAAACGTACGCGCTCGGCGTGCAGCTTTGTAAACGCAAGCGGTTTCACATACGCACGCTATTTTGCTGCTAATAGAGTTTTAGTACAGCGTTTGTGGCCTTTGCATACGCTAAACGCTAAATTTTTGCGTCCCGCTACGTGACACCGCGATGGGAGTTTTAGTAGAGCGTCTCATCAGTTTTGCGTAGCGACACACTAATGCATACGGCGCCATCTGTCAAATGTTTTCCGAAATGTCTCGCCGGCTGATCTGCTAGCGGAGTCCCGGAGTGTTTGGACATTTTACGACTATCCAAACAAGTGCAAACAAACGCTTTCCCGTCAGTGTTGAATGCAACACATGGGTGCAGCTTGTCAGAACACGGGTACTCGCTGATCGAGTGCAGCGTTGGTTTGCTCTTCGCCTTCACGTTCATCGCCGCTGATAAAGCGATCCGATCCGGCGCGTTTTGTGCACGGGTTCTGTGTCGGTTGAAAATGTCTTTTTTCACATGCCGCCGGTAGTAGGAATTACAACCACCGCAAAATAACACCCGGCACCAGCGGGGCCACATCTGAGACCGCGCTTTTTGGATAAACAGTGCGCGGTGCACCAAAGGGAACGAGCGCACGATTCTCCCCACGCGGCTGCGAGTTCGCCGCCGATACCAACTGCAGCCCTGCAGCTACGTACACCGCGAAAGGGCAAGGCCGGGCCGCACACATGCGGCCAGGTCATTCGTTCGCTTTTCCAGCCTGTCTCCATGGTGTCTACAGAGATGAAAAAGCCGAAAGAGCTGGCCCGTAGCAGACGGCAGTCTGTGGGAGCGCAATAGCGGAAGTACGTCACCGCTGAGGAGCGGAGCATCATGGGAGGGGAGGCCAACAGCGAAGAAACAGTTGAAAGGAGGAGGAAATACGGCGCGACGATAATTCGCGGTTTTTGATTTACGATTTCTCAGCTAATACTCATCGCTTTAACAAAATTCTTGCAGGAGGAGATTGCTAATACATTGCTTTATTTGGTTACATGTACATCCATGCATCGGCGGAAGGCATTTCAGGACCCCTTTAATAAGCGATCCGCTTAAGTTGCAACCTTCACGTAGCGCCATGAGTAGCGTAAGTAACGACCGTAGTAACCCGTGTATCGGTCGTTTACCGCACGTTCTGCCTTTAATAAGCTATCCGCTTGAGTTGCAACCTTCACGTCGCGCCATGCGTAGCGTAAGTAACGTACGTAGTAACCCGTGTATCGGTCATTTACCGCACGTCGCCTGCTGTTCGGCCGTAGCCTATTTTCCCAAGATCAAATTTTTCGAGCGGAATTTTCTAAGCGGTAGTGTGCACCCAGGTTTGTTGCCCACGTCGCGAGCAAAGGACGCTCAGCGGTCGCCGCGAGGCACGCGCTCACGAGTGCTCGGCATTTTCTCGCTCTTTAAGGTTTTCGCAGTTTTTTTTTTTTTTTGCTAAAGCCTTTGCGTGTGCTTGGGACGATCGGCGGTCGCCCCCAGGCACGCGCTCACCAGCGCTCGGTAATTTATTGATAATTTAATTATTCGTTGCCAGTTTATTGGTAATATATTGGGAATGTTTAACGCGTTACAAGCCACATGTGTTGCGCGCTACACATTACGGCCAGCTTCAACAAATCCGCTCTTAAAAATGCCAGGTATGCAATTTATTTTATCAAGTGGTTTTGGTTTATTTTTCAAGTTTCCTCTGCGTCCCAGAGGATCCTTAGCTTGTATATATATATTGCGGACTGGTCCCCCCCCCCCCCCCCTTTCCCCATTTCAACCTCAGGGCAGCCCGCATCGGCTCGAAGCGTTTCAGGAATGACCTCCTGAGAAACCCGCAGGATGCGAACCAACACGGATGTAGTTTCAATGTTTGCGTTCTCAAAGAGAAAAAGACCCGCCGCGGTGGCTCAGTGGCTAAGGCGTTGCGCTGCTGAGCACGAGGTCGCGGGCTCGATTCACGGCCGCGGCGGCCGCTTTTCTGATGGAGGCGAAAAGCAAAAAACGCCCGTGTGTACGAGATTTCGGCGCACGATAAAGATCCCCAGGTGGTCAAAATTAATCCGGAGCCCTCCACTACGGCGCGGCTCATCGCCTGCGTTGCGTCGGCTCGTTAAACCCTACAATCAATCAATCAATCAATCTAAGCAAAAAAAAGGGGGGGGAGAAGAAACGCGACAGCCTCAAAAGCTGCTCCTCCGGTGCCTCCCCGACTGCTTTTTTGATGCATAATGCGTATTTACGAAGTCGCTCGCAGATATGGGCAACAGATAAGGTCCAAAAATAACTCCAGTGCCAGATTAGGAAACTTTGGGGCCCGGGGCTACTGCGGCCTAGGGGCCGCAATGATGATGATGATGATGATGATGATGATGATTCCGCTTTAATATGCGAAAATTTTTGAAGCCCATGTTATGCTCTCTGACCAGTGATAAATTATACATAATTTTACCATTTCCGGAAACTAATTTCTTGACTTGATGTCTAGTGTTATATTACGGATTTTATCAGGCGCAAAAAGTTCGTATGGTTTGATTGCCGGTCAATCACAGATTCACAATTAATCGAAGCTCTGCCGGCCTGCACACGACATGGTACAGAAGAGTATTTTCTTACAAAAACCATATTTTAATAAGCCTGTAAGGTTTTATTTTATTGTAGAGTTCTCCACCTGCATTATGGGAGGGCTCAAAGTCCGCGCAGGCAGCTGTCACTCACAGAAATCTGCTACCCGCAACGGCTTACGGGCCGAAATCCTGTAGGTTACCCGCGCAGACGAGAAAGCACGCGGCGGTTTGTACACGCGCCGCCTTTGAAGGAGGTTGGGGCGGAGGGGGGGGGGGGGAGGCGGCGGAGGAGGGGCTCAGCCATGTGGCGCAACGCAAACTTCCTATCGCATCACGATAAGCACAAAGACGATAAGCAGAAAAGTGTCGCTTTTTGGGATGGGGAGCGGTCCGCTTCGTGCGTGGGTTTGCGCATGGCCGTCGAACTTTCAGCGGCGATGAACTTCTGTTGCGCAGCCGTGATGGTCTTGCTAGTTGGCAAGCCGTTACACAGAAACGGGTCCCCTTTGGGTTTGAGAGTAACAGGTGAGCACGAGACATGGCATCAGACAACAATTTATTAGGTAAGAAATGTCTCTGCTCACTCCCGCGCTGCTGCTTCCATCGGTGCCCCGCAAAAGTTCTAGCAGTCAGTAGCTCGTTGTCGATCGGTCGGGTCGTTGCTCGGTCGTAACTGGCAGTGAAAACACGCTAAAGATTCTCATCTAGATTAGGGGTCTACGACGGCAGTGAGTATGGGTGGACCTCTCGATTTCTAGTCCTTAACACGTCTGCCGCGTCTACTGTTTTCCCGTGCTCCTTCGGGGTTTCAGGTCCTCCAGCTGCCGCCGCGAACAAGCGGGGGACCAGATCTGCGGGCCGCCCTTTGGTACGCGCTGTCCTGCGGCTCATTCCAAAGCGAAAAGCGCCAACGTAAACCAACAGCTTACCACAGCCGAGTCGCGGCGGAGGTCCGTTTTCAAGGCGGCATCGAAGGGCCGCATGCAGGACGCGTTTTTAAGTGGGCACAGCATTCGTCATCCCCAAAGCGAACAGTCGTTGCCGTTGTTTTGTTTGGCGTCCACGCCTGAGCTCGTCACACCACCTAGGCCTGCTCATTCCCCAGCTCGAAGGGAGCGACTATGGTCGGGCTCGCCCTGCGGTCTCTGCGTACACACGGAGTGGCACCTAGAGAGTTACGCTACGAATGGAGTCGCGCGGACATGCAGCTTCCGCAACGCTTCTTGATCATACAGCCTGCAGAGGCTACAGCACAGCGGCGCAGGCTGAAGCCGAACGACCCCGCGAGTGGCCTACGCAACACTTGAACATTTAAATAACCATATATACGCTGACCATTCAGCGAGAAATATTCAGTCGATATCAATCACGTTTATGCGATTCAACTAATCCGTTACTGTTACTCAACAGGCTTTATTGAATGGGTCGTCATCGCAATGAACTTCCTTGTCAAGCGAAGTGTGTTGCAGAAACTGTGTATGACCCCTTAGGGCAGTGCTTTTGTTGTCAATACTAATGATATATCATGTCCCTCAAGCTTAAACAATTTACCATGTTCTTCAGACATTATTTCATTATTCGCATACCTGACCCTTTCTTATAACGAAACGTGAGCCGAAGCATCCGCGTACCTCGATAACCGTGTACCGAAAAGACTACCGAAACGACCTGTGCCGAAAAAGACCGGAGCCGAGCTTGGAACCTTTTTTATGTGGATTCTTAGGCCCGGACAAGCTGTGTACCAACGACTTTTTGTCAAAGACATCTTCTCATAAACCTCGAAAAAACAAGGAAGAGGAGTAGGAATAACTAAATTAAAATTAAATAAACTCGAAGGTTGTCAACCATAACTTGAGGGGTCCCCCACTCCTCCCCACCTGTCACGAGTTAGTCATCCTCGGTGTGTGACGTTGAAGCTCCTACCTTCAACTTTCAATGCGGGCAGCGAGCACACTCAAGTTATATTTTTTTTCATACGGTCGAGCAGGGCCCCTGACAGCTGCGGGCCCAGTGCTGCAGCCCCCGTAGCCCCCTCCCCTCTTCCCCCCCTCCCCCTTAATCCCGCCCTGGATCACTCGTCGCTCATTTTGCTGCGCTTAAATCTGCAGTGTTTTGGTTCTCGTTCGCTTCTCTTTGCCTTTCCGCGCACTAAACAACTTGTTATGGTGACGTCTGCAAGTAAACTGCAGGTTTAAGGCACTTAAAAAAAACAGCTGCGTCTTGGTAGAGCGCTCAAACGCCAACAAGAGCTACCCGGGGAGGCGGTTCTGCGCGCTTCTTGGCCGCTCTTGCGGGCGTGGGCGACGGCAGCAGCATATCACCACTGTCACCTTCGAACACGTCTGCACAAGTGAATTCTATTTATTGTCGCCTCGTTTAGACCTGATATTGGCACTGTAAGAGGTTGGTGCGTTTTGCAGAGCAGACAACAAGTGCGGCTTTGCTTCGAATATGCACGTCGTAGAAAAATATGTTTCGGAGATGTGATAACCCAATAGCTGACAATAACTTGTGCCTTTTATGGGGATATAAGCAACGCGAAAATGTTAAGTACACTCAAAGGCTGTGCGTTGTCAAATATGTGCCCAATCAATCTTTATAGCAAGCACCAAGGTATAAGTTATATGAAACCACTTGAAAATGAACGGTCTGCAAGTCAGGAATAAATAGAATAGTCGTACAGGAATGAAAAATACCCAGTGCAGCTTCTGAAATGCTGAAGACGTTCGTTTAAGCAAGGTAGTATTCAGACCAACAAGATGCGAAATGAATGCACTGATATTTCGCAAGACATTGGGGGTGGGGGGGGGGGGGTGTAGGGGGGTATAACTCACGCTCAACTATCATTGTTTACAAATGCGGAGCGAAATCAACGAACGGACGTTTTAGTAATCACACACACACACAAGCTGCGTGTTCACTATTCGTTTGTTTTTCGCCTTCAACGAATGGCTGATCACTCGGCGGACGCATTTTTTGAATACAGGGCAGGCAGTTCACAAGCTATACGAGGTGTCGTTGGAAGAGTTGATTGATTGATTGTAGGTTTTAACGCGCCGACGCAGCGGAGGTGATGAGGCGCGCCGTAGTGCAGTCCTCCGGATTAATTTTGACCACGTGGAGAACTTTAACGTGCTCCGAAATCTTGTACACACGGGCTCGTTGAAGAGTGTGGTATCTGATAGGGCTCTCTTATTTCGGTTTATGTTAGATTCTGCAGTCCCCCCATGTCATATAACAACGTTTCGAAGAAGAGTTTAGTCGCGGAAGCGCATTACGCTATAAGCCCGTCTCCGCGCTTCTCGTGGAGGATAAGTGTAACAGATTTATCTTTGCGAGCGCTCACCTCGGGACAAGAGGACCCAGCATTAAAATTTGTCGTCGTGTGCTGACTCCCGAGTATAATTTCGCATTATCCATCGTAGTTCTTTCGTAAAATGTTTGTGAAATTTATGCCGCATTGGCTTGTTCAGGGTAGTAAACAATATAAGCGTAACTTGCGTGCTGTCAGGTATGAGCGCTCCGGTAGATTATACAAGCGCACAAAGTCGATTTACATCACAGTGTGTATGGATGCAGGAAACACGGCTTACGGAGACACTGCCACTAAATTATCAGCTGCATGCGTGTGCCGGCTTCGGGACGCCGGCCTGTGACACACAACTGGTGCTCATACAGACCGAATTTACCACACTAAGATCGCGTCATAAACGTTTATACTCTCGTAAACACCACGCTTGCAAACAGAGTGCCTGCTCCACATTATTCCGTATTTCGAGCGCGTAAAAACGGTAAATCGCAGTCTTTAACGAGCCGCAAAAGCAACGGCGACAGGGGGGAGCAGGCCGGAGACTCCCGCGGCTGCTTTCGAAACGGGCCGGTAGGGGGATTTCAGTGGCGCCCCTACAGGCCGCGCTCGAGGCGTAGAAACGTGCCGTTAGGTCCACTGTCCGCTATAACTGGCCACGTATCGGATTGAGACTAGAATTTTTGGTCCATTTGTGCTAGCCTTGGGGTAAAATTATCACAGTTTTTCGCGCATCTCGTCTTGATGAGCGCAAAGATCTCCCATGAGGCCGAATTGCTCTCTAAGCGGTCTCAAATAAATCTCGCCCGGTTGGTTACAGATCACCGCCCAGTCCAGACAGCAACATTCCTCCGCGAATCCTGTGGTTGCACAAAAACCTACCCTGGATGCAGTTCTTCTACGTCGAGGCGGTCTTCATCGCCGCTGTCACCGTGCTCGTGGCCGTCGGCGCTGCTGTGATCGACAATGTTTCGGGCGCCCTCACGGCGCCCTGCACGACGAAGCCTTGCGAAAACGCCTTGCGTCTAACGAGACAGGTTGAGCGGGCCAGCCTGCCTACGTGCGACGGCTTCTACGAGCACCTCTGCGGCGGGGGCTTTCCCGGGGAACTCCTACGCCACTTCCAGGTCGAGCACGTCGTGTCCGACACCCTTCGCGACAGGGCCAGGAAGGCCACAGTCCTCAGCAGTGCAGTGAACAAGTTGTCCGTGTTCTGCGCCAGCTGTCGCTTCCAACTGATGGTCCACGGTGCATTCTACGGTCTGGGCGACCAAATCACAGACGTCCTCCTTGTGCTGAAGGTACCAGCCCATACTAGTCTTTGAACATCACTCATCCAACGCTGCCATTCCAATTTTTACCGGTCCTGCACACAGACCGGGCAGCGAATCAGTTATACAGGCATGATTCGTAAGAGTTTAATGTTTTTTTTTAATTATATTGAACACATTGAAATAAACAGACAGCTACGTACAGAACGAGGTCTCAAAGTTCAAACTACCGACGGAGTCTCCTATAAGAATCCTTGTTGTACTCAACTTCAGAATGTTTGGCAATTCAGTTTCGGTGTACGAAAGAAACAATATGGAAAGATAGAAAATAAAAAAAAATGACCGGAAACGTTTCAGCTCTCAATACAGTTCTGTAGTATAACATGAAATAGCAAGGATGAATACAGCGCAAAAAAAAAAAAACATTGCACCAGGGAAGATGTGCTGTTACCAAGGCAACGTGCGACGTTCAGGGCTAGCATAATAAATATTCATTGCCGGGTTATGTACTATAATCGGAATAACTCCAAAGGAGAAAGCAGTTTAATCTAGGCTGAGAAGAACTTAAATAAGAGGATAATATAATTGCAACCGGTATTTTCTCTCGGGACGGTGGGCCGGAAAATATATCTTTTTATCTACCTGCCATATTTACGGCGCGCTTTCAGAAGGAGGATGTAGCGCCTAGAAAATCTGGTGATATTACACTTCTCGAAATGAGCCTCCTGAAAGCCGTGAGTTGCGATGTCATGAGGGCAAACTATCCGAGCCCTGTGTGTCCCGAGTTGCTATGTATCCCACAGGTGCTATGTTTACCGCTATAAATCCCGAGAAACCGGATGCTTGTAAACAACTCTGGAAGAGGTGGCCACTAAGCACAGTACATATAACTCACCGACAGCTGTCAGCCGCGCAGCTAGAAGAAGCCACATTCAGCCCAAGAATGCCTGCTCATATATTGCATTAAGGCTTAGACGGAAAACAATTGATTCTCACCTCACTTTCCTAGCCTCAGCAACTGTGGGGACTCGTGTTTCATAGGCGGATGATCATATTCTGGCTTCTTTGTGTGTGAACGGCACAACACAGCACCCGCGTGTCTCACGGAGGCTGGATTAATGTGTCGATACCGGCTAGATGGTATGGCATCATATGAGTTAAGTTTAGCTGCCATGAACGTCTTCAGAAAAAAGTATACTGGTAGGACACACAAAGGTGTACTGATAACTGCGCTTTATTTAGCATTAACGCCGATCATCAAGCCCCGAAAACACACCATGTGATCACTCTTCAGAGACACGTGTAATAGCGCTGCTGCAACTGGGGACTCTAATGATCCAGATAGTCGATTTTGCAGGAAATAGTTCCACCGAAATCTTGCTAACTCATCTATCCGGCGTCCTGTTGAACACGTATGTTTCAAACATTTCTCTTTCTCGGTGTTTGGCGCACGTCTTCGATGCTCTGGTCTGGTCCATTTCTGAAACACAGATTCATGCGGTGCATTGAGTCTTGCAATGAAGCCCCAAGTTGATTCGCGTTCCTGTGTTTAGTGTCCCACAATGTTCCAGCAGGCTGTCGTTTAGCCAGAGTCCCGTTTGCCTTGTATACACACGATGGCACTTCAAAGGAACTTGATACACCACGTTTCTTTGACACGCTGCGAACGCAGTGCGACTTCTTTCAGTTTATACGGGCGGCCTGGGCTCGAAACGGTAAACTGGACGGCACATATTACGAGTTTGTTAGGTGCTATAAATAATGCACGAACGCCGCATTCTTCTTGATCCCGGGCGAAATGCCGTGCAGGTATAGAAGCATGCCACTTTTTTTACCTTTCTTCTGTCGGCTGTCCTTTTCCACATGCTGTCGTGCTTTTACAGGTGTCTTTCAACTAATATCATATGGTGTATGTTCAAAGCTTTATAATCACCGTCATTGGTTAAAAAAACTGCAGTTCTTAGTAGATCTGTGACGTATCAATATACTTTTTCCTGAAGTCCTTATTGATTTTTTTTAAACCAAGTTCATATGATTTACGGTGACAATTATCTGCGGCGCTGCCTCGTCGGTGCCTTTAAAACATAACCCGGCCTCCTGCCCTTAGGAATCTGGGTACTGTTAAATGAGTACTAATAGAAAAGCGGCAGGTTAGGCTAAAAGCAAGAAAAAGAAATCACGTTTGCCACTGACGACGAGTGTTGAAAGGCGAAGCTCTCTTGAGTGGGAAAATCAAATTGGGAAGCGCCATAGTCAAAGCCGCTGAAATCTAAGTCAACGCTGCAACGGCCGAAGTGAGAACTGCTGGGGAGTCAGTCCGTATTTAGAGAAAAGCAAACGAATATGCAACGGGAAAGCTGACATTACCACAACGCGTTGGCGTCGTGCAAAGCGAATTTCTAACGAGAAATTTGAGCCCCCACCCTATATTTGGTCAAAGAGAATCTTGTCAATTCCCAACTGCTTCGGCCGTGTCAGAATGCCGCAGTTGGATAGACGTCGGCCTCATACGGGAGTGATCCAGCCACATTCAATTATGTCAACAGGAGACATGTTTTCTTATGTTCTCAACCTCATGGTGTACCCTCCCAATGTGCACAGTTCGCTTTAGTGCATTGCGTTTTAGGTAACCACACCTCCATCAAGCCAAGCAAGCTTCGCTTTAAAAAAAATCACGAATCCTTCGTCCCTCGTACCGGAAAATGTGTATGTAACGAGATGCGCATACTCGCCAGAGTGCAGCAAGATATTCGATACACATTACAGACAATGCCACTACTGACATTCTAATATATTTTTTCGAAGTGATCTCGATGCAGCAAAACATTGTCGGGTTCCACGCAGATGTATAAATCGACGTAACGCGAAGCTTTCATCCTTTCATACTTGTGTGGGAATGACTAGTGGAGTGAGAGTATTGTGATTGCCGTAATTTTTCATTATTTCGAACGGTGTGCCGTGGCAAGTGGGTTTAGAAATACAAAATGTAAAATGAAAAGATGAAAGTTTTAACTTCAATGGAGATGTCGCCACCACATCCAAGCTCAGAAAATGCGTTATACATGGAACTGCCTCTGGCGCCTCTCCAACTATCAATTGGCCGCCGCAGCCAAGTTTTCGGCATTGTCCGAAGAACAGATAGTGGTATCATATAACTACCCTCGCTCTCCCCTCTCCCCCCTCCCGGGAGAGGGGTATGGGGCCCCGCGGGCGCCATGAGCGGAATCGGCGACCGCTGCCTGATGGTACGATAAAACCACGTGTCGCAGGATGCAAGAAACGGAAGCAACAGGCAGCAGCAGTCTCCTCCAAACCTGGTTGAAGAGCCAAATAACGTTCCGCTTTAAACTCAAAGGCTCCGTCCAGAAGCCTTAGCTACGTGAGCAAACAAGCTGTTCCAGGCTGAGCGAGGTGTATTGCATCGACAAAGTGGCACACATCGAAAACGTGTACGTTAGGTACGGTGTTACAGTCGTGTTCTCCGCTCCCCGGAAGTTGGCTTGGCTATGTCCCCCGTAAGTGAGGGCCACAAACCAGAGGAACGGGACAGTGGTCATGGTGTTTTAGGAAGTAGAAATTCCCGGGCCTTTCCGCAACGCGGGCGTAGCCAGCATTGATGCCTCACCTGGATAATCGCTTTTGGGATGTCAGATAATACGTCTGCTTTTTGTAGTAAGAGTATTTGGGTAGCGTTTATAGCTTGACGGGTTTTCTGAAGTCTGCGTACTTTAAAGGGGCCATGAAGACAAAACACAAGTTTGGTTCATTTAAAAGATTGCCTCGTTAGTATCATAGTGAAACCACTTTTAATCTAAAGTTCGCTCAAATAAGCTACATAATTAAGAAAAAAGGGAATGGTCATGCTACCCATTACCTCACTTCCCGCAACAGAACCTATGATGTCACACCAACAGACAGCTCTGCGATTTGCGGAGGCCGGCAAAAGCAAACTCAGATATGGCAGAGCTTGTAAGCTTGCCGAACGAGCTATGTGCGCTTAAATATATGGCGCATTCTTTTTTTAACGGTAAGAATGGTAGGACAAAAAGTGGAAAGTACAAATGCACACGTAAGCGTAGAACTACCGATGCGTACTGCTGTTGGTACTTCGCTCAGTATGCTTGGTTTAGCGGCACAGGACTTCCGGGCTTTGGGATTGTCTCAGACGACACTGGCCGATTGACGCAAGCAACCGTGTATTACGTGACAATATTTGTCGAGCGAGCAATATGCTTCACGAAACGAGTGCTTTCTCTCTGAACAAAAACAAGCCAGGTTTAAGCAGGGTCAAAAAAAATTCCCGCGCCTTCCCGCGAGGGGAACACGAGTAAATGCAGAGCATTGGGGCCTCAGTACTGATTGAAGGCAGTGTTGCTTCCATCGCTTCTTCCGTGTTGCTGGAGTAGCAGACACGAGTAAACGTGGGCACGAGCGTCAACCAAGGAAGGAAGGAGCAACGCAGTGACTGAAACACGAGCGACCGCTAGCGCTATATTTGCAGCGCGCGCAGTAGAGGGACAGCAGTACGGGGGGGGGGGGGGTGGGGGGGGGGGGGGGGGAGAGCGCACATGCGCAAGCAGCGCTCGCCCTTCCACGCCCCACCGCGCTGCTATCACGCACCTGTTACGCCGAGACCGCGACGGAGGGAACGGGCTGACTATGACGCAAGCGCGCGCCAGCTGCTGTTGAGAGAGAGGAGGGAAGGTGAGGCGCACCTGCTGCGGACGCGGAGCTGTTGACACCGTCCGACGCCGGAAGAGGCGAGGCTAAGAAACGCTCTGCATTTAATACAAACCAAACACATAAACGGCTTGCCGTGTTATGGTGGTGCCATCTAGGTTGACTGACGGTAAACCATTCGGCTTCGCATTCGGCTGCAGAGTGGTCGGTTCGTATGATGTCATTCCAGACAACGAAAACACACGATTTCGTGAGAAAATCAAAAGTTTAACTGAAAATCCTTTGTCAGTGAATAGAGCATCGTTTGCATCCGGAAAAGCGCCGGGGGCACTATAAAACACGAATTTCAAATAAAACGAACGTATTTTATCTATATACCACTTTAAGGTATTGATCACGCGCACATAGATTCTTCTGACTTTAATATGAGTTAAATTAGCTGGCATTGTTTATGAAAATGCTGAGTGCATTTTTCTTAGAATACTTAACACCTCAGTGACTATATTATTTTGTAAAATACTGCCTCCTAAAAATATAAGTTCTTTTATCGACACGTTGCTATGAAGCATTGTTTTCAGTTGTTTCTGTAAGGCCTTGAAGTTACGAACGAAATAAAGACTTATTGTTCCTGAGAATTTTGTACGCAAATTATTTCAGTGGCTGCGATGCAACCAATCCGCGTGAGACTTTTGAGCAACGGCGGCAAGAAGAAACGTCGCCAGCTGTTGCAGCAGAGCATTCTGTTTCGTGCTGCTGGAATGGAATGAGTAGAATTTTAAATGCAGAGCATTCCTTAGCCTCGCCTCTTCCTGCGTCGGACGGCGTCCACAGCTCCGCGTCCGCAACAGGTGCGCCTCTCCTCCTTCCCTCCTCTCTCTCAACAGCAGCTGGCGCGCGCATGCGTCGTAGTCAGCCCGTTCGCTCCGTCGCGGTCTCAGGTGCGTGATAGCAGCGCGGTGGGGCGTGGAAGGGCGCGCGCTGCTTGCGCATGCGTGCTCTCACCCCCGTACTGCTCTCCCTCTACTGCGCGCGCTGCAAATATAAAGCGGCTAGCGGTCGCTCGTGCTTCAGTCACTGCGTTGCTCCTTCCTTCCTTGGTTGGCGCTCGCTCCCACGTTTACTCGTGTCTGCTACTCTAGCATCACGGAAGAAGCGCAGGAAGCAACACTGCCTTCAACCAGTACTGAGGCCCCAATGCTCGGCATTTACTCGTGTTCCCCACGCGGGAAGGCGCCGGAATTTTTTTACCCTCCTGCTGCTCGAAATGATTCTTACAAATATAATGGTGTTACAAATTACCAATAGTGACGGTGTACGCCCAACCAGGTTTTGTGCAGCAAATTGCTTTTAGGTGCGCTAAGCCCCACACAATGAATATCGAAATTTGTTGGTATTCACATGTCATGCAAATTTTCGTGTACAGTTTGTTGCGAATTGACAAAGAGATTCACTAATGCGCTATCATATACCGAAGACATCAAGTGTGATTTCTCTTTTCTCCTTTTATAGATACGCCTCAACGATGTATTTGAAAGCGCAAGCTCCGAAGAACGCACTCTGCAGCTGGTCCTGAGGCTGACCCTGTTGTTCCGGATTGACGTTGGGCTGAGACTTCGCATTTTAGATGGCCGGGTGCACCTGACAGCTGCGGATTCACTGAGAACACGGCTCAGTGTTAACAGAGCCGAGTTGGAGGCTATACTTCTCTCCGCGCTGAACGCCACCAGCTTTATTAAAACGTCCGAACATCGAAACACGAGCGTCGTGGGCTTGGCAACTGAGCCACTGGCCGAGTTGCTTGTTGCCGATGACGTGCTGTCGACACTGCGGCGGGATTACGCCGAGCCTGTTCTGCTGCCACCTGTCCAGCTATTCGAGCACATTTATCCGAAGAACTGGTCAGTGTGGTATCAAGCCATGTAGGGCCTGGCTCAGACACAAACGCAGGTCAGGTTTCCCGAACCATTGAGCTTGGTGTTCGCTCAAGGGCTGTCCTTCATGCGCACCTTCACGGGCTTCCTTTTCGGCCGATGGACACGGGACACCCGGTCTTTGTGGCTTCTGTTCCACGCCATTACGCCTGTCTTGGAGATCAACGCCTTGCAGAACACCAGCACAGACCGCGCAGAGGACGTCGCCGTCTCCTTCTGCTACCGGCAGTCGGTGGAGACGGTCTATGGTGTGGCACTGGATGCGTTGATTGCAGTGGACGTCGTCAGGGTGCATGAAGGCGCGTACTCGGGCGTGGTGGCAGTTTTATACCTGGTTCGTTCTCAGGCCATTCAGACGGCACAGATGCTTTTTCAAGGCGGCCTGCTACATGAAACTTTCGAGGTACGCAAGGTATAGCAAACGGCTTTTCCGTGGTATAGTTTATTGGGAAACTTACTCCAGGCATGCCTCCTACGCCATGCTATGCCTATTTCCCTCGTTGTCCTGGACGAGGAACAGTGTTTATTGTATTTATCATTTCATGTTCCCTTGCGGCTTCCTCATGCTGATTAGTACTGTCTCTGCGGGTTTTTTCATCCACTAATTGGCTCTCATCTAAAGAGTACATTTTTGGTGGTTGTCCGTGTTAATTTATTTTTATTTGCTTCAAACCTGCCAGAGCTTTGATGGAGCGGATGTTGTTCCCGCTTTATTTCATGTTATTTTGGGAGAGGCGGAACACAGAAAACGAAAAGAAAAAAGGCTGTGTCAGTGAGTTGGCAACTTTGTACATTCGAAATAGATTATATATTATGAGTTCATAATTCTCCTGCTCGTTGAAAAGCAACAGTAGAGCGCAGAAGTATTCCACGTTAGATTGTGTATTTTGCTGCATAAATGCAGAGTTGCATGAGATGAAAGATTGCGTGACACTCATCGTCGTCGTCGTCATCATCATCATCATCATAAACAGCCGAGTAGGTCTAGTGGAGGACGAAAGCCTCTCCCATCGCCATCCAACCAGCCCCGTCCCACGCCGCTCGTGATTATTCTTTGCCTCCGAAAGTTTTTATTTTATCCCTCCATCGAGTAATCACCTTTCCCCTTCTTGTAGACCCCTCCCTCGATATCCACTCAGGCCTTTTGGTATTTTACCGGTTGTCATATCGCCTAAGTGCGTGGCCAGTCCAAGTCAATTTCTTTTTCTTTTTTCGAAATAATCTTGTTGTCTAGTTTGTTGTCTGATCCAGGAAGCTGATTTCCTCTCCCTTCACGTTTCTCCTATCATTATCTTTACAATGGCTGGCTGAGCCGACGTAGATGTGCTTTCAAGTGTTCAGGAAGGCGACCAGTTTCCGCTCTCTATATAATCACCGGCAGGACGCATTGGTTGTATTCTCTCCATTTCGGTGATAGAGGTACGTCAGTTCTCATTATTTGCGAGTGTTTGCCTAGTGCACACCAATCCATACTTACTCTACGCCGGATGTGTTTTTCGTCGTAGGGATCAGCACAGACCACCTTACCTGTGTAGTTATAATCTTCTACTTGTTCTAGCATTTCGGCACATGCGCCGAACAGGGTGCTTGCGGCAGGTTTATTTTTCGGTACTTTGGATTTATAATTATTTATTTTCAGCCTTATCGCCGCGCTTTCGAAATTTAGTTGCTGGAGCATTTTTTCCGGGTTTTTTGGAGATTCGCTTACCAAGGCAACGCCTGGTGCAAACCTCAAATAGCTGACGTGTTTTCCGTTTATCCGCAATGCCGTGTTTGGCCGATAAAGCTCCTGACTACCTCCTGCGGACAAGGTGCGAACAGTTTTGGCGAGACGGTATCACCCTGACGTACGCTCTTACGGATCGGGAATTTGTCGCTTGGCTTGTGAAGAATTATCCTGGCCGTAAATCTTTTATATATGTTATCTAAGAGTCTTATGTAGGTGTCCATTATCGCATGCTCTTTCAATGTTCCTAGCACTGCTGCGGTGCTAACATAATGAAACTTTTATTTCGTAGTCTATAAATGCCACATAAAGCGGTTTATTATACTCTGCGCATTTTTCATCACTGGATTTAAGACCTAGATGGGAACGATATTTGAGAATGTTTTCCTAAACACAGCCGACTCTCTGGGTTGAAAGAATTTTGGCTGTTATTTATTCGGTTAACTATTACTTTGGTAAACAGCTTGTACACAACGGACAGTAGGCTGAATTGTCTATAGTTCTTAAGGTCTTCCGTGTCGCTCTTCTCGTGAATCAGAATTACATTGGCGTTTATTCAGGGTGTGGGTACTGTAACAGGCTCTACGAATTCTGAAATTGGTGCAGCATGATTTTCCAGAACAATAACTACCCTCTCCTTTAAAGATCCACTGTATGGCATCGCCACATGCAGCTTTTTTCTCTTTTCATGACGTTGAGAGCCTTTCCAGCTTTGGTTTAGGTTATTAGTGGGACTTCGTGAGGTAAGCCTGCACGACTAGTAGTTTCCGCTGGTCTAACGGTGCAGGCATATAGCCGGGTGAAAAAACATTTCGCTACTTTAATTATCTCGTCCATTCCGTGTGTGATGTTACCCTGCTCGTCTCTGAGTCCGTACAATCAGTCTTTGCCTATAGCGAGCATCTTCTTATTTACTCTTAAGCTTCCTTCTATTTCCAGTGTTTCTTCGATCACTGCCATGTTGTTTTCACTCACGAATGTCGTGCGTTTTGCTTCTGTTAATTAAGACAGTTACTCTAGTTCCAACAGATCCGCCGCACTCGACAATTTCATGTTGTTATATTTTGAAATTATTTACTTTGTCTTCTGAGTTTGTTAGTTTCGTACAGGCCACCTGTCGCAACACTGCTGCTGATTGTATGACTGCCATCGTTAAGTTGCTATTTAGCATGTCTACACCATCCTCGTCCTCGTCGGGTAATAGTGAGAAGTTGTTGTGAAGTTGAATTTTAAAATCTTGCATCCTGGCTCTTACTTCTTCCTTTCAACAATTTTCCCTCTTTTTCTTTTGTTATTCAGACTCACTTTGCACCTAACCATCCCATGATCGCTGCTCTGAATCTTGCTTAGCCGCTCCACGTCCAGCACAATACATGTGCTGTCAGCTAAAATGAAGTCAACTTCGCTATTTTTGTTACCTTTGGTGCATTTCAACATCCATTTCTTTTTCTTTCGTTTGCAGAAGAATGTGGTCATTACCGTTCGGGTATTTTATGACATCCCAGCTCCACTGACACTTAACGTCGAGGTCTTAACGTCAAGTATAAATACATCTACCAGACTAAATATTTTCAAAAGGATTTGTCCATTTCAGCATCTAGTTCGAGAAATCGTTTTGCTTGCCGCATGTATGCTTGGCGCTTTCTCTCGTGTTCACCAGGCTCTTCCCTCTCCACATGGCAGCAACCGCGTCACCACATTTTGTCTCATGAAAGCCTCGACCAAGAAAAGCTTCACTGTTTAAAAAAACTCTAATGTTGATGGCATGATGCAGTAGGTCCTAATTTGCTCCACTCGTCGCAGCCGCTCTCATCACGTGTGCGTGCTGTCCGGCTTTAAAAGCAGTCAAACAATGCTCAATTTCATAGTGCATGCAAAGTGCTTTCATACTTTCGCATTTTAACATGAAATACACGCAAGGTACACAAAGCTATCCAGATAATGAGCTGTACGTTCCCAGTGTGCATTAGTAGCTGATAGAGCAGGACTATTTGGCGGTTCGCTGTTTCCAGCATGATAGAATGAAAAGGTGGTACCAGTGATTCATTTTTAATACACTCCTTTTTCAGGCCATCGAGAGAATCAAGTTTGAGCTGCTTCTGGTTCCCTTCTCTCCAGAAGAATTGAGGTGCGTTGACCTGCTGTACAGAGACCTTCCCGTGCGCAGCTACGACGCGTACTACGAGAACCGTCTTCTACCCGTCTCGCTGCTCTCCGACGACTTTGATTTGTACCAACGACACTCTCGCTGCCTCAAAAACGACGTGCGTGGAGTTGCCACCCCGAGCCGGGAGTTGGTCTGCGTGTCGGCCCGCGCACTGCCGGAGCCTCTGTACTTCCCTGGCGCCGAGGCGATTATAAATCTTCCCACTCTTGGCTTTATCCTGGCGCGACCGTACGCAGACGTGATCTACGAAGCGCTTAGGACTGCACCCGCAGGCACTGAGCCGTCACGCCGTTTCACCTCCATGACAGATTGCCTGGAAAGCCAAGTACAGGTCGTCACCAATGTCACACTTCTCCATGACCCCCGTCCAGAGGCGCTCTTTCGACACGCAGGGGCGCTACAGTTAGCGTACAAGGCGGTCGAGAACTCCGGCGGTTTCCGCACTGGGAACGAGGCCCGCCGGGTGTTCTTCGAGCGCCACTGCTGGCTCTGGTGCTCAGGCTATCTTCGCGGTGTAAAGTCTTTAGAAGGCTGGTCGCTCAGCGGCAAGAACGTGTGCAACATGGCTGTTCGCAACTTGCTGCCTTTCTACCGGGAGTTTCGTTGCTATCCCGAGGACTTCATGAGTAGTGCGGAAATCTGCCTTGTCTTCGGGAGAGCGCACCAGGCTAACGACTAAGTGCCTGCTGGGATAGTGTAGTCGTTGCAGGGAAAATCGTACTGTTTGCGTCATGTGACGGCGGCCTGAAAGAACAATTCTGCGGAACTAGCTACACTACCCGCAGGCGTTCTTTTGCACCGGTTTCTTAACTGTGCCATTTTCAGTACAACTGTGTACTATACGTCCTTTTCCAAGCCCATCAAACGATATCGATAAAATTTGTCTACGCAGTCGCTGATTCATGATTCCTTTTGGATACTGGACAAATGTTATGAGTAGAAAATAAAACCGGGCAATCTCCACTAACGTGAAACCAGGGAAAGGGGAAGAAGGCGGTGTATTTTCCCCATATACATTAGTTTATTCTTGGCGCCTCGGCGTTTTCGCCAACGGAGAGGAAGCCGTTGGGGGGGTCGATGTATACAGCTTTTCTGTACAGGTCTGCGGTCTTTGCAGCACGAAGCGTTGTAGAGTGAGGCGCAAACAAGTGTCGGGTGTTTTACTACCATGACAACCTGAGACGGCGGTTACCACGACGACAGGAGATGTCAACAGCCCGAATTCCTAAGGGGCTTCGCCCCTAAAACAAAATAAAAGCATGGAGAAATAATAACTCTTGAAACCAATTATCCTTCCCTTAAAATGCCCAAAGTTTAATTAGTTGTGATATGTTTCCCCATATTATAGCTGTTCTTTGTTCACGCCACCGTTTAGCACGCACTAGGATTGCGGCCATATCGATTTTATTGTGCATGCGTAAGGATATTGCAATAGGTGCTCGTCCACGTGGTGTCCATGACAATAAACCTCATATAAACTAAAAATTCGTATTGCGGGGTGTCGACCATTGTCTGTAGCTGTCTATATTTGAGGATATTGAGTACGTTAGTTACGGCTCTTATTCACTGTATTGTGTACCAACCATCTGTGCTGTGAAATTACTGGCAAAATGACGTGAATGAAATGATTTAAGGCAGCGGCACGTATGCTAGTTTAGCATACGTAGTGTTTGTTTATAACACAGTAAACTGTATATCAAGCCCTGCTAAAAAGAACAAGAACTGTTGCGAGTGCAGTGGTCGTGTACAGACAAAAGCTGTCATCCTCTCCTGGCATGTATCGAACCTACCATTCCTGATGGTAAAAAATGTTATGCCTAAAAGAAAGCGCAAAACCTAAACTGTAAAAAGGAGGAGCAGGAGGGTTTCATAAAAAAACCAGCTGAACCTTATTTCACGCTACGTATAGACGGTATTCGTTGAACATCTCCCCGCGAGGGGGACTCGAGTAAATGCGTCGCATAGGGGGTGGGTGTATTGCGTTAACGTTTAGTGTTTGGGGAGTTGGTGGTAGTGAATGCGTTGTATCAGCAGCTTCTTGACGTAGTTTGAATGAGTCAAGGATATAAGGCGCGTTCATAGCCTTTCATTCTGTGTCGGTTTTGTGGCGCAGTGGGAAGAGCACCATGTACCTCGCGTTCCGCCCACAGGTAGTGAATGCGTTGTATCAGCAGCTTCTTGACGTAGTTTGAATGAGTCAGGGATATAAGGCGCGTTCGTAGCCTTCCATTCTGTGTCGGCTTTGTGGCGCAGTGGGAAGAGCACCATGTACCTCGCGTTCCGCCCACAGGTAGTGAATGCGTTGTATCAGCAGCTTCTTGACGTAGTTTGAATGAGTCAAGGATATCAGGCGCGTTCGTAGCCTTTCATTCTGTGTCGGGTTTGTGGCGCAGTGGGAAGAGCACCATGTACCTCGCGTTCCGCCCACAGGTAGTGAATGCGTTTTATCAGCAGCTTCTTGACGTAGTTTGAATGAGTCAAGGATATCAGGCGCGTTCGTAGCCTTTGATTCTGTGTCGGTTTTGTGGCGCAGTGGGAAGAGCACCATGTACCTCGCGTTCCGCCCACAGGTAGTGAATGCGTTGTATTAGCAGCTTCTTGACGTAGTTTGAATGAGTCAAGGATATCAGGCGCGTTCGTAGCCTTCCATTCTGTGTCGGCTTTGTGGCGCAGTGGGTAGAGCACCATGTACCTTGCATTCCGCCCGCAGGGTCGTGGGATGGAAACCAGGCGCCGGTAAGTATTATTTTTTATATAGTGTAGGGGGAGGGGTGCGGACCTGTTGTTGAGAGCGAGGAGGGTACGTGATGCGAGAGAGGATTGATTGATTGAAAAACCTTTATTAAGACAAGAAGACCAGAGCTCCGAGCGTGGGAAGGGAAGAAAGGAGGGAAATGGAAGCCAATAACTTAAGCACTTGTCCACATTGATGTCTCGATAAAGTCCAATAGTTGAGGCAGTCGTATACATATATAGGCCGGAGTCTTAATTGTGTCCACTGCTAAATAGTCCAAGCGACAGTCACCGATGGCGCGCTTATACCAGTCGTGCTAGGCCACTCTTAAGAGAATACGTCGCTATTTGTGCGAGTAAGGACGTGTCCAGTAGAGTTGGGTCTGGTTGAGGGTTCGGGGCGGTGAAGGTACGGTGGCGATTGAAGGCTGGACATGTCCAGACCAAGTGCCGGAGGTCGGCTGGGAGGCTTGACTGGCAATGAGGACATCGGGGAGGAAGGTGAGGCGTGTACCATTTACGAACTGTTTCCGGTGTGAAGGCAGTGTTTGTGATAAACTTGTTGATGAAGATCTGGCCACTACGTGGTAAGGGCGGAAGTTTACTTAGGTAGCCGGTAGGAGTAAGGTTTTTTAGTCGTTGACGTCTATCCAATTTGTAGCGATGAATCTGCAATGACGGAGATGGTGTAGATGAACGAGACGGTTCCTCGGCAGAGACCAGCGGCGTTTGAGTTAATGCACACTCCTGTGCGGCCGCATGAGCCGCCTGGTTACCAGTCGAGTTCGGCTCGTGGCCAGGTACCCAGTCAAAGCGGACAGTGATGTGGTTCCGTTGAAGAATTTGCACTTGGTAGAGAATTTCATGCACAATGGTGTTAGTGGTGGTATGGGATCGAAGTGCCTGTATGACCTCGTAAGAGTCCGTGCTGAGTCGAAGCGAAGGTGGGAGAGCCGTCGTAGTGTCATAGAGTAGGGATGATACAGCGGCGTTCAAAGCGTGCAGTTCTGCTTCAAAACTTGTTAAGGCGGGGTCCATCATGGTGCAATATCCCGACAGAGCAGGAAGTTCGGGGCACGCCCATGCAAGGCCAACACATTGAGGGGTCACACTGGCATCAGTGTATATATCGACTGCGCCGTCCTGCTGCGCCGAATGCATCTGCAGGATGCGTTGTCTACGCAACTGAGGGTTTCTGCGTCCGATGGGGTGCGAGTGCGGCGCTGTGACGCAGTCCGGTCGTGCCCAAGGTGCGATAGGTACTGGAAATGTGCATGTTGTGGGGATTTTGCGTTCGTCCCATGCAATCAGTGACAGCCCTTGGTGGGTTAGCGGCCGCTTGAAGGACGCCTGTGCTTTTGCCTCTTCGATGATTTCTGACACAGGTGGAAGGGGGACCGATTGCTCCAAACTGTGGATGGGGGTGTGCCGAGGCAGTCCGCTGATCACGCGAAGAGTGGCCCTATGTAGTACCTGTATGGTCTTCGTGTGAGTTTTATTGAGGTCGTAAGCCAGTGCCCCGTAAGTAAGGGTGCTCAGTGTGACGGCCCTGGCTAACGCTTGTGTGGCGGCTTGAGTTGCTCCTCCATATTTGTTAGAGAGACGCCGAATGTTTTGAAGGATGCCTTTCCACTTTTTCTTTAGGCGCTGTAGCCACGTGTTAGCGCTGTTCTTCGTTCCAATGGGCAGTCCTAGCAACATTATGGGGTCTGTTGAGGCGATTATCGTCTGGTTCGAAATTGTCACTGGAATGGTGAGAATCGATGGAGGTGGTTTGCAGCCGTACACTGCCAAGAGCTCTGTCTTCTCTGGAGCGAGCGTAAGCCCCAACTCACACAATGATGACTCTAGACTGTGGGCAGCCGCTTGAGGTTCGATTATTTGATCTTCCAGAGAAGGAAAGTCAGCTGCCTCTGTCCATATAGTAATATCGTCCGCATAAATGGTGAAGCGGGCCGCGGTTTCCATGTCGAGCCGGCGTGCTACCCGGGACATTGCCAAGTTGAACAACAGGGGTCCCAATATTGATCCTTGAGGGACTCCTCTATCCAGGTAGTAAGTGAGAGGATCCCATCCCGGGTGAGACCCCTGCAGTCGTATGGGGCGGCTTTGCAAGAAATTGCGAATCCAGGTTTGGGCTCTGCTGCTAGGATAGGCTTTGGCTAATTCCTCAAGTTTCACCGCCTGGCTAACATTATCAAATGCCTTTCGAAGATCGATGGCCATGAAGAGGTCTGGATCTCCTCTGTTGTAATGGGGCCGGTTCATGACCCGCCGTAATAGCCACAGGCTGTCGTGCGTCCCTAAGTTGGGTCGAAAACCAGTCTGGGCAGGATGAAAGTAGGGTCTTACGTATTCAAGGTGGTGGATGATGCGCATATTGATGAGCCTTTCGATTAGTTTGCACAATACAGGTGTTAATGAGATGGGGCGCAGATTTTGAAGGTTATCGGCCGTCTTCTTTGGCTTTGGTATGGGGAAAATGAGTGTAAGCTTTAAATGGTCCGGAACGAGACCTTGCTCCCATAAAGAATTAATTTGAGTGAGTAGGTGGGGCAGCGCCTCTGGAGGCAGATTACAGAGGTGCTTCCAGGTCACGTTGTCGTGTCCAGGGGCAGATTGTTGTCGACCCAACCTTATAGCCGTACGGAGTTCCGCCATAGTAAACGGAGAATCTAATTCGGAATGAGGATGGTCAATGGGGATAATGGGCAACGGTGGTGGAGGTAGCGTAGAAGCCGCAGGGAAAAATGTGGTTATAAGCCGTTTCTCCACATCACTTGCTGGTGCCGTCAGTGTGAGGGTCTCGAACAGTGGCTTGCGGCCGCCCTTGCTTTTCCCGCTCAACTTGCGATGCAGTTTCCATAGGCCCGAGAGCCCACGCTCGTGACTGAGGTCGCTACACATTGTCGCCCAGGAACCCTGATTTAGTTGTCGCTGATAGTCTGAAATCAGGCGATATTGCCGGCGGATTTGTTGTAAATCTCTGTGTATTTTTCCTCTAACTCGGTAAGTGCGAGTAAGCTCGTGCACTCTCCGCCAAAGGTTTGCCAGATGATTGTCCATGTGCCGAGTGTCGTCACGGCATTGGATGGTCTCTTGCGCTTGCGCAGATGAAGTAGCAATCAAGTTGCAAAATTCGTCCAGCGATGCCGGTGGGTTGGAGGTTAGTATAATGTGTCGAAATTTGTTCCAGTCTGCCCTGGTCACTGATTTGGCTGATCTCACGGTCTTGCTCCTTAGCTTTATGAGGATGGGTAGGTGGTCGCTGCCCCACGTAGTCGCATATGGAGTCCACGCTTGAAAAAGTCCGGCAGTCGCCCAAGTGAGGTCGGGCGAAGTGTCGCGTTGAGCAGCGTGAAGGCCGATGCGAGTGATTGCGTCTGGGTCGTTAATGAGATGAAGACCTGCTGCTTCTGCAGCATACTCAAAGGCTTTACCCCTAGGGTGAGTTCTGTTGTAACCCCATAAGGTGTTGGGGGCATTGAAGTCCCCACCCAGTAAGATAGGGGTGCCTGGAAATCGGGATGTTAAAACTTCTAACCTGGTAAAGGAAGCAGTGGTGAAGGATGAGGTAGTTGGCTTGTAATAGGCGGTGGCCACAATAATGGGTTTTCCCCCAGGTAGGCGCGTATGTACTGCCACTACTTCGTGATCCGCCGAGGAGAATTCAGGGTCTTGTATTTGCTGGTTTCCCAGAGATGAACGGAGAAGGACGGCGACATATCCAGGTGGTGGCATTATCCGCTGATTCCGAGTGGTTGGTGCGATGGATGGGTTCACATGAGTAATGTATCCCGGAATTTGAGGAGTGCTGCGGGTTTCTTGCAGTAGTATGTAAAGTGGTTGGATCTGGATAATCCTCTGCTTTAGAATAACTTGCTGGTGGGAGTAGCTGCGGCAGTTCCATTGCAATACTGTCGGTGACCGGTTCATTGTGACTGGTTGTTGGGCCGAATGGACACTTTGCGCGGTGGTTCCTTAGAGTTATCTCTCGAAGGGAGCTTTTGCAGAATGGACTGAACGAGACTACGGATCTCATTCATCTGGCAGTCGAAATTTTCTTGGTCCTTTTTGTGCTCCGCTTGACGCGCAAGCCGTTCGCGGTGAATGTCTGTGCGGACGGTTTGGAGCGCTAACTGGAGAGGGGATTCGCTAGTTGGTCGAGATATAGGGGACGTTTTGTGCTCTGGGATCGGCTGGGTCGGGTTTGGGAGTTAGGCAGTCTTTTGGACGTTGCTGTTGGCGCTGTTTTGCTTTCTAGCTGTCGTTTAAGCTCTTGGTTTTCATTTCGGAGTTGTTGGTTCTCCTTCCGAAGCTGCTGTACATCCGCCCGGAGGGCAGCAAGTTGGGACAGAATGGCTGCCACAGTCGGTTCTTTTTCAGAGTTGGCATTTGTTGGGTGACTTATGATTGATGTCGACTGATCCGTGTGAGTGCCACGGGCCCTATCTGCCCAAGTCACTCCTTTGGTGGCATCCTTTCGCGGGCTAGCCGGGGGCGTTGGGATCCTGCTGGGACAGGTGGGATTCAGCGCAATGTGTCCGTATTCTTTGCAGGCCACGCAGTATATCTGAGGGCCGCATTCTTCACTCTCGCTGTGTGGTTTGCCGCAAGCTTTGCACACAGCTTGCGCCGGACAGGAGCGGGCCATATGACCAACGTTATGGCAATTGTAGCAAACAAGTCGTTTTGGCTGGTAAGGCGAAACTTTGATTATATCCATGTAGTATTTAACAGCCTTGGGAAGGGTAGGTGTGTCAAACGTGACCACTGCACGGTTAGTGCGTCCCAAGCGATGACATGCCATTATTTTAGCCTGCTCACATCTTAACCAGCGAAGGGTCTCCTCGTTAGATTCATTGGGTTTAATTGTGATGACTCCCCTCGTCGTGTTTGGCTTGTACGGAGAAAGCTTGATCTCTACTGGTATGCTTTGCTGGGCCCCTTGGCGGACAAAGAAAACTGATCCAACTTGAAGGAGCCGAGAGGCGTGCGTTTCGTCGTAGACGTTAATGTAAATGCAGTTGCCAGTCGTGTCGTATTTGTGGGAGGCTAGTTCAGCTAAATACGACTGTGGGGCACTTGCACCAATTATGTGCGCAAACGTGTGCTTAGAAATGTCATTCACGTTGTACTTAATGAGTGGCCTGAGCACGAGTTGGTATCGAGAGCGACTTACTCTGTCAGAACGGGTCACTTGTTCTTGATCACGCACTGCAGGGCGGTTCCACTGGAAGTTCATTGAGGCAAGTTGAGGGTTCATTTGGGGGGTCTGTACCTCCGGATGAGACGCCGAGGGTTGCGTGGAAGTGTCTTCTTCCATGGGGGATACTGTTTCGTCTTGTGGCGATTGAAGCGCCGATGGATCTGTAGGCGACGTGTTGCGCAGAGGCGTAGATGACCGACTTGAAGGAGCGGCGGTGCCGCACACGGTAGGCATTGCTGACGGTCGCTCTTCACAACGAGGCGGTGTTGGCGTAGTAGCGCATTCCCTGGGCGGTGCCGATGGCTGCAGCTGCACGTGCAGCAGCGGCGGCCGAAGCAGCGGTGGGGTCGGCGTCGCCGTTGCGCTGCTTAGGCTTAGCACCCGGCTGGGCTACTACTGCCCGCTTCGTCGAGGCAGATGGGGCCCTATGACGGTCCGTTGACCAGGCGAGAGCGGAACACTTTACGAGTCCGATGACACCAAAAACAAGGGGTTACGCAGTAATTAACTCACTTGCCGAAGCAATTATTACGCAGCCGATCTGGAGCCATGCGGTCTGGTTGGAACAGCACGTGCGGAGTGGGGAGAGGGCGCACCTGGAACGGCTGTTGCGGACGCCGAGGCACGCCAACGCCGGGTGACATCGTGAGTTAAAGAAATGCTCTGCATTTAAATAATTCTAAGGTGAGAAAGAGCAGCGTCTAGTGTGTGAGGGGCGAGGGGGGATGACTGCTCTTAAAGGCCAACTGCACTCAAAATTTTGACTGCGCGAAATCACTGTTTCTGCATAGTATGACTAAAAAGATCGCGATGTACGAAGTATGACGCCTAAAATGTGTGTAACTACGCCGCAAGCGACCAGCGAAAATCGACGATTTTGAAAACGAAACTGGGCAAAACGTGGCTTTTACGGGCAAGCGGAAGTGACGTATGAGGCACGAGCGGCCAGACGGCCTGGCCTGACGGCGCGAGCTGTGCAGGCTGCCGGACGCTGCCGCGGCCGGCTCGGCCAGCCAGGAGGAGAGTGTGAGCGCGCCCGTGCGGGGGTGTGGCAGGCGCACGGAAAAGCGAGCGCTTGTCCCGCAAGCACGATACTATTCGTGCGCTCCGACAGCAGCACACCGCGTATGCATGATGTTGCGACGACACTCGAAAAGGAGAGAAGCCTACGGTTAACGAAGCCTCTTCGGAGCCATGAAAGCCAGTCGTACTGGCGTGAAATACGAGTTTCCTGGATTCTCCCGCTGCGACGCAGGCCGATCGGCCTGGACAGCTGACATGTTACTCCCGCTAAGTGGCTGTTTGCGCGACACGCCGGCAGGTGCTTTGTCGTCTGCAAGGGCGTTATTTTGAGTGCCTGAAACTGAATAACCACGCATTGCACAGAGCTACCGGTCGCGTCACAGTAGTTCTCATGGTACGTACTACACATTATGAAGGCATTTAGCCAGGGTGAAATTTGAGTGCAGTTGGCCTTTAAGGAGAGTATGCAGTGCGGTTTGGTAAACATTCTCTGTAGGGATTCGTAGAACTTGTTATTCTCCACTCACTGGTTGTGGTAATTGGGTTGAACCTACCGAAGAACAGCGTATTTTAGTGCATTGTCTCAGGAGGTCTTCGCGCCCCGTAACATCTCCAGCAGAGATGCCTAACCTACGCCTCATCCACCGCAGCACGTCACTCAGCACAGCGTCTTGGTTATCCGGAGGCGAGACTCAATGTGTAGGTAATTGAAGGCGACGGGGCCACGTCATCCTGAAACTACAGTACAGAAATCACACCCACCCCACCTAGGAAGGTCACGAGGAATGGAGCAGACAGACGTGTAGGTGTTTCGCTTCCGTAAATA
This sequence comes from Haemaphysalis longicornis, assembly GCF_048455015.1. Classification (NCBI taxonomy): domain Eukaryota; kingdom Metazoa; phylum Arthropoda; class Arachnida; order Ixodida; family Ixodidae; genus Haemaphysalis; species Haemaphysalis longicornis. Next base: position 49,642,984 of record NW_027526295.1, on the reverse strand, counting down.
TTTTGAAAAAAAAGGAACAGTAGCAGCGGTCATGAAAAGGGAACCCAGGGAGGTTTCAGGTGAGGAAGGCGAGTGGAAAATGTGGTGAGTAAACAAGTTCAGAAAATCCGATTCACATCCCTGCAACAATTCTTCAGTAATCGTCAACTTCGTTGCCGCTAAAAGGTTGGCATCATGTTAGTATCATGTTAACGGGGCTAAAATGTTGCTAAGGTGCAACATGGCAACATGTGAACGACGTGGTGAGAGGTTATTTCGGCTAACATCTGCCACACCGCTAACATACTGATAAGCTAACACATTAGCTTCGGTATACGTTAGGTTGAGGCGATCGGTTGTTTGCAAACATACCATCTTTAGGTAGTAACAAGTTACCATCTATCGTGGGGCTGTATACTGAATCCGCAAAATTTTCAGCCCGAACTGTGTATATCACCGGCCATTACAGGAACTACACTTCGCGCTTCCTGAACTTCTTCATCGTCCATGTTGCCCTCTACTTTGTGACTAGCATTAGTATTTAGGATACTAAGATAGCGGTGGAACAAGTAGGATACCTAGTCGCAAATATCGTACTTGGACTAATTCGAAAACGAAAGACAGCTGAGAATAAAAAATTAGAACCCCTCAAAGATGTGTTTCTTGTCATTCGAAAGAAGAGCTCTCACCTGCTTTAATGACGGAAGTGCGGAGGAAAGTATTTGTTTTTTCACGTTAAAGAAGCGAGAAACAGACGGAGCCAGGAGCCAACTCGCATGAACAATCCTTGTTTACTCTAGACTTGACACAACAGGAGCTAGGGGAGGAAGGGCGTGCGTGAAGCCACCCGGCAGAAGCCCATTGCGCAATTTTTAAATGCTACACTGACGCATCTAAAACAGAATCCAGCACAACTGCGTTTAACGTCAATAACGTTCATTCATTTCCACCAGATACCACCGTTAACGGGCAGAACTAGGAAGTATCATCCTCTCACTTCATCACATTGTTCATAAGATATCTTTTTGTATGTACAAACTCATGCACATTACACAGATAGTAGGGAAGCTTTTTTGGAATGTCGTCCTCAACTATCATACAGCCTACGAGTTAAGAAGATCCAAGAACTCAAGAGCATCCTTCATCAACAGAACATCGACGTCACCATCACGTGGGTGCCCGGCCATGCCGGAATCCCCGGAAATGAGGCAGCCCACTTGACGGCACGTGCATCGTTCACAACCGTTGCCCAAGACAGCTGGACACCTTCTGACAGCGATTATGACCCTGACGAGCACCGGACCGCCATCTAACAGCAACGGAAAGACTTTCTGGCCTCTTTGCTCAACCGCACTCCAATTCTCAAGTCCTATTCTCCCTCTCAACAAGTCCGCCTAAGACAGCTAATGACACTTACAAACCTTTCAACTGCAAAACGACAACAGTTTTTTTTCATTTGTCACCAAATCAAGGCCTGTGTATGTCCTGTCAAATTCCGGAGACCACTGAACACATTATTTGGACATGCCCTCGATTTGAAACTGAAAGACAGATTCTCCTAGACACCCTTCCCGCTAACGTACGACCAAATTTCTTAAATGATCTCCTGTGTCCTTCCTACCCACCTAATTTAGCGAAGGCAGTGTGGGACACTCTCCTGCAATTCATATCCCAACCCGCTATTTTTCCATTGTTATTTCCCACCCATACCCGTCGTGAACCTTAACTTATCGCTATCCCTAAGGGGTCTGATGCACTAGTAAGAGACCCCCGGGTGTTTTTTCTACATTTCAATAAACGTTAAAAAATGACGGCAGATCCGAAAGACGTGTTGCGTAGCCACCATCATTCTTTTATTTACCCAGATTGACATAAGAGCCACATGTCCATTTCTACAATTTGCTTTCAAGTAGCGGTACCTGCTTGAAGAATTTCTAGAAAATTTGTGCCACATTCGACTAATTATTTGCCACGAGTCGCTCTTGGAGTACACGTCACCGTCATCAGCATGAACACGATTGATTGCACTGCAGGAAAAGGGCATTTGAGTAAAAAATGCCGTTTCCTTTTTTACCCCATGTGTGTGCGTGTTTTGCGGCTCTTCTTCGTCAACTTCTTTTCTTCCCATGATCTCTCCCGGAACGGGGCGAATTTCTGTCATCGTAAATAACTTTCAGAAGCCATAAAAGCCCTCAAAGGTGACAAGCGATTTTTTCTGCCTAGCACAGAATATTGTGCGAAACTTCAATTTCTTAACCAATGTTTGCTAAAGTCAAGGTTGTTCACGAACGTGACAAGCGATTTGTTGTGCCAACCACGGAATATTGCGCGAAAGCGCAATTTTGGCACCAATTTTGCTAAGGCCAAAGTTAGGGTTTTGGTTTTGAGCGAGTTAAAATTTCCCGTCCATTTTTACGCGTCGAGCGATGTTGGCCGTCTGTATCATACAGCGCTGCGTTAGCACCACGCTACTGAATTTGCTCCTTGAGTACATGCCGCCGGCGTGGCATAGTCGATAAAGTACCTCCTTCGCAACCTTCATGACACACCTTCATCACAGCACACCTTCATCACAATCTTCCCGCAGCCCAAAAAGTTCGTTATTTTCACAACTTGAGAACACGCTTCATACAGTCGGAGGACAAATCCAGGTTTACTACTATAGATAATATAGATCGCATCTTCAATGTCTTGTACTGTTATTGGCTGCTGTAAGAGCTCCTGCGTTTCATCGTGCCGTCTCGTGGTGTTGCAAGGAAATTAATTCTTGAAGTTTTTCATATTGACAAACCTGAACGCGAAACTTACGGTGCTCCTGCATGAACGCAAACTTGATGTGCTCGTTATCGGCTGATGTGACGCCATTCCAGTAAACCCCGCTTATCTGGTTCCGTCGCGCATGCGCTTTCTCGAGCCCCAAAGTCCTCTTCGTTACCCTTTCTGCCGCTATCACCTGTTCTGCTCTTGCTCGCACCAGCGCTGCGTGCTTGTGTTCTTTGTCAATTATTTCTAGCGTTTATTTCGTTTCTGTGGTTTCTTTGTAAACGCCAGGAAGTTTGCTTTTCTGCTCCGTTAACGTTTTCAGCGAAGCTGGGAGCGATGTTTCCTTCTTATTTTACTCGTATTTTATTCAGCTGGCCCGTAAAATCGTTGTAACTTTATTTGTTATTTATTTAATTGCCACATTCCCAATAGCGTATTTTGGCCGCCCAGTTTAATTTTGATTGATGATTGATTTTATTGTTGGGTTTAACGCCCAAACGCTACACAAGCGCTGAGGCGCGCCGTACTGGAGGGCTCCAGATGAAGTTTGACCACTTGGGGATCGTTAACGTGCGCAGAAATCTGGAACGCACGGGCATTTTCGGTTTTCATCTGCATCAGAAATGCGGCCGCCGCGGCCGGAAATCCAACCTGCATCCTCAGGCTCAGCAGCACAATGCTTTAGCCACTCAGCCACCGCGGCGGGTCGAGTTCGATTTTGTTAAGTTTGTCCATTACTATGCTAGTGAAAGTTTTGTCGTTTAAAAGTTGCGACAACCTCGGATTCCGCATCAGTAATTCCGAGCAGTGGGAGGCCGCGCTGCTCAACTGCATTCCCGAAGTACAAGCTGCGGTCATCTAGCTGGCGGAAGACGCCGCCAGGGTCCATGGGCTCCTGGCCGCCGTATGACAAAGCGCCCACCCGGAAACCCCCTCTCGGGAGGTTACGCGCCGCAAAGATGACAAATAAAGTTTTATCTCTCTCCCTCTTTACTTCCACAGATCTCATGCAAAACTGTTACTTCGTTTTTCTCACCGCATTCTGCACACAGCAAGACAGCGATCAGAGAACGACATTAGAAGAACAATGTAGCTGCGGCACTTTGGAACCATTTCTCAAGACATGCATATCCCGTCAAGACGGGCGTGGCTTGTGCCCTGGAAGTGATTGTGCTGTACGCTTCTTGCGCCTTCTATACAAACATCCACGCCCTCCAGCCCGAATTCCCCGATTTACTCACGTATAAACTCCATCCTCAGAGGCGAATCGGCGTGCTGCTTGTTTTCTCACGTGCGGATAATGCACAAATAAAGTCGCCTAATAATATTGACGTCCTATCATTAAAAAGGTCCTGCCCAGCATTAGCAAAAATACCAGCCCGCTCGTCGAATGAATTAGGAACAGAAATGCACAAAATACGCCACTCTACGTTACAGAAATAAATTAAAGCATTTCCGCCCAACGTGAAAGCTGTCGCAAGCGCAGAGCCGTGATTCGCCATACGGGCCTTGGCGCTGTTCTCCGCTTTTTGCTACCACCCCTCACGTTCCTCCCCTCTCTGTCTCACTCCTGTCTTGATGAATTGAAGAGAGCTTTGTTCAATGCACATCAGTTTTCCCGCCTTCGCAGTGCTCGCGCTCCTTCTGGGACCGCTCGCATCATTTTCTTTACCTTTTCTTTCTTGCTGTGTCTTTCATAGCACGAACGCGAGTACCGTTTTTTTAGGGGCGAAGCACCTTAAGAGGTGGGGCTGTTGGCGTCTCCTGTCATCTTCGTCGTAATCCTCGTTCGTCTCATGTATTCACGGTACTAAAACACCGGAAACCTTGTTTACGCCTCGCGCGAGAACGTAACGCGTGCTAAAAAACACCGGGACACTCATTTACGCCTCGCGCCGGAGAGCTTCGTGATTCAAAGCCAAGATACTTTTACAGCAAAGCTGTATACCTGTACCCTCCAACGGTTTCATCTCTCTTGGCAAAAGCGCCGAGGTGCGAAGAATACGCCTATACGCTGCATAGTTCGCCGTTCACCAGGTTTCACGTTAGCAGAGATGGCCCGGGATTTTTCTTGTTGTTGTTGCTTTCTTCTCGCAAGTACTGGAGCTTTCCCGCGCCATTTTGAACACATCGTGTTTTTTTGCTCTCAGGCAGTTGCTTTTTTTTTGCTTACGATTGCAGAAAAATAACGACATTAGCATTGTGAACTAAATGGACGCAGGTACCGCCGGTTAATTACATATATTTTGCCTTTAATGCACCTGTACGTTTTCTTAGCACTAAATAATGGGGACATGTAGGTCAAGTACCAGCGGTCCAGGAGTTTTGAATGGTTCTGCTTATATAAACCTCTTGATAAAGTATCGTCTTTACTCTTCGCCTGTAGTGTAACTTGAGGGACAAGCAAGTATCTTTATCAAGCCACTGTTTGGGCGCGCGAAGCTGCATCGCTGCAGTGGCTGCGGACGCGCTAAGAGGACAAGCCAGGCCTCTCACGTGTTCTGCACTTAAAAGAGAGGCCGGACGCCACAACTCTTCCCGAAAAGCTCGCTTTTACGGTTTTGAACTACTAAACGCGGTATCATTCACACAAGAAGTACAGATCCTTCCGACGTATAGACTCCGTGACTAACCCGCGCGCACAGTACCTCGACGTGAAATGTAGCCCCATGATCACGGTCTCTGCATTTCACCTGAACAAGAGTTTCCTGAACACCCAACACATCAATGCCATGCGCAGCTAAGTCCGTACACTCGCATGGTACATTGTATTATGGTCGGGACGCAAGGATAAATGCATGGGAGTACGAACAGGTACACTTCGCTTTGTTTTATGGTACCTCCAAATATTCTGACGTTCAGTGCAGATATGTTCAGTGCGGAGTACTAAGTCAGTTTCCTTTGTTTAGAGGCCGAGAGCACAGCGCGTACTTTTCGCGTCTCGGGACCGGCTGCGCGATCCCGCCCACAGCTGCATTAGGCCAACACCCTATAGCAGTCACGTACCCAGGATTTTTTTTTGTTTTGAGGGGGGGGGGACCCAAGGTAACTTTCAATGCAAATTAGGGGAGAGGGCGAGGGTACCGGCCGTTACTAGTACAAACAGGATGAATACCCAGCGTCTACCATAAAGGCGCATTAACCTGCAAAGAGAAATGGAAATAAGTGTATCCGCTTTTGTAATGGAGGCGAAAAGCGAAAACACTCTTGTGTTCGACACTTCGGCGCACGTTAAAGGTCCCTACGCGAGGTTTGCAAAATTTAAAAAAGAGCAGCAGTAATTCAAATATTTACAGGAATAAATACGCATACTGCCCAGTAAGTATACATTCCCTCTGCTACTGTTCAGGCACAATTCCGGAGCATCCCACACGTTATAAGCAATCGAAGTCGGCAAAAACAGAAGTGTGCTAGGTAAATCGGAAATTTCATACGCCCAATTCCGTGTGCTATTACCCCAAAACACCCTCAGAGTGCAACGCTTAACGGTCTGCCATTCAAAGCGCCAACGATTTTGGCCTCGGAAATTGCAGTATTGAGATGCTGTGGACTGCCGTATAAGCAGATAAAAAAACGGTGGGAAGCACCAGCGCGTCAGCGCTTACCTATGGGGGGTTAGTAAAGAAGCTTGTTATTTCCAGGGATGCGCCTTGTCGCTTCCTCGGCGTCGCAGGGTGGCTTGTCCTGTTGTCTTTCCCTATAGCAACGGCTCTGGATGCAAGGCGTCGTCTCTTTCGGCCCTTTGGTGAAGTAAACTCGTTGCCATTTGCCGACACCTTGACGATACACCGACATCGCGAGACCTCGAATGCCTTACCAATTCGGCTATCTGGGCTCGCTCGCTGGGAGGAGGTCTTGCTGCGGAGGCTTCCAGTTGGGGTGGCGTTATCTCCAGCAGTTACTCACGCTTGGCCTGCCCGATACCACGCCCCGTTTGCGGACACCTGCCCCTTCTGTGTGACTCCTGCGCCAGAAGCGGACGTTGAACACCTGTTGTGCACTTGTTCAGGTGTTAGAAACGCCAGAATCGAACACCTCCGAGGCACATGGCTCCGTCCTTGGAGACCCCCGATCTTAAGTGCTTGTTTGTTTGTTTGTCTTTATTCACGTCTTGAAACAAACGTACATGACGCTGGGAGCAAGCAGTAAAAGCTGTCAGAAATCGACAGCTTGACAGAGCTGCAAGCCCCCAAGCACTTGACAGCGTTACGACAACGTCAAATACAACTTGTATGTTCAAAAGAAAAGAAGGAGAACAACCGAAAATGGGTGAAATAACTACCAACACAGTAAATACGCAGAAACCGTAATGGGTACTACACGTACTCCGGCATTACACAAACTGGATATGGGGACCCCAGTACCGGTCTCTTCTTGGCTTTCTGCGTGCAACTGGTGCAATGTTGTACCTATAAACCTCCCTGTTATGCCGTAGGGCAATCTATCGCATTAAAAAACGACATCACGAGACTACGCTATGTGTAATACGCCTCGTATTTTCATCCTATGTACTGGGGGGGTTTTATAACCTACCATCTCTAGCGTCTCGTCGTAAAGTTCTTCGTCTGTGTCTTTTCCATAAAATATTCCATCACCCCGAACTACGCAGTGAATTCGTTGAAGCGCCTCATTACATTTCTGCTCGTTTAGACCACTCAAATAAAGTCAGGATACCCCATGCACGGACTAACGCTTTCTCACAGTCATTTTTCCCCCGGACAGCCACAGACTGGAACCACCTTCCCGATTCCAGTGCCTGTATACAAAATCCGGTATTGTTCAAAAACACCTTAGCTAACATTGTATACTAGGAATGTTTTTGTACTTACCTGCCTCTAATTACTGTTTACTGTACTTATTTCCTTTGTTACCTAGATAACATTGTATAATTCTGAAATGTTTTGTGCTTTATATTGCCTCTAATTTCACTCACCGTATTTCTGTATTACCCACTCCCCTCTGTAATGCCTTCGGGCCTTGAGGGTATAATAAATAAATAAATAAATAAATAATACAACGAAACAGTTCACACTTTAATGTTGAAGTCAAAATTTCTCTCGGCCAAAAGTCTGGTTGGGGTGCGTCCAGACGTCCGGCCCGGGTTCATTTTCACCAGTCACCCGCTCCGCACCCGTCTCTCTCATGTTTACGATTGGCCATCTTGACTCCGTGCCCTTCCGCGTTCAGGCGCGATGTTCTCGCGGTCTGTTCATAGGAATGCAGCTCGGGGTCCGTAAACCCACCGTTGTGCATAGCAGCCATTCACCACAATGGCTGTCAATCAACAATGGCGCTGTCACTGGCGTTAGTTGTCCGAAGGAATGCCGCCGGTGTCTCTTGCCGCCATACAACTGCGACTTTGTCACCCTGCCCTCGTCGTACTTGGTAACGTTCTTGCGCTTCCTTTGTGAGGCATCCTTCTTGTCCAGACAGACGCGCCGTCTGTGGCACAGGGCTGTGGAACACAGTGTACCCACGGTAACTTTCCCTAAGCGGGCGTAGCAGTCGTTGGAGGCGCCGAGCGATGGAGTCCCGCGTCCCCTCGCGCAATTCCGCTCGTCGCCATCCTGCTTCAAACCATTGTGTCGCCTTCACTTGTTCGGCGGGCGCTGCACACGCACGCGAGCCGGACGTTAGAAGGCATTCCGTAGGGAAACCCTACAGCGGGTTTCTCTGCGGCAAGCAGACTTCTTACCTACAAACGCAAAAGCAGCATTTCCACGAAAACTAGTGAAAAACGCGCTGGGAGTTCAGCTCAGGGAAGGAAACGGTTGAGCCACAAGCACCAGGCGTGGGCGATAGTATCCGCTGACACAACGGCGTGCTAGGAAGATGGAATTTGTTGAATATTCAAAGACAAAAATTTCCTTCCCCACCAAAGTTTATGCGACCCGAGCCGCTGAAACCGCCACCCTGGCGAAGCAAGCGATAAGGTGCTGCTGTCCGAGATAACCCAAGCACCGACGGCAGAAGAACAGGGTAAAGGGGGTGCAGCGAATGGCAAGTGGTAGGCAGGCAGCAGAGCACGAAGCCAGTGTACAGCGGTACTGGCTTCCGTGTAAATTAAAAAAACAAACCTCGCGTGTTTTTTTTCTTTATATCCCACTTTGACCACCGAATCAGGCGTCTTTTTTGCCAAATAAACCTAATCCCCAAGCTAAAACTAGGTCAGATAAAACTGCACTGCCAAGGAAATGCTGATAGATTGCCCCCAAAAAAATCTGGCAAAAAAATAGTTGAGACAATGTCCTCGCAAACGAGTACGCAGATCTTACGTCGTATGGAAAATGAGCCAGACCCTGCTGTGGCACGGATCAAAATGAGCCAAATTCATTTGCCCAATGGGATTTCGCTTTTGCGGTGACTGTTCGGGCTGTTTTGTGTGTGTTTTCATCAATTTCTTTTCTTGCTTTTGAGAGCTGCCTTATCATGAGTTCCGAGAGCAATGAGGAGATCGGCGAATGATCTGCCGCCACACGTCTACAATAACGTGAGCCAAAGTGAACGAACTGAGACTGAGAAATGGGATACTATCATTTTATCTCGTCTCCCTCGTCCTTACGGAGTAAATATTGTTGTTATTGTTGTTATTACTCCCATATTTCCCATTTACGTACCTAACAAATTAGCTGCCGCTTACAAGCCATTGCAAATCCCCCCTCTCTGTGGGGACGAGCTGCTTCATAAAGTGAAGACGATGATATGAGCAGGCTTCTTGTGAAGCGTTTTAGAAATTTATGGCAAGGCAATCAAGAACATCATGAGTGTCGTCAGGTGTGCCCGAAAAAAGTACCCTACGGAACAATTTGGGAAGAACTGTTAATGCTGCTGAGAGGGCTCACGGGCTCTTCATGTACAGTGTTACTGTTCTTGAAGCTCTGTTGCATGCTTATTGCCTTTTTTCCTAAAACTCTATGGTACCATTCTTGAAAGTCAATTCCAATAATGTTTTCATAAAGATGCGCACCAACTTCTGTGTTTCAACTGAGTACGAGCCAAATCAGAACTTACCCTAATATTGCTCAAATTCTCCGCATAATTCTTAATTACTTGTCGCGATAGATTTCCCGTCGCTCACATGTCCAACCTGTCATTTAAAGGGACACTGAAGTGAATTTGTCAAGCTCCCGTTTTTGCTTGCACTGCGTAGACTGGCTCAAATTAGCACACTTTTCATCGTTTATCCGGTTGACTAATCGGTAATTATTTTACAAAGCGCGAAAGAAGAAAAACTACCATGCGCGGTTTGCCGCGGCCGCACCAACTAAAGCTGTGACGTTGGGAGGAGGGGCGCCGTGATTAGACAATGCCCAACGTTAGCAATCAAACAAGTTTCGGTTTCGGTTTCGGTTCTGTAAAACATAACCAATGGCGTTGTTGGATGGGCATTCACAATATCTCAGTAATAATCGTACCGCGCTTCTGCCATGTTGTCGGCTGTAAAATGCACAAGATAAGCCTCCGAGGACGGCTTGTAGTTGTAGCATTCACTAGCCGAGACTTACGCAGTGCATGAACGCTCTCCGCGTACCCGCAGACGCCTAAATGTCGTGCGCTTTTCCCCATATTTGGAGCTTGCCTCCCTCATGCCTGTATCGTAAAAAGCGTGTTCGCACCAGGCCAAGGGTCTGTTCATTCTGGCATGTGCCCACTGCCTGCAAGCAGTCGGTGCTTATGGCAACAGCACGCCAACGAGAACTCGCTAGCGCGCCAGTGCCAGCCTGAACGCGTTTTGTGAACTAGTTCGTTTAGCCATGAACATTGCGGCCCAAAAAAAGGTGAACTCAATATAGAAAACATCGGCGGAAAACAAAAAAGTTAACTTACAAAAAAAAAACAAAAACAAGCACGCACCCGCGGGAATTTGAACTCGTGATTCGCAAAACACTCGCGGTGACATACCCAGCGCCTCAGACAACTGAGCCACGGAGCGGGATGCGAAGGGCTGGCTAATATAGGGTATATATTGTACAACCGGTTTACACTTTTATTTAGTTTTGGCATTTCAAGCAGCTTAGGTGACTATTTGTTGTACTGCGCTCGTGCAGTAAGCGTCGCCCGAGTTTCCACAGTAGCTCACGTCTAGCAATTGCATTTCGTAGAGGGAAAAGCGTTCGCAGATGCGTAGTCGTGCTGGTGACCGCTGTGCTTGTTCGCCCAGCACAAAAAAGTGCTTCCCGCACCCTAGTTTTACGCTGTACGGTAAAAATATCAGTTGATTTTATTTCCTTAGTACCTATATTGACTTCGCTGACTCTTCTCCCGCCTTCAAGAGGCCTTATATTTTCCTACTGGCGTACCAGTCAGCGAAGCGTCGCATGTGCGCTTGTGCAGCGCTTGTGTGAAGCGACCTTGACTTGGAGCTAGATACAGTGTACAAACAAACCAAGTAAAGAAAGGCACATTCTTCCATTCACAAACGTGTCCTGGCTTCGTTTCAACAAACCAAGTAAAGAAAGGCACATTCTTCCATTCACAAACGTGTCCTGGCTTCGTTTCAACTAAGCGAATGAATTGCGACCAAAAAATTTTTTTTAACCTCCTTGATTGCGACGACCCGCCGGCGGCCGGCGGACGAAACGCTGGGCCGACTGACTCTGTTGGCCGGGGAGCCGTGCAGTAGCGCCGCAGCCAATTGCCAGCTCATCCCCTCCTGACGTCACACGAAAACGCCACAGAAAATGGGCGAGCGTAAAGAGAGGAGGACAGCATTTTTGAATTAGTTTTTCTACTAAATAAAATCGCGTAAACGCGCCCAGAGTGGTCGAAACATGGCCTGGGGACTCCGGACTACAATTTGCGCTAGTAATCCTGCAATGTTTACATATCACTTCAGTGTCCCTTTAAAAGTTTTGACAGCATTGCATGTAGCTCCGGTTACAAACTTCCGTTTTTTCCCTTAAATTCTCTGTACGTGAATTTGGCTCATTTCGCAAAAAAACGCCTCAAATAGCTGTCAAGCCCAGGATGTATATGGCGGTGCCTTAGAATGTGTGCGAGGAAAGAGTAGAGCTGCCGCGAGGAAGGGTGGGTATAGCCCAAAAAAGTTCGGTGGGGGGGGGGGGGAGGGGCGGACCCCCGCCTAGGTACGTCCCTGCCCTATAGACTAGTCCAGAGGGTGTTGGTTCGACAGACTTAGTGTGGCGTACGCTCTCGAGTGGTAGCTTCCGAATGCGCGCACCATCCCTTGTGATGCTTCCGCTGCTTCGGCGACGTCTATGATATGCTCGGACGTTTCTTGAGTGTCAGCCGACCATGTATTCGACGTGTACGAGGGGGCGTGGCAATTTCGACACTGCGCGTCAAGGTGTCGAAATCGTCGTCACCGGGAACAACGAGGCACCTTACATTTCAGGCGCACGTGTCCGTGCCCGTTGCAGCGGAGGCACTGCAGAGGCCGGCCCAGCGCCACCATGAGGGCGAGCTCGCCGCAACTCTTGTCTGATGTCAGGCGTCGTCCATCTAAGATCCATTTTCAGCTTCAGCAGCACCGTCTTCGTTGTTGACCCGTTGTCCGTAACGCCGCGAGGGCAGCTGGAATATCTTCGTCGAGGCGCCGTTCAACATCCAATGCAGCTTGACCTTCACCTGCTGGTCTTGCGGGTCGATGACGACACACCGACGGACCAATTCAGTTGAAGCTTGGTGATGCCCAGCATTTTCTTCGTCGGCTCGGCGCTGCTGAAGATTGTTGTCCGCACATGGTTGATCTAGTAGGCACCTAAGGCGACAACTTCAGGTAGCAACCAATCCGAGCGAGCGTGCCTTTTTAGTCATCGACCTTGAACGGTCGGACTTTCACGTCGCCGCGAAAAAAAGTTTGGTTACGACGATGCGTCCGGTGAGAAATTGCTGCACTATAATCTGATAGTCCCAGCTCCTGTCGCTTTCCGTTGGCCTGTTTCCGCGGCTCAGCTAAGCCACTATAACTGCTCCGCTGGTGCTCATAAATAAATGTTCGGTGCGCCAGTGTGACCGGAAGTAGAATCGCGCCATTTTGACACGGTCGTGCCAGCTCCTATTTTAACGCGTATCTGAATGTTCCCCTTTGAACGACGATGACGGGGAGGGGATGGTGAGGGGGGGAGGACGCTCAGCATTCTCGTCAAGCATTTGTTGGCGGTCTTCTGAGTTTCGATTTTTGATTCGCAGGTAGTTTGCCGTTTGATCGTTGACGCTTTGACATTAATTGCAGCGGCTTTGACTTTAAAACTTGGCAATTTAATTTCCGCCAAGAAGAAAGCGCTTAATTTCCGCTAAGAAGAAGACAGCACTTCAACCATCGCCGCTTCTCCGACGAAGATAATATTTTCACAATTTTGTTACTGCTATATCGTAGTCGCGTCTCTTTACTCGCTTGTGTCTATTCGTCGTATGGAGCTAATTACTTCGACTAGCTCTTTCTCCTGTTCATTGTTATTACTATTATTACATTGAAGTCTACGGCACGTGCCCACATGTCACAAAGCTGAATGCCAAACGCCACACCTTCGCTAGAATGAGCGTTCTGCGCGGTTAAGGCGTACCTGTTCTACCATGTCATCACCTTCGAATTCACAATTTGTTTTTAATTCTCTGGGGGGGCACACCAGCAGCCGAAACTTCCAGATTTCTTGCTAATCAATTATGCATGTATGTGCTACGGAGAAATAACCAATAAGATTTGTTTACCGCTGTAAATGTGCAAATATAGCACACCGGTAGCGTACAGGAGTGCTACTGTGGACATCCGGGTGAGAACCTCATCGGATCACATACGTGATTTTTATTTAATCTTTACAGTGGCAGCCATTTTCTTGACCGGACAACAGCAACAACGACGACGACGGGATTTTGCAGAATGGGACACATGTGGTTCTCGCCTTAAAAAACGCGGCTGGCATCAGAATCGTTCCAGAGCCCTTCAGAGGGCATGCCACACAGTCCAAGAGAAGTGATTGCGCTCCACTTTACTTGGTTTGTTTTTGTGCTTCTACAGCAAAGCTGTTCATACATTGACATTCATGCGTTCTTTGTGTGCGTAAAAATATCTCCGGGGGCTCAACATGTCTTTGAAACGCTCAGCGTTTTGAAGCGCCAGGCGTTCGTGTGTGCGTGCATTTTTTTATTCCTTTCTTTGCTTTCTTGGTTACGTTTCAAGGACTTGCGTTGTTTTTAGGCGCTTGCGTGCCAAGTTTCTTTACCACCCCCTCTTTCGTGCATGCGTACACTTTTCTCGGGAGAGCCAGCACGTCGAAACGTCGTATGTGTCTAGGTTCGTTCACGCAAATGTAGAAAAAGTAAGGAAAATATAACAACAAATGTGTAGGCGGATATACCGTCAAGATGACCACAGATCAAGATAGGTTCCTACATTTTTCGAAATTGCGGGTCACATCACCTTGTTTGTCATCTACCTTCACAATATTATGATTGCTATCTACAACTTCTGTTGTCTTCCAACTCAAACTCAGCATAAACGTCAGACAGCAGAAGTTGCGGAATTAGGTGAGCAGCTGAAACCCTTCATTTTATTTCCAAGCAATAGGATGGCAAGGATTGTGGGACATTTGTCGGTGCTTTTTGTGTGAATCGTAAAATGTGAGAACACTTCTCGCAAACAAGCTTAACTCCTTGACACAACAGGTTCAGTACTGCATTCAGTACAGTAAGCCAGAAGTGCGCCTGAACCCGCAAGAGCAGTAGTTCCCAATGTGATCGAGAAAGCAAGTCAAAGTTTTTTCCTCACGTTAACATCGTTAGGGCCGCCGCTCACTCAGGACTTTCGCCCGTCGCCTTGGCAGCCATCTCATACTTATCCAGCACAGCTTTTTTGTACAGTTCCTGGTTCGTCCAGATCTCGGCGGCGTAGGCATTCAACGGACTGGCCACATTGGGCTCGGCCAGGAGGGACTGGATGGAAAGCAGCACAGTGCGCACGTCCAGAAGGGCCGTCCACTGGTCCTTGAGAATGTCGAGGCAGATGTTGCCCACTTCGTCGACGTTCGGATGGAAGCAGGGCGTCTCGAACTGCACCACGGGGCCGGCGCACGGGTAGTTAAGAGGGAATTTCATCCGCAGACGGTAAACCAAGTTCTCGTACGCGGTTCCTGCAGGTCCGTGAATTGTAGCAACCCAGTCGAAAATATCTTGGTCTTCAGGGAAGGCGGAAACCATAGCGTCTCCGCACGTCATAAGCGCCAGTAGCTCTTGCCTGAGCCTGTTGGCAGCAGCCGGGACATTGGAGCGGTAGTCCTGACCTGGTTGGTCGCCGTCGCCGGTCGCCATTCCTGCGCTAGCGGTGTCGTCGACGTTCTGGGAAGCCATTTTGAGAAACGAGTCCCTGCGCATGATGATGATAGTTGCGAAAATTATTATTGTTCGCAGGATCTACAGGGCCTCAGAAAGTCGCTCCAGCTCAGCGCTTCAGACGAGGTTAGTATGCCCTCCCGCAGCATTCGTGTTTTTAGCCTGGGTTGGAGGGGTGCGCGACGTCCTGCATACCGGTTACGTCGTAGCTTCGTGGTCCAGGTTTTAGTCCTGTGGTTGGTGGTTGTTGGTTCGGTTTTGATGTGCATATTTCGATATTGATATTCTTGATTTCGGTTAGAATTTAGTTTGTAATGGTTTTCTATTATCAGTTCTATAGGTTAGATAACGTTAAATTAGGTAAAGGGCGTTTGCAAAGGTAAAATTCGACAAGGTTAAATCAGGACGTCACCCTGTTGGAGTGCTTATAGTGAAATCGGACGTGAATACTGTCTCGGCGGTGATACTACTTCGGCATTTCTCTAGTGCACTATCATGACAATTATGATGATGTGTAAGGGCTTCTTTTTTAAGTGGTGTTGACGGCCGATGTCACCTCGTGGGTTTAACAAACTGAACTTCTGCAAGTTACTGTTTTTAAGTTGAGGCTCAGTATTTCGATGTTCTTTCTCCGGTTAAATTACCTTTCGTGGTGCCCGTCGTGTACCCATCCTTCGCTTGTTGTGGGGGCCTTCTTGATGATAGTTGCACCTCTATTTCCTTGACACATCGTCTTTCACTGTTGCCACTGCAGCTGCTGCGAATTCCAACCTGTGGTTATTAACTCTGAGGGGTAAACAAGAAGGCAAATGTGCAAAAAAAACAACAAATAAAAATATTCCTCTGATGCTTGGTCAACATGCAAAGCAAACATTACACGAATGGCCTTGTATACCTTCCAGTACTGTTGCCAGCAGGGCAAGTTGCAGCATATTTATCTGGGAAGTGCAGCAGAAAGTTGCACATGCACATACCAAAGAAGACGACGACTCCTCTGGTCGCTAGTTTCTCTCGGCGAGCGTCCCTTTGCTGGGCAATCCCCCTGAGTAGTATGAGCTTCTAACTCGAAACACGCAAAAATTCGGTGCGCCATCCAATGAGCTGAGTACAGAGAGGGGTCCCTGAAACATCCACCGAAGACTGCGTTTAGAGCGACCACACCATTGTTCATGAGCTGGCGAAGCACGTTTGCTTTCACGACCTTCCGGAGGTGGTCCAGGCCAAGCAGAATGCATATCCCACGAACAGCGGCCATGCTTAGCCGAAGAAGTTAGTCCCCAATAGAAGTAACAAAGACACTATCAGTTTCTACTTTGACCATGCCCTTTCAAATGAAACTTGAACTGCTTCTGTAGGAAACAATGCATCGCTGTACTGATTGCATACGAACCCTTGCAATGTGTGGCATTCTCTTTTAGAGTGCAGCTTTCTGGCAGCCGTTACCTGGGTTTCACGGAGGCGGCGGCCGCGTAATTGAGTGACCGGACGCAGCAGCGACAGTGGAAAGAAAATGCAGAGGATTGTCTGGTGAAGGGTGAGGTGGTGGGCAGCACGCGCGGCTAGGCGTAATCTCTCTCACTGCCTGTCCATCACTCTTGTTTCATGCGTGGGAGCGAAACCCTGACACTTTACCCGAACGCTGTTGCGGTGAGCACTAATTCGAACCACGCGACACACGCGCGAAAGGTTCAAACACGGTTTCAACCGCACGCTCGCTGCCCCCCGGGCGTGGCTAATTCATAGCTAGTGACATTTGCGCGGGAGGTTCAAACATGATTTGCATCAACCCGCTTGCCTGCAGCGGCGACGCGGTGCGAGATAACAGCAGAGTAGCGCACGCCGACATGCGTTAGCTGATCATGCGTCCACTTCCTGAGACGAAGCAGGTATGCGCCGTGACCGAGAAGACTGCAGCTGCCGGTGCGCCCACATTTCGCATTAGGGAGTATAGTAAGCGTCAGTGCATTTTTGTTTTCACAAGGCTCTCCATCCCTCGGTCCTACGGAAGCCAATTCATCTGTGACTTTTCCTGCCTGAACATGTGAAGGCGCAAGCTTGTCTTCTTAAGCTCCCGCAGACGAAGGGTACAGGAGATACCTTCGCCTATAAAGGAGCGCTGACTACCGCCATTCACTATGCAACGAATGTACGTACGCCCATTGTTCTTTTCCGTTATTCCATAGCCAGCACGTGTGGAGCAGTAATTCTGTGTCGAGAATTGGACGAGTGTGGCAGCGCCAGTTGTTGGTGTTCAGTTTCCGTAATCTGTATGGCCCACTGAGCTGCCAGCAGGAGAGAAAACCAATGTCACGTGTCTGCCGGTGCAGTTCCCGCATTTGACATCGCGGCTACAATATCCAGAATTCCTCTTATGCTGCAAGAGAAACTTTGCACGAAACTTTGTCTTTCGGGTGGCAATATTTTTAATTTATCCTGATGGCTGGTGCTTTCCTCGCTTGGGTGGTTGCCTGTGTTACATAACCGACACTGAATTGAATGAGCTGCAGTAGCCGGCATGCGTAAACTTTTCATTGAATCGTCTACTTTTCTTTGAGCTTGTTTCTATCTAATGCTGACCGGGCTTCTTTTTTACGCCCCAATTGAATATAGAAGGTGCGCCTAAAGTGCATCAAGCTCGCAATCAAAGACGTGGACAATGAAGTTGCTTTATCCACGCGTGACTTTTGCCCTATAGTACTTGAACTGTGCAAGGTATGGGCTATTGGTTTGTGGGATACAACAACAATAGCAAATGGCAACGATCGTACTTGAGTATAGACATGAAGAAACATTCAGGGCTACGGGACTGCGCACATGACATTGGACGTTGTCCAGGATACCCCGTAACTTGCCACATCATTGTATGACACTACGGAATTAAGCGATCTCAACTGGGCCAAGTTTTCTTGTACGAATAGAATTGTGTACCCAAAGCGCCGAGAAAGAATTTCCACGACGTCTCCGTAACAGTCCTCCATCGCATGTACTGCATTGATGGGATCAGCGCTTGAGGCACACACAGAAGCGATCGAAGATATTCAAGTTTCTGTCATGTGTATAGGCACGTGTTGTCGCGAACAGATGTCTTAAACTATGTCCGAAGCTCAGCAACTGGCACAACTCATCGCTGAATGTTGAATTTGTAGCGTCAGGAGCTTCCCCGAGCTTACGTGGTGATTGCGCGCATTGCAGGTAAGTTAAATTAAAGGAGGTGTTTTTACGGTCAACCCCTGCTGGTGTTGTCCACTACGTATGGTTCCTCCATAGCCTATAGCTGGCCCAGCATTCTCTTCGCTGCGCCCTCGAATGTCGTCACCGCAACAAACTCCCCAACAAACTCTTATTCCGGTATTGCTCCCTCAAGCTGTGTTCAACTTCCTCAGTTCTGCGTGGTTGGACTGCAGTCGCTGTATGAGTGCAGCCAAACCCTACAAATCAAAAGCGTGAAGGTTCCGGCTAGTTGGTAATTCATGAGCAACACAACCTGTTTGTAGTCTTCGTCTCGTCCGTGGCCTCCCCCTTGTTGCGAACTGCTGTCTATTCTTCAAAGTCTAAGCTCTGAACCAGCTCTTTGCGGAGCGACAAGTGCACTTACCTCAGCAAACGCTCCCCAAATGTACCCAACACGCGACCATTTAAACTATGTATTTCCACCTGATTCGGGGGTTAGCAAAATAGGATAGTGTTTCTTCCGACTCCGTTGAGCTAAATATCAACTTGAGGTTCCTTGAAGATTTTTAGAATGTGAGTGCATTGTCAGAGTATACCGTAGTACTCATTCCTCGGCGTACCACGAAGGCTGTATCCGAATAGTCACTGATGAGCTCAAGGTGCACTGCACGCGTTACGGAACATGTTAAGAGAGCGAGCACTTCTTTGTTCAACCGCTCTCCCTGCACAATAGAGGGCCAGCGAAGTCTACTCCAACGATATCACACTAGTTGCCTTGTGTTAATCGATCGGCTGGAAGTGGGGCCACTTGCTATGACACCGGGGGAAAACTTTGTTTCCGACACTTGAGGGATTGATTCAAAACTTTTTAACGACGTGATGTTCCTTGAGGATCCCGTATGACTCACTTATTTGAGCGAGGGTGTCCCACACGCCGGAGTGCAGCAGTCACAGGTGTCCTCTCTGTATGAGCAGGGAAGAGAACAAGTGATCACGGAGGAGGACGATGGGATGCTTCGATCATTTGATGTTAAGGCTGAATTGTAATCTACCACCTACTCTCATCAGCACTCCGCCTTCAATGTACGGCTTAAATGGGGACGCAGGAGATTTTTTTAAAAGAGGTATTTGATAGAGTAGGTTCGAGATGTTGTAGTCGAAGGCTTCTTTTTGATTGGTCGCCAACCAGTACCTTCAGCCATGAATATTTCTTCAGCGGTTAGTAATCCCTTCCTTCTTTCATTTTCATTCCGGCAGTTGCACACTACACGGAAGACCCAGGCAGTCACTCAGGCTACCTTGTTTAACGGACTATGATGCTTGGGATACCGGATCGGGTCACGTAATGACATCACTGGCATTGCAGTCACTCTCATTTCCTCTTCGCAATAACCCGCTTATTTTTGCGTTTGATCATTCAGCATCGGCCTACACGACTGATCACTGAGCAGCCACTCGGGTCCCTTTCATCTTAGTCCGCTATGCCCTAACATTGAGGTCAGAATGCCGCGTGTTAAGAGATCTGCAGGGTTGTCCGGTCCAGGGCAATGCCCCCAATCTTCAAGGTTGGTCAGCGTCTGCAGTTCTGTAGCACAGTTAGCCAATAATGGTTCCCATTGTTGCGTGGAACCCTTGACCCAGTGCATATAGCGATAGTGGAGTCAGTCCAGAGTAGCACCTTAGCATGCTCAAATCGTAAAAACTTAGCGAGGTATTGGTAGAGTCGCGACCGGATTACGGGTGGCTTGAACTCTAGTCGGAGAAACAAGAGTCGCTTTAACCTTGCCACTCAGCATCTGGACATTCCGACGCTGAAGCCTAGCTCTCCCGCCATCGATGCAGTTATGATGTATGCAACAGCTGTTGAGAAAGAAAACGCCTCACCTCCCTCGTGCTCATCATCATCAGTGTTATGTTCCATTAAAGAGTCATGGGAACGGGTCATGGGGCTCGTCTCTTTCTCCATATTTTTGGTGCGAGAGACCCGGGGCCAAGGAACCTCCGGAGGTGAGCCTCTCCGAGCGGAATTCTTTTATTACGTTCGACCGCCTTCTCACCTCTGGGGAACAGAAATGAAGCCACCGTTCTAGCGAACCCGTTGAGAAGGGTTGGGCCAGCTAAAGAAGAACAGGCGAGCCGGACCCATTCATACTGCATCGCCTTTGCCGACTTGTGAATTTTGCCTTCGTGGCTGCGTGACTCCCGCTACTATGAAGCCGCCTTCCGCCCCGTGAGCGTCACCCCAGCCATATTGGGCTGAACAATGAACAAAGTGACTCTGGGCTGAACAATGAAGGCCTTCATCGAACGACGGCGGATCGTGCGGGAGCGACTAACAATTGTTATCGGCAAGGTTGAAGACTTTCTCCTCATCGAGCAACCACCTATACGTAAGTTGACCAATCTTTTAAAGACTTTGACTGCTCAAAACGATTGCCTGGAAAATATTAGCCAGGAAATATAAAATATCGTGTCGTGAACATTGAAAAGCTCAAAACGGAGATGTTTGACGCCTTTTATTTTGAAGGCAGGTTAATATCGGCGAAAGTTCAACTGGGAATGAAGATCGCGCATGCCAAAAATAACCGACAAGCTGGCAAAGCGTCCGTCAAAGCCCGAATTTGGTCAGACCTCACACAGCATCGACAGGATGAAGATATAGATAAGGAAAATATGGAAACATTGAATGAAAAGTGCAATCTTGGCCCCCCGAATCACAGATACCACTACAATGCACCATTCAATTTGCAAGATATATTGCCAATGGTAATGGCTGTCTTGGGCGCTGTGCCGCAAATACTTCATACCAGCTAACTGACGATAACTGCTCAGAGCAAACTGAAATTCTTCTGAATATAGAGAAACTAGAGCAAGTAGAAAACACCGTTGATGACTCGACCGTTGGCTATTAGGCACCAAGAATGGCGAATGCGGCAGCTGAAGTATCCGACCACGAGAAATTGCAAGAAGCAGATAGCAGGAGGTCATCTGAAGGACCAGAGAAAAAAGCTACTATGTTTCTGGATCATCCGCACATGTTCCCTAAAGTAAGAGATCGCATGAAACCCCTGAACCACCGCCAGAAAGGCAGAAAAGGAACAACCACGCGGATAGTGAATAAATTTAGGAGTGCTTTGCTTCGCAACGTGGCACGTGTAAGACGCAAGCGGCACCAGTGGGTGCGATGTCGCGCGATGCAGAGCATACACCGAGTCATTAACAGCCCCAAGACGACAGCGAGAGTTAAGCCAAAGGAAAGACAAAAGGAAACAATTGCTTCGATTCAAAAGAACTCCCCGAGGCTTCTAAACGGGTCGCAATCATTGCAAACTTCTGGGAAGAACGGAAAAGCCTGCCGACGAACAAAGCCTTCTGGATCCACAAGCAGTGGTGAATTCTTGTGTTCCAGGCTTCTCAGCTACACGCAAGGTTCAGCAGCTGCTCATCGAGACCAGAGTTCCAAGCTTCGGCGGGCTAACAAGCATCGATTTTATCGGTGGAAGCAGAAGCGGCGAGCTCCCTGAGCCTTCTTGCTTCAACGCACTTGAATTCTCGATTCATTTTATCTGGACTGCTTTCGGCCATGGAATCTAGCACGCCGTGATACTTTTAGCCATTTTCGCATGGGGGAGGATGTTGAAAAAGAAGTCGCCTCGCCTCCCTAGTGCCAATCATCGTCAATTAAAGAGTCATCAAAACAGGTCATGGCGGCTCGTCCCTGTCTTCTCAACAGCAGCGTAGGACTTGGGGCTTGCATGGCAGAAAACGTGCAACACTTTCTTTCTTTGATCGTCCCCGAAACCCGCGGTGATCAATCTACTTGAATGAGCGGAAGCTCGCTGCACTACTGATCCCACTCGATCTGGCAATTCGTTGAAGAATGGTCATCTATTTGACTCCTAGCTCCCACAGTCTTTGGAACATAATTTTAACATTCACTGTTGTGTGAGAAAAATAAGAAAGGGTCGTACATTTGCGCTGACACTTGGAGAACGTATTGTCCATTCAGGCAGAGAGGAAATCGATTTGAGTGGTCAACCTTCATTAAACCACGTCCCTTTCGGGGTTCCAGCGCACACCCAGTACTTTCACGGCTGCAGCATGTCCGAAGTCGCTGTATTGGTGCTGAACAGAACCTGCTTCCAATGAGTTTAACAGCTCGGTATTGTTGGACATACACTTGTACAGTCTCATTCCTCCTGGTCCCATGATCGTGTTTGCCTCCTGACGCAACCTTGTCGCTTGTTCTCGGGTCTGCATTCCAGTCACGAGGTGGTCAACATAAATTTGACAGCGTAGGACATCCTCCCTTCCGTCACACGTCCCTGGCAGGCTGCTTAGATGGTCTTCCAATATCTCTGCCAAAAGATATGGGCTTGAATTCACACAAAAAGCCACTCACGTCATTTCGTAGGTGGCGAGTGAAGGAACTTCTTCCCCTTAGTGTTCTTATGGTTGCATTCTTTTTTTCGTGTTGTCAGCGCCCGACATGTTGGGATCACGCAACGTGGTAAGATGTTTTCCTGCGCATA
Source organism: Haemaphysalis longicornis (assembly GCF_048455015.1). NCBI lineage: Eukaryota > Metazoa > Arthropoda > Arachnida > Ixodida > Ixodidae > Haemaphysalis > Haemaphysalis longicornis. Next base: position 49,620,251 of record NW_027526295.1, on the reverse strand, counting down.
TTCAGCAATTACCCCTTCTGGCTGTTCGGCAATCCTTAGACTTGAATATTTTTTTTTGTGCAGCAAAATCAACGATTTTCACGCTTGAGAACTTTCCGCCTTTCGGAAACCGACATTCGTGAATCACAACTCCCAGTGTCGTAGTGGGCAGAGCGGCAGAACACGCGTCCTCTACTTTCTTCGTCCATTACAGCGTTCAGTAAAGCAGAAGGCACATGCTGTCCATTGAAATCACTCTTGTTTATGTTAGGAGTACCGGAAGCGTCGCGGAGCTTTAAGACGGCTTCTTGTATCTTTTCGCGCGGTCTCTACCTCTTTTCTAAGGAAAAGTAAAAATGTTTTCACTTCGCTACCCTTTGTTTTGTCGTGCTTTTTGTAGTATCCGAGGTAATGGTCAGCTGGCACAGCCTTATTGAGTACAGTCGGCAGTCTTCACTTCCGTCTTCACTTCATCGACGAGGCAACGCAGTTTGTCAAAGTTTCGTGAATCCTGCACAGGCTTCACATGAGGCAAACGCGACAGGTGCTCCTCGACTATCATTTCCTTTAGGCCGACTCTGTCCTCAACGATGGAAAGGGCTACGCCATAATTCGGCTCTGGTGCGTTAGGCCCGCTACAGCCGCCACTGCCTTTCCTGCCACATAGCTGTTCGGATACTTGGATTTCTCAATTTTTGACCGTGTCGTTGCAGTGGATAGTAGATATGAATTAGCTCTAAAATCCCTGCCGCTCCTTCAGTTCTTCTCCAGATTTGTTATTTTTGAGTTGGGAAGCCTGGCGAATTGAAGTGGGCTAACCGCCGTCATTGCTCGTTTATGTTTGCTGTCTCGTATCTGTCTGCCACGTTGCTGCAGTAGCTGCTGCCTTTTTGGTCGTGGAGTTCGAATCTTCTATCCAACCTTTTAACTCGCTCTTCGCTACAATGATTTCTCAGCGTAGTATTCGGAGCATGAAACAGCATCCTCTAGCTCTTCTTCTTCAATGACTTCATAGTTTTCTTCATACAGTTCTTTCAGACATCTTCCTTTACGAGGCAGAAGGTACAGTTCGGATCGATTGATGCGGAACCCTCTTTGGCGGAGATGTCGTTGATGAGCTTTGTAGTCGACCATCGCACCACGGTCCACTTGCATTTGAGGCGGCTGACGTGCCACGTTTTAAAGACTTTTCTCCCGGGTTTCACTTCAAGTAAATGTTGTTGTTTCTCATTTGTAGTTCTTTCTTGGCTATTGGACTTCCTGGTTTACGGATAGCTTGTTTAGGGCAATAATCTTTTTTATGAACAAGCTACGACTTTACTGCACGTATCCTTAGGGGTAGTGAGGCCACCCGCGGAGGAGCCTTAAACAGAAGATGCTTCGACATTGGGTTCCGCCTTCAGGGTGAAGCGATTATTAGCACAATCAAGAGAGAAGGAAAACGGAGTACAGCAGAAAGAATGGGGACAGTTGATGCAGGCCTCCATCCCAAAGAAAGCGTCCGTTCGGAGCGGGTGGCGAGGGAGCTTCGTGTTCGCATTTCAGCATTGGAGAAAGCACTCTGCACACAACACACACACAGTGACCACGCCGGTCACAGCACAAATATACACACTGGGGCCATGGCACCTTCAGGGCAACAAACGCCCCTTCTTCGGGGCCAAACTGAACCCCGGAGGCTCCTCTGAAGACGCTTAAGGCGATCGCCTTTAGCGTCGGGTTACGGGATACAGCCGCTTCACGTAACTCATTGAAGGAAAGCAGCCTGCGTCGGACCTTCTCTGAGCCGACACTTCCCTCTTCTTGTCTTTTGTGTTGACTGCAGATGCTTACAATGGAATACAATACCTCTTGCACTTCTCCACTGGCCCGCTGAAGTTTACATAATCAACTTATTCGGTAGTGCCTCGACGTATCTTAAACTATCCGCCAGTGGTACAACCGAGCAACGACACGCAAATCTCCCTATTGCCAGTTATTCACCCCGGCACATCACCGACACCTCATTTGTTACTGCCCTAGATTCACGCGATGTAGAAACTTCCGGCTCCTAACTTCCGATCCTAACAGCCCAGTAGACCCATATTCTCGACAGCCACACTTTATTTCCCGCAGCTGAGTTTGTATTAAAAAGTGGTCTCACACTTTCCACGTACATCGATACGGCCTACCAGCACTTCGGGCCACACAATTACCCTGGGGATCATCGAGGTCTACAATGACCCCACTCGAGGACGATAACTTCGTCCCCAAAAATATGTACTCACGCGACATCCCCCGCTCCCTACACGGCCCAGAGAGCCTCCCCCCTTGTGAATGAAGGTCTTACAACCGCAGCAAATTGAAAGGAGACAAGGGTCGCTCCGTCCCGCTTCCCGCCTTCGTCGATGCTGTGGTGTAAGCTCACGGCTCCAAATGCCGGTTTGGACTCGTTTGATACAGATATTTGTGTGATGCCGTTACAGTTTTCGCCAGTAATTTTTATCTTTGTCGAGGGAGATTGTTCTGCGACTCCAGGTACTTCAATCGGCAGGTAAACACTCCAGTTATTTGTCACACACCAGGGTACGGAACCAGGCACATCTACCGGCCTGCCTAATTTCTCGTGCCGAAAAGTGCCTAAAATGCCCCCCGTAAGCAGTGTTTGGTCAGATGGCCATGGTACAGCAACACGTTGTGGTGTGCATCCATTTGCGTAGTTAGACAATCTAACAAAGCGCTGATACCTTCTAGCAGATTTATTGCGATTGCCAATGTGAAACCCCTTATATCAACGGACTTCGAAAATCCAATGTCGCACGTACGCAGTACATCTGAAAACGGGACATGATACTTGCTGGTGAACACGTCTGAATGGGTACATAGCTGGGAGGGTTTGTCCCTAGGTAAGCGGTCTCAAAAAATACGTTTTCTACCACATGGCCCCCGCTAGCAGCTCCATCGGAGCGCCGACGGGATTAACGAGAAACCTGTGTCCCCTGTGAAGAGTCTAGTGAAGCCACTTCCAGATGACAGAGGGAGGCTGCAGGAAGTAGAAACTAAAATCAAGGGCCAGCTGAATCCACACTGTTCCAACAACACCTGTCGTCGTTTGTGTGCTGCCTAGCGTAAAAGATGCGCCCGCCGAGCAATCAGGTGTTTGTTCAAGTTTTAGAAGAAAAAAGCAGAAACGGACACGTTCTTTGAAATATTTCCACATGGCACCTTCTTTCCAATATGGGTTTTTTTCCACAAGTTTTCCTTGACGAGTATATTCAAAACTATTCCGCCTTTCTGTTGTGCTTGACACTGAATTTTTGCAAGGCAAAACTGCCTCGTCCCTTTAGGGTTATCAGCTCTAAACGAGGCGAATACTCTTCGCTTGTGCCTGAAGCAGTCGTTGGTCAGAGTGGTAATGCACTGTTGTCGTAGCTGACGCTAGTAATAGCTGCCGGAGCGTGCGCATAACCGTGTCCTAGGATAGCGTTTGTTGGTGTTTGAACACTGTACCAAGCCGCCATTGTTATTTTTGTGTGCCGTTGACGTACTATTTGATTACAGGGGAGCGCAATAACAAGTTCTTTGGGGTGAGGGAAAGAAAAAAATTGGCCGCGTATCTGCTGCTTTTGTTGCAAATGTCGTCAAAAGACCATAGTCTTTATTGACTTTTGCCACGTAAACGCCTCCCTTCGCTTTCCCGCTCACCTCTCATGTTGTTCCTCTTGCGTCGCGCTAGTCCCAAGGGGAAGACGCCAAAGGTTTGCTTAAATCATTTTAAATTTCCCTTGTTCCACTGCTCCAAACCGGGTGTATCGATGCCAACGCTGCCGTACGGCGAAGACGCGCGTGAATCGAGGCGCCCTACTGCAAGTTTATAAAACCGCGTTTCCCTACTCATGTGCGTTGCAAGCAGAACGTGGAACCTATCTAGTGGAACCTTTGGTAACTGTTGCCGGTTGATTCCTTAAAATGCCGCAAGAAGCTATAGTTGCGCGGGCGACAGCAGGCGAGGGCAAAGTGAATTTTTTTCCGGAGTTGATGAAGTATTAATTTCGCCGAAGTCAAGCATGTACGATTTTTTATAAAGGAACACTGCAAACATCACTTGTGTATAAATTTGTTCTCTTACATTTGCGTAATGTCTTGTTCTCCTTCAACATTGTTGACAGGCATGAACATTACACCGGACTTAGACGGGTAGATTTAGCTGTGACTATATAAGACAGTTGCGCAGGCATTGCTTTAGTTTGGCCTGATGGCTGAATCGAGTCACAGACGAACAGACAGACATACAGACAGACCAAAATTAGCCCAAGAAAAACTATCGTCTTTGAAACACACGAAGACGGGCCGAAGCATTGACTCTAGCGGCTTATAAAATGCTTCAACCCTCCCACATTTTCTCGCGCTGTCGTGCATGGTGGCCAATGCAACCACCTGGGCCGGTAACCATGGTAGGATGTTGTCGAGAACCCCAGAAATCCTGTCCGGAAAGTGCACCCACCCTTTCTTGGAGGCCCGTGTCGCTCCTGGCAGGCCTTCATACACGGGGGTGTTCTGCGAGATCACGCTCCGCGACGCGAGGGAACGTCGCTGCCCAGAACAAAACAGGGGAGATTCGCCGGCGAAACCGCTTGACTGGCAGCCTCAGTGGCTCCATGCAACCAGGGCGGCCGCCTGAAAACCAGTCAGTGAAAAAATTCGGATTCCTCTCCCCTCCCCCCCCCCCCCATTTTACGAATTGGCAATTTATAGATGTATTTGCTACTTTGACGCCGTTCGTGCGGCAAACTGATGTATGGCGCCACAGCTACAAAATAGGTCGTTTTGTCGCACTACGGCACCGCAGCCCCACATTCGCCGACTAATTTGCACCTTGTAGAAGGGGCTTCCTGTGTAAATGTACACGTTGTGGCCAGTGACACTTTTGCTGCACTGATCAAAATACAATCTCCTCGCTTGTTCTCATCAACTCTAAATTTCACGTATTTTTGTCGAACTAATTTTGGTGCAATTTATCCTCTTATGTATATCTTCTTATATACATACACCTCAAAATGGCAAACAGTGATAGCAATTCTCCCGCAATTTCTGGAAGATGAAAAATTAATTTTTTATGAACTAATTTTTTTTTCTTGCCCTCCACGGTTAAGAATTGTGCATTTTCAAGTCATAGTTACAATTTTCAGTAATAGTTCAGGTTTTTCAGTAGTAATATTTCAGTAAAAGTAATAGCAGCAGTAACAGTACTTGTAATAGCGCCAATAGCAATATTTCGGGTAATTGCATAATTATCAGTTAATAGTTATGGATTTATTATAGATGGTTTTGATGCCTTGAAAGATCAAATGGAGGTCTAGGTGCAATCTCAGCCCCCCCCCCCCTCCCCCCAGGGAGAAATTTCTAGCTACGCTCCTGCGCACGTCCTACGCGGAATGTGATCGAATGTATTTTTGTTTACAATTTGCAATGTTAACCCGGGAAGAGGATTTAATCGCGCATGTAGAGTATATGTGATGGCACTGTTTAACGTAGCCGTCCATCTACACTGCGGACTTCACCCGCCGCGTGGCTACGCGTGGCTGGGCTACTGATCCCAAGGGAGGGGTTCGATCCCCGGTCTCGGCAGTGGCTTTTCTGTTGGAGGCGAAAAGTGGAAACGACCATGTGCTCGAGATTTAGGCGCTGGTTACAGACACTTAGGTGGTCGAAATTATCCCGGAACTCTTCTCTCTCTCCGCTCTTACGGCGCGCCTTGGCGCCTGTGTAGCGTCCGCGCGTTAAACCTCATCACCAGTCAATCACACTACGTACTCTGCACTCGGCTCTCTTTTTACTCCATCAAAGAGAATTAGCCTTATTTTTTTAAGCTAGAGATTTGTTTCTAATGCATAAACTGTCAACAGCCTATAATATAACTCTAAATGTATCATCAATTTCCATAATAACAAGGACTGCGAAGGCAAACAACGCAATATTCGTAAATTCCCTATTTATTTGATTTTGCAACAGCTTCATTTTTATTACCCCTTTTTAGGCGGCACATCCCAGTAAAAAAATTATGGTAGAGTCTTCGGCTTTGGACAGTCATTGTAGTACATCCGATAATGCGGCTGCTGCGAGCAGTATTTCTCAAATAAATTCTTGCAATCAACATAATCTTTTATATCGATGATTCCATAGAGAGCCGTTTTCAGGCGCATCTCACACGACAAGAAATGTCTACCTGAAAGAAAGTGTAATAATTTGAACGAATGTCCTAACACCCAGACTTTTAATCAATTGCCAACAAGGAATGTAAAATGAACATAATATTGAGGGTTGCACACAAGCCTTTAATTCGATTAAGTCAATTCAAAATTAGTTTATTATTCACAAAAACTGTGTTCTATACGGAAGAAGTTGCATAAGCGAGCAGAAGGGGTACTAAGGGGTAAATAAGCAGTGATTGTAACATAAAACCTGAACAGACAAATCAAGAAATTGCACAGCACAGATTGCACTATTACCCTAAACAAAGAAAAAAAGTGGGGTTGAAGAGAAAATGAACTGAAATTGACTGACAGAGTGCGCGTCAGTTGTTCTTGAAATTATATGCAGAACATGTGAATTCCTTTAACTATTTTGTGGCCACAGAAAAATGGCCGATTTTGAGTGCCTCCAGGTATATTTTGCTTTCGAGCTAGTGGACACATTCACCCTTGCTCTGAATGAAATTATTTTTTAAAGATGTCCTTTCGAAACACATAGCAGCAGTTTTGTTAAAGGTGTAATTATTGAAACTTTATTGGTGAAGGAAACAAAAAAAAGTAAACGAAAAAGTGTACATCGAAAGAAAATAGGCGATTTAACTGAGGCTAACTTCTATTTTAAAAATTCTAAGATATTCGAAAAGTTTCTACGTTCCTAGGCTATGATTCAATATGTACATCAAAGCTGTACACCAAGTTCTGGATTTTTGACGGCCCACTAACCTAACCGCCCTGATGGCTGCACCAACCCGCGAAGTCGAGAGTGAGTCCGTCTCCCGAAAATATCCATCGAAGCATGCTTCTTTGTGTTCTCACGCCAGATCCTTATCTTTACACGAGCGCCAGGCTATCGAAGGTGAAAACGTTATACGGCGCGGTGCATTTGGCAAACTATCGCCGCCGCCCGTTGTCCAGACCCTACATAGGAAAGTAATGCCGCAGTCGTCCGATATTAGGTACGTTTTGCTTATATATAAATACATCGCGAAGTCAAAAACGAACCTTACCTGGCAGCACCTGTCGAAGTCTGGGGCTGTTCAATGGGAGAGTCTTCATCAGAACTAAAATGTGAAGAATCGATATCGTTGCTGGAGTCATCACAGTTGCTGCGGTAAAAAAAAATTACGACCACCTCCCCTCGCGGGAACCCTGGTGTGATGCGACGCTGAAGGGGGTTCCATTGTGCGCTTCCGTTGGGTCGATTACTCGAACTGCTTGAGCAATCGTCGGGTAATGCAAGAGAGTGAGAGAGAGCAAGCGTAGCGTGGACGACCGTCGAATGAGAGACCGGCCGGAGCGCGGCACTCCGCTTAATGCGCAGCGCGCCCGAAGGAGAGGAGACCGTGGAGAGAAAGGGCGCTGCACATGGGCACAGCGCGCTTGCGGCGTGCGCAGCGCGCCCACCGGAGGAGTGAGAGAGCGCGCCGCACTGCGCGCGCCACAGATGTTGGGGGACAGGGCGCGCTATCACGGCGAGAGGAGAGGGGTGAGCGCAGGAGAGCCGCAGCTGTGCGGACGCGGACGCGGACGACGACAACGACGGACGCAGGACAGGGCCGCCGGCAAGAGATGCTCCTCTCAGCGTCGCATCTAAAAAACATCAGCAGCTGGAGAGGCTGAAGTATCTGAAACCGCTGTCTGCCTTTGCAGATCACGCAGTGTACACGACGCCATTGTCGCCCAACTCGTTGCTACATTGGGTTCAAATTTCACTTGCGACGCTGTCTACCCAAGCGAAATATAAACAAAGGGCAACAAAACTGAAAACTGGGCTTCACATGAACGCGCCAGATAGAGTCAGTTGTCCGAATAGCACCATTTTTTAAATGCAGAGCATTTCAGTAACTCACGATGTCACCCGCGTTGACGTCCGTAGGCGTCCGTAGTCGTAGTCCTCACCCCTCCCTCTATACTATATAAAAAAAATACTATCCGGCGCCTGGTTTCGATCCCTAGACCCTGCGGGCGGAACGCAATGTACATGGTGCTCCACCCACTGCGCCACAAAGCCGACACAGAATGGGAGGCTACGAACGCGCCTTATATCCTTGACTCATTCAAATTACTGCTGACGAGCGCTCTCTCGTCAGCAGTTGCCACAAGTGCAACAACATTAACGTAACGCAAACTACTTAACGTCGTGCGCCCCCGGAAATGCTCTGCATTTGATCGTGCCCCTCGCGAGGGGGATGTTTCACTGCGTCGCCATGCGAACAGTTTGCCATTATAGTTTCCGCCCGCTCCGGTCGGTGTCGCCACGGTTCAAACCACGGCAGGGGAGCTGCGCGGGCGTTCGTTGATCGGCGTGCGTTCCGGCGTGGTGGTTTGATGTTTTCTTTTTACTTTTTGCAGGAGGTTTGAAAATGATCGCTCACCCGTTAACGACGGTCTATGGCGTGGTCACGAAGGGTAAAGTGAAAGCCGGCCAGTAAAATTTATTGCGATGGGAAGCCTTCCGCTGATGATTGTGAATGCAGTGATACATATTTAATTTATTAAGTTAAAGCGCTACTACTACCCTTGGGGAAAGGCTTTAAGTAGGAGTGGGCGATACAACGCTAGGAAACAGCAAAACAAGAAAACTGGCTCCAATCCACCCTGTGAAAGTGGTTGTAAAGCAAAGCTGTAAACGGCACCCACAACGATTACCCATGCGACGTCACTTAAATGCACTCACGTCGCTCTACAAATAGTGAACCAGAGAGAAGTGAAATGCACCTAACCACACCCTCTATTGCTTCACAGAGATATTCTTGGTAAGGTTAAATTATTGCATGATGCATGAACGGTGGTTGGTTGAGTTGTATTTGTGTAGCACATGAGTGGATACCCTTTTTTATAAAATATAAGGAAGCTCAAACCCGGTGCTAGACGACCTCACGTCTGTCTGTGCCGTTGCGGACGGAGGCGACGAGATCGGCGGCGGAGTAGTAGGAGGAGGAGTAGCAGGAGGAGATGCAGGAGGATGAAATACTTCTACTCAGATTTGTAAACGGCCCAGAGTTTGGCCCACGGGAGTTGTTCCTTCTTCACTGTAGCCCATATTCAGTCCGCGGCGCCTGTGCTCTCTCCCCCAACTGAAGCTGGGTAAACCGAGAGGGTATGGACAGCTGCATCTCCCATTGCTCCTTTTCGGTAGTTTAAGGAAAGAGAGGAGAGTGCTCAGGGCTAATGTCGCACACCCCGATTATGTGGTGGAGTGTTCCTACTTCTGAGCAAATTTAGATACAGCGGTGTAGCGATTCCGATGCTTTAGTGAAGACGCGTCGGGTGAGGGAAGGAGCCCGATTGTATGAGCCGTAGGGTTGTTTGTTGTTCTATGTAAAGGTCAGGGTAAGGCGAAAGTAGGGTCTATCTCAGAAGGTGATAATGCTGGGTTATGTCCCTGAACAAGGCAAGCGGGTGACTGTCCTCTTGCAGCTCCATAGCAAGGGGGCTAAAAGTGCAGGCTTGGTGGGCGTATTCGTTGCCCTCCATGGAAGCGTGAGCGGTTGTCGAGATGAGCTTAATGGAGCCATTTGGGTAGTGGTTTTTTAGCACACGCTGTGCAGGTCGGGACACCAAACCCGACTGGTAATTTTGGTAGGCGTTCCCCTGGTTTAGTGAGAGCCAAGGCGATGGCTGCCTCTTATGCTGCCGTCGTGTCTTCCTTCTCGAGTAAGGCACAAGCAAGGAGGTTGGTTCTGGAGGTGGCCATGAGGATGGCGTACTGCTACCCTCGATGTTAGGAGGCGTCTGTGTAGATAACTGCATGATACCCACCGAGGGTGGTGTTGCGCGCTTCTGCCCGTGCTTGTCGCCGACCCTCGTAATGTGAGGGGTTCATATTTATCAGAAAAGGCAGCATCTTTAGTTCTTGTCACCAAAAGCCCAGCAGTATATCAAGCGGAGTAACATTCTGTGCTGCACAGCCAATCTGGTGAAGGATGCGGCGACCCGCCGCAGTTCGGCTCAATCGGAGCTTCTGGATAAAAAGATGGCCCTGTATCAGCTCTTCCACCGTGTTGTACAGCCCCGTGCTAAGCCGCCTCTCTGTGGACGCACTCAAGGGAAGACCAAGGGCTTGCTCAACCACCTTTCTAATCCTTATATATAGCATCTTTATGTCCTCCTTGTCGAGAAGACGGCAGGGGGCTGACGTAAGTGATTCTCGATTGTCGTCGGAGGTATCTTGGCGCGAGCTAGATGGCGGTCTTCCTCCGCACAGTGCAGACGACAATGACCTCCATGCGTTGAAGTCGTCGTCGTGTATGTGTGGCAGCATGTCGTCGAGAATCGACGTCGGCTGTCGACCGTAGACAAGCCCGAATGAAGTCATTCGCGTAGTTTCCTGGAAAGCTGTATTGTACGCGAACGTGACATAAAACGGTGTTTCTTCCCATATCGTACGCTCAACGTCGACTTACTTCGGCAGCACATCAGCCTTGCTTTGTTTATGCCTTTGATTAGTCCGTTCGTTTGGGGGCAATACTCTGTGGTCGTCCGGTGATCCGTGGTGCTGTAACGTAGGACGCCCGGCATGACCTCCGCAGGTAATGACGTTCCGGGGTGCGTGATTAGTACTGTCGGAGCTGCATCGCAGCATAATTAATGGATAAAGAACTTTGCGACTTCTCGTGCGGTCTCCCTGGAAAGAGCAGTAGTCTCTGCGTAGCGCGTGATGTAGTCTGTTGCTACGACAATTTTCTTGTTCTCGGATTGTTACGTAGGGAACGGGCCTAGAAGGTCAATTCCAATCTATTAGAAGGGCCTCCATGGGGCGGCGATTGCTTGCAGAAGTCCGGCGGGTCTCGTCGGGGGCGTTTTTTGCCACTGGCAGTCACCGCAGCTCCGAACGTAGTTTGAGACATCGCACGTAAGGCGGGGCGAATAGTACTTCGCCTTGAGTTTTCCAATAATGCGGGCTATGCGGAGATGTATGGAAGACAGGTTGTCGTGAACCACTTCCAAAACTTCTCCCTGGTGGTCCGCAGGGATGACAAGTAGATAATTTGTTCTTGTTTCTGGATTACAGATTTTTCTTCACGAGGATGGAGTTTTTGAGGCTGAATGCAGGTAAGGAGCGTTTTCTATTTCAGTTCAGTTTTACTTTATAAGACAGAGTAAATACATAACATTACTATACAGGCTGGGGTCCCATAGTAAAGAACACTGCAGGTGGGACCCCTGATGATTAATACCAAAATGAAGAATACGATTGGACTGGACTGGACTGGAACTGACTTTATTTTAATAAAACCTGCAGTGGGCTGGGCTCTGTTATGACCCCTGCCCCGACGTCGCCCGCCGCCGCATCTTCCCTGCGGCCCTACTAAGCGCTAGCCCCTTTGCGGAGCCCGTGCCTTTCGAGCGCACGAAAGACCTGCTGGATGGCCCATGCTTGATCAGTCTTGTTGCTCGACTCGATGGCTATTTGGAGTTGCGCCAGGTATTCTTCGAAACGTGAGCCGTCTGGGTTTCAGGCGCAATCCCACATGACGTGTCACCGGTTGGCTGGCCCTTTCTTACACACGCTGCATTGGGCATTTGGTATTCGACATGGTACATGTGATGAAGCACTGCCGGTAACGTGCCCGACGCCGTCTGTAGCCTTCTGAGGCTGTTGCATCTTCGCGAGCCAGCGCCCTGTGGGGCGGCGGATACATCTCTTCTCATCAGCCACATGTTCTTGAGTGCTTCGCCGTAACCCCTAGGTGTGTCTTTAGTCTCCATCCACCATGCCTACTCGGGAAGACTCACCACACTGGGGGCGCGTGTGTTATTGCGCGCGCCTCCCGGTGGGCCGTCTCGTTGTGGTTCGGTGCGTACGGGAAGCATTCGTCTGCGTACGCCGGGACCCATCTGATTTCTACTCTTCCTTCTTCTTGGACACCCGTTATCTCGATGATCTTGGCTTCTTTGCCACTCACTCGGCCATTCGCCAGGTTGCGGACGGCCTCTTGAGGGTCGCTCAGGATCGTGTCGAAAGTGGCTTCGGACATCGCCTGTGCTTTGGCGATCTTTTCTGCCTCGGTGGTGTTCTGACACTTTGCGCTCGCTGACTTGGCCACCCTTCCAGTTATTGCGTTAATGGTTACCATAAACAGCGTGAGAACTGGAGATCAAACATTATTATTCTAGGCTAGTGACACCAAGCACTTCCTATCAAAATAAGATGGAACATGTGACATCCAAAACAAAGGAAAGGATACATGCCCTTTGCTTGACCTTGAAACACTGATAACACAGCCGGGTGCCGCCGGATGGAAAAAAATAGAAGTATACAAACTGAATGCAGGCGTCGCGGCATTATGCTCGGCGACAAAAATATGAAGTTGGGCATCTGTCGTGGTCTCACACATCAACAAGCACCTCTTGTCTAAGACCACTTGACGCGGCCATAATTGATATAGCGAGGCAGAAGAGAAATACGACGGTGATGTCATGGGGAGATGCATCCACTGCGGCCGGTAAACAATATATTAACAAAACTAGCAGCGATTGGCAGCAGGATTATTGTTCTATAGGCATCTCATCTCGGATAAAATCCGACGTCCTGAGATTTTGCAACAAAATATACTCACCGGTTATTGCATTGACTTCCTTGGTTGTCGTATAAAATATGCCACAGTATCTTGTTGCATCTAATATAACCAACTCTTCGGTCTGGGTATGCACACCTGAATAAAAAATTATCACTATTGCTTCAGAGACAGTGATTTTGAAAGCAGCCTTTTTTGCCGTTTCTGTCGGAACTTTTATCACGTCTATTGCAGGTTTTGATGTGCGGGGGTGGGGTTATTTAAAGGTACGAATATTTTATCAGCGCGAAACAGGAGGTATGTTAGAAAATATGTGTGCGTATTTGCTCCCAAAAGGCACAACACGTCTCTAATTACAGTGGACTCGGAGGTCTTTTTTCTGGTCTTTGAAGTTGTCAGGTTAATGCAATACAGAATGGAGACTCCCAATAAGGCAGAAAAAATACATTAGTGCGAACTGTGCACAATATTTTACGCTCACCGTGTAGCGGAAAAAGAATTAGGGCAGAGAACGGTTTCGAAACAAGGGGCAAAGGGAATTCGAGACGCCTATTTCAAAGCGTTTTAGCCATTCCCTCGCGGTGCCTAATTTTCCAGATGTGAACTGCACATTGCTAACAACTGTTTCAGCTAGCGTTATCAATGACATTTCACTTAGCAGAGCGGTGCAATTTTTCTTGGTTTATTTGCGTTGTCTAAAGGGAACGCTACGTAGTAACTTCACGTGGCGAGCTGCCGAACTGGAAGTTAACCACGCCGTGAAGATTGGCATCATAGTGCGCAAGCGCTGTATACCTCAGCCGATTTAGCCGAAGTGGAAACTGGAAGACTTGGGGACGCTTTTCGGGTTTTCCCGTTTATAACTTCTTCGCGTAAAGGATAATTTCTGATATTTATTAATGATATAGGCCAGGGCATTCAGTCAAAAATCCGGCTTTATGCAGACGACTGCGTTTTATACAGAGAGGTTAATGACCATTCGGAAAAATTGGCGCTACAAACAGATCTCGACAAAATCATTCATGGTGCTGCACATGGTGTATGCCCTTGAACATCAGTAAATGCCAACACATTCGATTTTCTAGCAAACGCGTGCCTCTCCCAGCAAAATACAGTTTGAATAACGTGCCCATTCTAGAAAAAACGAAGTTAAATATTTAGGAGTAATCTTTTCAGCTGATCTAACCTGGAACCGTCACATTGAAGCCTTGTTTTTTAAAGCATCATCAACTCCTAACTTCATTCGTAGAAATTTTAGACACGCACCTCAGAAAGTAAAGGAACGGCTATACTCGCCAACCATTCGGCCCATACTCGAGTACGCATACATTGTGTCGTATCCCTACACTCAAAACCTTATCGAGCGCCTAGAATCAATTCAGAATCGTGCTGCTCGATTTGCAACTCATAATTACCAGTTTCCTACAAGTATTACTCAAATAAAGAACTCGCTTGGCTGGCCTAACCTTTCTTTGCGTTTTCGCATTTGTTTCCTTCGTGATGTATACCTTCAGCGCAATGCCGTTACCAGGAATCTATATTTACTACCACCAAACTACGTATCTACTCGGCGAGACCACCGATTCAAGATAAGAGAAGTAGCTGCGCGTACCTCAATTTTTATGAATTCTTTCTTTCCCCGCTCCATCAAGCATTGGAATCACCTTCCGCAACGCGTCATGGGGTGATAAGCGACGATAAATTTTAAATGCATAGCATTTTAGTAACTCACAATGTCACGCGGCGTTGGCGTGCCTTGTCGTAGTCCGCATGCGCGCCTTGTCGTAGTCCGCAGGCGCGCCTTGTCGTAGTCCGCAGCCAGGAAGAAATAACAGTTTCCGGCGCCCGGTTTCGAACCCATGACGCCGCGGGCGGAACGCAAGGTGTCCGGCGCACTACCGACCGAGCCACGAAACCGACACAGATTTCGATGCACCGAAAGCGCCTTATATCCTTCACTCATTTCTCGTTTGTTTCGAAAGCGCCACAAGTTGTCCCGCGCCTCCAAAAGATGGCGACACGGGTCCCGCGATCGAGAGATACGACTTGCCGGCGCACCCCCTCGGAAATGCTGTGCATTTGATCGTGCCCCTCGCGAGGGGGATGTTTCACCTCTTCCCTCTCGAGGCCACTCCCGCAAGAATGTCACGTGGCACTGCTCCCTCTAAGGAGCAGCTTTTGGTGGTCTTCCGCCGCTGAGCTCGGAGGAGGAGGGGGGCCCCGCCGGCAGCTCGGTGGCCGCCTGTCGGGCTTGCCGTCGCCGCCGCCGCGCGGTTGGTCAGTCCTTGCGCGGCGGCGTCCGCCGTCTCGTTGCGGTTGGGGAGACCACCGCCCACGTCTCTGATCTCCGTGTGCGCCGGAAGCCACCGGAGGTGGGTGGCCGGCACCGCTTCACTGATTACTGCACGGCACCTCACAATGCGCAGTGCACTTTCACACACGTTGTTCTTGGCGTAGTTCGCGATGGACGAGCGCGATGTCACTGATCACCGTGGTGCATCGGGGGTCCGTCAGCGCCACCGCGATCGCCGTCTCCTCCGCCTGGCGGGCGGATGGGGCGAGGACGCTGCACGCGCTGTACATTTCACCCGTGGTGGCGCGGACCGCCACCGCGACGTAGGCGTCGGGTCTGTCTGGGTACCGGGCGGCGTCTAGGTACACGGTGCCCGTCTCGTTTGCGTGCGTCGCGGCGAGGGCGCGCGCCCTCGCTTCTCGGCGGCCGCGGTTGTGGTCGGGGTGGACGTTGCGGGGTTGCGTGAGGATCCGGAGCCGCTGCATCACATCCGTCTGGAGCTGCGTTAACAGATCACCAGCACACAGCACAATACGTTCACAAACATACAACTGCACTCCGTCAATCTTCCTTGAACAGCAGCTGCAGACGCCTCGGGTTTTTCTGGGCAAATTGCGAGATGACATGTGGGATGAAGTCATTCTTATGTTTCATTACACGCTCTCGGTGCACACTCATCATACAAAGGCCGTCCAGCCTGTCATTTGTCATTGTAGATCGTAGCCAAGTTTTTTTGAATTGCTAACCCAGCATTTACTCAGTGAATAGTACTGCGCTTGTGCTTTTCCCTTCTTGCAATGTTTTAAAAATCTGTCCTGTATATGCCCTGTTTTAAGCTATGTTTTGTGACTTTTTATGTCCTCTTTCATGCCTTGCTGGCAGTACTTACCACAAATCGTGCAATTGTTAACTGTGGTGCTTTTGCTTATTTGTTCTCATATTGTTTGCTTGTACATTTTAATTACTTTGTAAACTTTTTCTGAATGTAGCATTTGAAACTGTTAAGCGCAATTCTTTATGGCTTGTGTGAATCGCCCCCCTACTGTAATGCCCTCAGGTGAATGTAGGTACTTAAATAAATAAATTAATAAATGCACAGTGGAGAAGGGGGGGGGGGGCGGCAGTGCGGGTACGTGAGGCCCAGCTCTCGTCTAAAAGGGACAATTAAAGCGTTTCGCCGTTTCTTTCTTCGTCCTGTATTAACGTTCTCTAGAAGTATGAGTTCATTAGTCTCGTCTAAAAGCCTCGCTATGAAGCCTAAGGTTCTCAAACGGTGTACTCAAAGATAGGTGTTCAATTAGTACGCCGTTGCTTGGTGTGTTTTGAGGCTTCGCTTGATGGTTGTCTAACCTTAAACCGCGAAGCAAAACTATGATAGGAGGGGAAACGATGCTTCCTAGTGCGGCCAGATAATGTCACAAGCGCTCGTCATAGATTAAGATAGCGGCATCTGCCACGGATGAAGAAACTGCGTGGCCGCCGCGGTCGGCACTACACTGCACAGCGACGGACTGAATTACGGCCGCTATCATTTCGTCCATCATGTGCCGCTATCCTCTCTTCGCCGCCGCAGCTACGAAGGTTCGCAGTCCGCTTTGGTTTTCCTTGTGAGATTATTTGGTAGGTCACCCGCGCTTGGGAGAATGCGGCGTTTCGCCTCCTATATATTCTTGCTTCGTGCATTAAACCCAATTGCACAATGTTACAATTCTAACTTGTAGCCTAATGGTTTAGGGTCTTGAGATAATATCCGATTAGGAAAAGTAATAATTGTACTCAACGTGCTCCAAGCCGGGGCTGATGTCGTAGTAGGCTTCAAATCCGATAGCTTGGGATCACACCCGACAGCGGCCGCGGTTTTGTGTCGAACTGCTACAACCACGCAGAGTTAGACATACATGCACTCACGTGCTGGATGATGCTCTATAAACATGCAGGGATACACTCTTATGTAGGGCGTGTTGCGTAGACGCGGGTAGGGCATGCACAATGTTACGAATCAATAAATTATTTATTGGATCTCTTTCAGCGCAGCACTGAAAAGGGCTACCAAAACTAAAATGTGCTCGTGTTTTCTACTTTCGGCACACACACTCTGTCGTCTATTCTCTCTTTACGTACACACAAAGTAGCAAATATCCCTAATAGGCTAGCATTTGTAATATTAGGAAACCAAACTGGCCGTCAATTTCGATAACGTTAAAAAGGACAGCTAAAAACATAATTCCGACCAATCAAAAATAAAACCGACCTGTTGGACTCTGAGCGAAACTTGCAGTGGGCTACACATCATGGTTTAATTCGATATACGCCAGCCGCAATGTTCTTTTTAGGGGCGGAGACAATTTCACCTGTATGTTTGAGCACTAAAGAAAGCCGAGCTAGTTGTTGGGGTTGCACACTTCGAACAGCGCTTACACGATGGCGACAAATAAAAAATAAAAAAACAGGATCGGTCCCACTTTAGAGAACCATTTCGCCCTACTTTAGAGAACCGAGAAGCACCGGTGATTCTATATCTGAAGTTTTCCCTTGAAAGGAAATTATTAGTTCGTATATTCGAACAAACTAAAAACAACGAGTGCATTACCTGCTTCGTGAACCCTCATCATGTAGGCCGCTCCAATAGGAAATGTTCCTGTCAGATTCTTTTTGTGTCTAGGCCAGAAAAGAGAGATGGGGTACAAGAGCAATTTTCAATTACAATAAAGATAGCGGCAATAGCTTCATCTCTCAGCTTTAAAAAGGGGTGAAGAAAATCGGACTTCTAAGAAAACAAAAATTGCTTCCGCCTAAAACAATTACCCGTACTTTGAGCAATAATGAAGCACTGTCCTGTCCTGTTGTTTTGTCTTCAAACGATCCTGTTGTAGTTGCGCGTACCATTTGTTTGGATATGAGTTGTTCGGTTGATAAGAACGTATTCACAATCAATACCTGTAGGCTCAGGTGCCCGACTCACTGACTGATTCATCAACGCACAGCCGGAGCGGCTGGAACCACAGACTGGACAATTAGGGATTGCGTATTCGTCATGTTGTGGGGGCTCAAAGACCAGATTTCCGGAAATATATCCCCAACTGAAAAAAAAACGGTAAAATTGTGTTTTCTCACTGTTTATCTCAATTACCAGTTGAGATACCGAAGTGGTGTTTGCTTATATATGGCGCGTGTAAAAATCTCTAAAACGTTGCTTTAGGAATCCGCCCCACGAGCCCATATTGCGTAATTTGGCATTTTGGAATATATTGCGTGTTTTTACACATTCCCAATATAAGTTCAACGAATTACTACATCACATTTTTTTGCTGGGAAATTTTACCCACGCAAACGGGCAGACGTTTATTTGTAACTTCGAGCTGCTCCTCGGAGCAACACTGCGAAACTTCTTATGACATCTTTATACTCCTTTGCGTGAATACTTTGCGTTCCTCCACCCAGTAACTGCTCACCTCTGGGCTAACAGTAATATTAAGTAAATGAGTAAATAAATGAGGCAACCTTAGGAATTTACCAAGAAGATGCCGCTAAAACGCTGAGAATATTTTTTAAACACCACGTCCGCAACGGACTAAAAAAATGGAACATGGAAAATCAACACCTGGTGAAACAACTGCTCCCACCCGCTTGAAAGTTTGGGAGTACATTTCCATCACACCGCAGGTGCTAAATATGGCAGGAGTAAAAAAAATACGCATTTGAGAGTGCGAAAAATGTAAAAAAAATTATTCTCATATCGCAGGCCTATTAAGGATCCGCGCTAGTTTCCAATGTTATAGGTGACAAATTCGAATGTTTAAGAATTGGCGCTAGTCTCCTTACTTCGTTGCAAAGGTGGTCGAAAGATGAAAGTGCTGTGCCACCGCTGCAACATAGATACTTTCCTTCTGTCTTTCGCCCACCTGTCACGTTCTTCCCCTCCCGTCTCACTCCTCCAATGATAAACAGGGTGGAGGTTTCCTCCAGTCAATCCAATTTTTCCACGTTTCACTGCCCGCGCGCCATCTACTGGAACCTTTAGTTACTGTGGGAGTTCTTGGAATTCCGACGTAAGGCACAAGCCACTGGCGGGAGCGGTTTATGTATTGTTGGGTTAAAACATTTTGCTGAAGGAGTATTTTTTTTTGGTACCACAAAAATTAGGCAGCCATCTGCATTCAATAAAAATAAATTGCAAGTACCACTTATAGATCGACGTTCTATCTAAAAAGTAAGATTTTTTTCTCAAACAATGTTGACAAGAATGAATTCCGTTTCCAGATTTACTGCTTTGCAACAGTTTTGCATATCTAAACCGTTTCTTCAAGTAAACGTTTCTCTTTTGACCAGAAGACTGAATAGATAAAGGAGCGCCGGTGTGAGCACCGACGCAGTTTGGAGGGGTCGTAGTTGTACTGCTTCTTCCCTGCTTAGAGATTTGTGGGATGAGGGGAATAGCTGACGAGCAGCCCTCATGTTCTTGAGGACTTCTCCGTATCCACTCGGTGAGTCTTCGGTCTACGTCCACCATTACCACTCCGGACGGGCACTTGCGGTGGGGGCGCGGTGGGTGAGAGCGCACGCTTCTCTGTGGGCCGTCTCATTGTGGTTCGGTTCATACGGTGAACAATCTCTCGCATGGGCGGGGATCCATCTTAATTCCTTGCGTAGGCCTGGCAAGATTGCTGTTCGCTCTATAATGCGGGCGGCTTGGGGGTTGATGCGTCCTCTTGCGAAGTTGCGGAGGGCTTGTTGAGAATCACTGAGGATAGTGTCGCAGTCCAGTTCGGTCATGGCGAGGGCGATAGCTTACTCTTCGGCCGCAGTGCCGTTGTTGCAGCATGCGCTGGCCGCTTGGCTAGCTTGGCCCGTGCAGGCATTGATCGCAACCATCACGTATCGGCCGTTGCCGTACTCGGCCGCATCGACGTAGCGGGCACGGGAGTCGTCCCCATATTGCTCCACGAGGAACTTGGCCCGGCTTGACCGCGTTCTTGGTTGTGGTCAGGGTGCATATTCTTAGGGATAGGACTGACGTGAATATTGGCTCGAATCGTGTCGGGGAGGTTGGAAAGGTGTCTTCCTGTGACTTGGGGACCATAGCCGAGGATCTCCAGGATGTGGCGTCCCGTTCTTGTGGTTGCGAGGCGTTCGCACTGGGTTGCGAGTTGTGCTTCGATGATTTCGTCGACACAGTTGTGAAAACCCAGGTGGGAGAAGCGCTCGTTGTCTGTGGACTCGCGTAGTGCGAGTGCCCGTTTGTACAGTCTGTGTATCATGGCGTGTGTGTCTTGTCCCTTTCGGTTGTAGTCCACGCCTTGCATACGTTTCCAAAGAACTTTCATTAATATCTCATAATCAGTATTAGTAAGTGTAAAAGGCCTGTAGCCAGTTACTTTGTTCGATTGATCGCTGTCCTCCCCCTTCGGTATCAACACCGTGTAGGCATTTCCGCATGACGGCGGTAGACTCCCACGCTCATAGGACTCAGAAAAAACCCATGAAGTAGTCCCGTCACTTCTGCCTTAAACTTCTTGTAAAAAGAAGCACCAATCCCGTAAGGCCTAGGCGATTTATTAGAGTTCAAATCATTTATGGCATCCTCGATTTCGCTTAAGGTTACCTCCCTTTCCAATAGTGCTGTCTCTTGACTTTCCAGCTGCGGCAAACAGTTCAAAAATTGTTTTAAACCCTTCTTCTTTAGGTTTTAGCAGAGCAAACAAATCGCTACAGTACTGTGCGAACGCACGAGCTATCTGGTATTTGTTTTGAGTAACTACACCTGCCCACTCAATTTCTTTTACCTCTTGCTTACGTGAATGCCTTTTTTCGTCAGCTAGAGCGCGTTTTGTCGGTTGTTCACCTGCCAACATTTTTTCCGCACGAGCCCTCACGGCGCCCCGCGGTATTTCTCGACATCAAGGTCTTCCAGGGCGCGTTTTGTGTTTCTTATGTCATCTATAAAAAGGCCGGGGTCTTTTGTTTCTTCCTGTATCAACCGCTTAAGGATACTTCGGAGGCCTGTTTCTTTTTCTCTTTCTTTCCTCTTTATCTCACTTGATTGCTCCAGAGCGATGATTTTAAGGTTTTGTTTAATATTTTCCCACGCTTCACTTTTGCTGTTACACTTCAGTCCATACTTATTATCAAAGACATTTTTAATCCTCTCCAGAAAAACCTTATCATCAAGCAATGCAGGGGCCGAATTATCTAAAACGACGGGGCGTCGCTTTGAAACGACGGGGTAGCGGCATGCAAATGCATGTGTTCTGGGGTTGGGGCCGCCGCTTTAACAAAGCTGTGCAAGCAGTGTCAGTCGCAGAAAAGCACTGTGGCAGGGGCGCGAAGCGACATGTGAAACGACCGGGGGCAGTGTGTGTCGCTTCGCCCCCTTGCCACAGTGCTTTTCTGCGGCTGACACTGCTTGCACAGCTTTGTTAAAGCGACGGCCCCAACCCCAGAACACATGCATTTGAATGCCGCTACCCCCGTCTTTTCAAAGATACGCCCCGTCGTTTTAGAGAATTCGGCACCTGCATTCATCTTCCAAAGTGACCAATTAAAATCGGACTTTGGTATTGTTTTATACCCCAATGAAAATGCGACCAAACAGCCATCACTAAACGACACTTCATGCACTTCGTTGTTGTTACATTATAACGGTGTGAAATCCCCAGAAACATAAATGCGATCCAACCTCGTGTGACTTGCTCTCTGGAAGTGTGTGTAAGGAACCCCTTTCCCATTTCCTGCAATCGTGGCCACATCTTCCAACGAACTGTCGGCTGTAATCTTTCCAAGTAGTTTCGCGCTGTGATCAGCTACCCCATCTACCTTGGACCTGTCTTCGGGAGAGCAAACACAATTAAAATCACCGAGAACAAGCAAAACTTTCTCCGTTTCAAAATAACTTTCAATGCATTCGAGAAACTCACAGCGGGACTTCGCTTTTGTGGGGGCGTACACACAACACTCTGAACTCTACATCTTCATACACAAAGTCACATAAAACAAATCGTCCAGTTTCACTGCTCACTATGTTTCGAACAACGATACCTAGGGACTTTCTTAGCAACAAGCAGCAGCCGGCTGACAGACCGACTGAGTGGCTTACAGCGATATCATATTCCGCAACGAAAGGTGCTATCATACTGTCAGTGTGCTTTTCGCTCTCAAGTTTAGTTTCTTGAATGCCAATGACATCCAAATGCTTTTCGCGAACCAGACTGCTGAGGTTTAACTGGCGCCTTTTTGACCCGAGTCCCCGGACATTCAAGGTCCCTACTCTGAAGGGCGCTCTGAGTTTAACAGTCATAAGGCGGAGTAGCACCCGGACAGCATGGTGTCAAACAGACAAACGAAATAGCTACTGTAACAAAGAAAAAAAAAACCTCCTCAGCTTTTACTTATTTTGCTGCAGGCGTGTCAAAGACACGGACCGGGATTCGTCACCGTACCTGCCCTTTCCCGCTGCTGCCTTTCTGCATTCGTGCTCCATTCGTTTCAATTTCTGCTCGTTGCTTTCCTTGGTGAAGTCCTCCCCCTCATTCTGTCGTCTCTTTTCTGGTGCTTCCTTGTCGTCCTTGGTTTCCACACTTGCATCGGCTGCACCGTTCCCTTCTTGCGGTTGTTGTTGCTCCGTAGTTTTTCGTCTTGTCAGTGTCCTGTTCCTCTTCGTCCTGGCGTGGCTCGGGGGGCGTTGCCGCCTCTGCCGCTCCTTGTTGTTCCGGGCTTTGCACGGTCGTTTGGAGTTCGGCTGTCGAAGCCGCCTTGGCTTCCTCGGGTTCCATCAAGTTGTCATTCACTTCAGGGTCTTCCTCCTTCACCCAACCACCCTTGCATACGTCAGCACACACTCGTCGGCCGTGTGACCGAAAGAACGGCACCTGAAGCACCGCGGAACACGGCAGTGGCGCCTCATGTGACCAGTGCGCTTGCACCGCAAGCACAGCGGCGCCCGTCCCGGCACGACGACAAGCTTCTGGCCGCCGTAGAATTTCATCACGTGCGGTAGTCCGTCCGGCGTGACGTTCGGCCTGAGCGTCATCTGGATAACCCGTGTGGTCGATTCCGCCGTCTCGAAACCGTTGGCCGCCCAGGCATCATGCTTGACACTCTTGACGCCGCCGAAATCACTCAGTGCATGGCTCAGACACTCACCAGGAATGTCACATGGCACCCAGTGTACCTTAAAACATACGTCCTGGTGGATTGGGTCGATTACCGCACAGAAATGTCCCTTCACCTGCAGCGATCCTTTCTTCAAAATCCGCTCACGCGCAGCCGGGGTGCCAAACTTGAGGAGCCAGATGTGGTTCATATGGAAAGGCCCAATGCTTCTCACTTCCTTCAGTAAGTCAAATTCACGTAACGGGGCACAAAAATTGTCGATACGGTACGGGCGCTTCGATGGGTCACAGTGCAGAAAAACGCACGCCTTCATGCTATCATCGGAAGGCAGATTGGGCAGAAGCCAGCGATAAGCGGTCGGCTCGCCAAACGATCGTTCACACATTTATTTAGTTTTAGCATTTCAAGCCTAGAGTTTCATACTAATATATACTAGAGGGAAACATAACGCTGCATTCGCGGGCCGCCGTGGGCGGCGCCATTGCAGCTAGCGACGTTCCTCGCCTCCTTGGCTTGGTTAGCCACATGGCCACATGTCTTCTTTTTCATCTTGAAGCGAAAAGGGTAACATTGGTTTTTTGTTCATCTTCCGTGAAGCTTCTAAATAATCCCTGACAAATGAACCTTTTTGTAGCTTTAATTTTATAATAGCAGAACCAGTTCGATTAACTTTCTGCAGTAATATTGGTGCATTTTTGCAGCCAAAGGCAACTTTTCAGCCGGTTCGTGAGCCATGCCAAGAACAAGTGAAACGTGTCTGCTCGGTACATGACGGCACGCTCGCTGAAGCGCCGGCTGCGTGTTTCCAAACGCTTCGCTGCACAGAGCACGCACGTGGCATGTGTGATATCACTGCGGGCGCTACTCTTTTAAGCTCCTGCCAAAACGAATCCGCTGTTCTGGCTCTGTAGCCTTGACGTAGAGCACTGAGTGCTGGCGCTGACGGCTTGGGTTCGAGCCCCAGCAGGTCTAACTCGTGGGTTGTTTTTTTTTAATTGCGTATATTTTTCTAAGTTTAATTTTTTTCAACCTCAAATCTACGCTTCGTTTTTGTTAATAATGATGATTTGGTATGTTTTAGGTCGCTTTAGGCTTGGGCGCAGCCAATAACCACGTTCAATTGCCGTTTTTCATCGCGAGAACAGACATGTCACGTGGGTGCTCTGTGCAGCGAAGCGTTTGGAAATACGCAGCGCGGCTCCCCTAGACAGTGGCGCCCGATTTTCCTCTAGGGTATATTAGTAAGAAACAATATGATTTCAAGCAGCTTAGGTTACTATTTGTTGTACTGCGCTCGTGCAGTAAGCGTCCACCAGCTTTCCACAATATCTCACGTCTAGCAATTGCATTTCTTAGACGAAAAAGCGTTCGCAGATGCGTAGTCGTGCTGCTTACCGCTGTGCTTCTTCGCCCAGCGCAAAAAAGTGCTTCCCGCACCCTAGTTTCACGCTGTACGGTAAAAGTGTCAGTTGATTTTATTTCCTTATTAGCTATATTGACTTCGCTGACTGTTCTCCCGCCTTCAAGTGGCCTTAGATTTTCCTTCTAGCGTACCAGTCAGCGAAGCGTCGCATGTGCGCTTGTGCACTGCCTGTGTGAAGCGACCTTGACTTGGAGCTTGATATAGTGTACAACCTAACAAAGTAAAGAAAGGCACATTCTTTCCTTCACAAACGTGTCCTGGTTTCGTTTTAACTGAGCTAACGAATTGCGCCGACCCGTCGGTGGCCGGCGGACGAAACCAACGAAACGCTGGGCTGACTGACTCGGTCGGATGGTCGGTGAGCCGTGCAGTAGCGCAGCCAATTGCCAGCTCCTCTCCTCCTGACGTCACACGAAAACGTCACAGAAAATGGGCGAGGCTGCAGCCAGGAGGACAGCATTTTTGAATTGATTTTTCTACTAAAAAAAACTACCACCTCCCCTCGCGGGAACCCCTGTGTAGATGCGACGCATAGGGGGTTCACGTTGCAGCGTTGGACAGCGGAGGAACGGCGCTGGAACGATGGAGCGGAGCGGCGCAGGCACCGCGTTTTATAGCGCGCATAACGTTGAGGGGACGCGCCGGCGCCAGTGCGTCTGCCGCGGCTATGACGCAACACAATCCAACACAATCCACTTTAATCCAATCCAATCCCAATCTAATCTAATCCAATCCAAGCCAATCCAATCCAATCCAGTCCAAGCCAATCCAATCGAATCCAATCCAATGCCCCTCGCGAGAGAGTGTTCGCTATCGGAGAGGAGAGGGGGTGAGCGGCGGAGAGCGAAGCTGGCGCGGCGAGGCGAATGGGGCTAGGGGCGGACGCCGACAACAAAGACGCCGACACCGGATGGAGGGACAAGGCGGGTGAATGAGATGCTTGTTGTTGTTGAGTGGAGTTTTATGGCACCTAAGCAACTAAGGCTATCATGCGCCAAACAGGTGGTAGTGCTTTTACTTTTGTGTGCTTGCTTATTTTTAGAACATTTAGAGCTTGTTTAAGAGTTTCGCATCTTTTAGAAAACGAACAAGGGAGGAAATTTCAACAACAGCATAGTCTCCTATGAGTAAGCTAGGACGAAAAGGGATGTGTTGTTTGTGGAACTGCGGAAAATGTTTTTTCCTGGTGGCCTCGAATTTCGCACATGAGAGTAGGATGTGATTTACTGTTAGATCTTGGTCGCATTCTTCGCATCTCGGTTTATCTTGTTTCACCAGGAGAAAGTTATGTGTCAGATGAGTGTGTCCTATGCGAAGGCGGCAAAGAATGACTTCTGTCAGGCGATCTTCATGTCTGCTCGTTTGCCAATCTGCTATAGTGGGCTTAACCGTGTGCAGTTTGTTGTTAGTTTCAATATCCCATAAGGCGTGCCATATGGCTGCAAGTTTACGTCGTATAAAGTTCATGCAGTCGCGGTGAGGAATATTTACTTTAGTTATGGTTCCATTACTGGCCTGTGCGGCACATCTGTCGGCTCTCTCGTTCCCATTAATTCCCATATGGCTAGAAACCCAGCAGAATATAATTTTGTGTCCGAGAGCTTCGGCTGTCGCTACATCGTGTGCCTCCTACTAGAGGCTGGGCCGCATTTCTGTAATTCAGTGCTGTGATGGCTCTTACCGAGTCTGTGTAAATAATACTGTTTTCATTTTTTTCTTTTAATATTCTTTTTACAGCAACAACAATGGCGTAGCATTCCGCTGGGAAAATCGAGGCACATTGAGGTAGCCTGACCACCTTTTCCCATTTCCCTTGCACTACTGCAGGCACAACATATCCTGATGTTTTTGAACCGTCTGTGTAAAAAGCTGTGTGGTCTTTATATTTTTCGTTGAGTGCTAAAAACTCCCGCATGATATGTTCACGTGGTGTTTTGGTTTTTTGAAACTGTGTTAGTGTAAAATCACATACAGTAGGAAAAGTATACCAAGGTGATAGTTGGTCATGTCTCTGGGCAATTTTAGGTAATGCATCTAACATACTCAGCTCTTGGCATTTTTCTTCGAACCGAAGAAGTAATGGTTTAATTGCTTGGGGTTTGTTAATAAACAGTGTCCTTGACAAAGAATTTGTGACTATGGGGTAACACAGATGTTTTGGTAGAGAACGGATCTTTAGGATGTATGAGCATGTCAGCATTGTTCTTCTGTCTGTGAGTGGTGGTTCATTTGTTTCGACGTAAAGACTGTTGATGGGTGATGTCCTATAAGGCCCAGACGAGAGACGTAGGCCTAATATGTGGACTGGGTCTAATCGTTTCAAATATGATTTTCTGGCTGAGCCATATACAATGCAGCCATAATCCAAGCAGGAGCGTACAACCAAGCGGTAAATTTGTAAAAGGCAGGCCCTGTCTGAACCCCAGTGTTTTCGGGACAGGACTTTAAAGGAGCCATGAAGAGAAAACAAAAGTTTGTTTTATTCGAAAGATTAGGTGTTTCATAGTACCCCAAGCGCTTTCCCGGAAGCAAATGATGCTTTATTCACTGAGAAATAAGGCAATTTAAGCCAAAATTTTAAATCTCCCGCTAAAATTGCACATTTGGTGACGTGAGCAATGGTGTCACACGGGCCGGTCCATGAAACAGATACTTAGTATGTCGACTCCATATAGCACCCACACGCGGGAGTCGACCGAGACGGCGGCCATTTTAAAAATGCTAGTAAAACCTAGTGCACCCGCAGCACTAGTCATGGAATCGCCTGATCCGGAGAACAAAACTCTCGCCGAGGAGCTCGGTCTTGCATTTAACAACCTCACACCACTTGAACGCTCAACGCTTCTAAGTGCACGAGCGGCAAGAGTTGTGGGATACGCGGTGGACGGGAAAGCGACCATTCCGCGATAGCCACAACAGACGAACGCCCTGCCGTCGGCACCGCTGCCTCGTCAGCGCCGTCGCCACGGACGAATACAGACTGGTACGTATGTGCCGTATTTTTATTACGGTTAATAATAGTTCAACTTCAGTAGCAGTATCGCTTATGCCAGTTGGCCGGTGTCGTGTATGGAAAGCCGTTCGCGCGAGCTCTCTGCTTCGACCAGGAAGATACGAGCGTCAATGCGCGGTGTTTACGGCATTTTTCCTCCAAGGTCAGAGCGCCTCGAACCCGAAAATTCGTCTGCGCGACGGCGAGATGTCGAGCTCGGCCAGGCGGTTGTTTCGTACGCATTGGCGCACACGCTTGCGTGTTCGTTCGGAACTTCAACCGTTTACTCCACCGTTCTTTGTCATAAAAAGAATGTGCAGTATGTTTCACGGGCATTTAGCTCGCTATGCAAACTGTAAGCCCTGCCTAACATGCGTTTGCTTTTGCCGGCCTCCGCCAATCGCAGAGCTTAGCCCATGTGACGGCATAGGTTCTGTTGCGGGAAATGAGCTGGTGGGTCGCATGACCATTCCCGTTTTTCCTAATTATGTAGCTTATTTGAGCGAAGTTTGCGTTATAAGTGGTGTCGTTATGGTTCTAACGAGGCAATCTTTCGAATGAACCAAACTTGTGTTTTCTCTTCATGGCTCCTTTAAGTATGTTTACAGCTTTGGATGCTTTCTTTTTCAACATATTGATGTGAGGCAGGAAAGTGAGTTTTCTGTCAAACATTATGCCAAGAAATTTGTGTTCGTTTTGTATAGGTAAGTCGATTTCCGTTAGGTGTAGATTGGGATTGGTCTGTAAGCCTCGTTTGAGTGAAAAAAAGAACAGCTACTGTTTTGTGTGGTGAGAACTGAAAACCGTTTCTGTCTGCCCATGCTGTTTAGTCTATTTATAGTTAGCTGCACTTGTCTCTCGCATGTTACTACACTGGAGGATGTGCAAGCTATTTGGAGATCATCAACATAGAGAGAATACATAATCGGCTTCGGAATTATTTTGGATATAGAGTTCATTTTTACTACAAACAGTGTTGTGCTTAGAATACACCCGTGAGGGACTCCGTTTTCCTGTACATAGTTCTTTGACAGGTTTGAACCCAGGCGCACTTGAAATGAACGGTTTGCCATAAAGTCGTTCAGGCATTTCAGCATTCTTCCAAGGATGCCTAATTCTACTAAATCGCGCATGATTCCAAATCTCCACGTGGTATCGTACGCCTTCTCAAGGTCGAAAAAAACAGCAAGGCAATGTTGTTTGTGTACAAATGCTTCTCTTATAGTATTTTCGAGGCGGACAAGATGGTCAGTTGTCGAGCATGCTTTTTGAAACCCGCATTGGTGAACATCGAGAAGTTTGTTCGATTTCAGAAAAAAAGCTTAATCTGGTATTTATGATACGTTCGATCGTTTTGGCAAGACAGCTGGTAAGGGCGATAGGTCTGTAACTACTGGGAGAGGTTGGTGGCTTCCCAGGTTTTAAGAGTGCTACAATGAATGCTTTTTTCCAACCTTCTGGCATTTTTCCAGATACCCCAATTTTGTTAAAAAACTTCAAGAGTGCCTCAACCAATGGACCCGAGAGATGTGCAAGCATTTCGTAATGTATTTCATCTGGTCCATGGGTGGTCTTCTTTCCGGCCAACAGAGCTCTTTTTAGTTCTTGAAGTGTAATTAAACTGTTGTATGGTACGTTTGTTCCGCCATATGTTGGAAGTCTTTGTTTTTGTGCTGTGTATTTGTACTTTACGAATTCTTCAGTGTAATGTGCAGAACTTGAAACTCTGGAGAAGTGTTCCCCCAGTATATCTGCCTGCTCTGTTATGCTTGTTTGTACACCTGGTGCAGTTAACAGGGGGAGTGTGTAGGGAGAGTAGGTCCCATTTAGCCTATGAACCTGCTCCCATACCTTTTTTTGATGTAACCGAGCTATTTATGGAAGAGACATAATTTTGCCACGAGGATTTCTCGGCATTGCGGCGGATGTACCTTGCTTTAGCTCTTTTCTTTTTAAAATTAATCAGGTTTTCCTGCGTTGGGTACCTTCGAAATACACCCCATGCTTTATTTTGCTCCTTTTTCGCCTGTTTGCACTCTGGGGTCCACCACACCTTACGGTTTTGCCTCACCACTCCCGTGGACTGTGGAATAGCTACGCGTGCAGCATTAACGATGCAGGATGTAAATACTTCATTCAGTTCGTCAATGCGAAGACTATCCGAGAAAACTTTGTCTACATTTGCACGGGACGTAAACAGTTCCCAGTTGGCAAGCTCAAGTTTCCACCGGCGTGGTTTCGTTGTGATAATGGTTGGTGAAGGTATAACGCTGATGATCACCGGCAGGGGATCGCTCCCATATGGATTTTCTATGATGGCCCGCTTAAAATTACGAAAAACACTTAACTAAAAGACAAATCTATGCAGCTCATTTTTCCTGAGCTTGGAGAGCAGTATGTAGGTTTGCCAGTGTTTAAAAGACAGACATTATTGGATAGAGTAAAATCCTCTAAAATCTGACCCCTTGATTCAGTTTTTTCGCTCCCCCGAAAGGATGAGTGGGCATTAAAATCGCCAACTATTAAAAACGGCTCGGGTAGTTGGTTCACCAAGTCTTCAAAATCTTGCAGTGTTACTGTGAGGTGTGGTTCAATGTACACACAGCACACTGGGATTGTTTTAAATGCAAGCAGGGTGACAGCCGCTGCTTCTAGCTTAGTTTTAAGTTTTTCTTCTCGAGCTGCTACACCATTTTGGAAAATTATTGCCACTCCGCCCGAGAGCCTACTCGCCTGCTCTCGGTCGCAGCGGAAGACCTGGTAACCTCTAAGTATACTCTTGTGTTTAGGACCTAAGTTCGTTCCTGAACACAAATGGCGACAGGTGAGTGTGTGGCGAAAATGTCTTTAATGTCATTTAAATTATTTAAAAGTCCTCTACAATTCCAGTGGACAATGAATGCCATGTTGGTTATTTGATGGACTGAAAACTAGGTTTTCGGTCCAGTGATTCGGGGCTTGTGTCTCTTTGTGCTGTCTAGGGAGTTCCACCGCCCATCCGACGTAGAGGGCGCAGAACCTTCTTCATTTGTGTCCATCGTCTTTTCAGAGACGCTGGAGGTTCGTGCAGAACGCACGTGTGTTGAAGTGTTTGACCTCACCTTGTGGGGTGAGGCCTTAGAGACTGCCGAACCAGGGGTCCGTGCAGCCCGCTTTGGAGGTGGTGGCGCAGCGTTAGCTGCTTCCACGGGGGGCGCGGGGGGCCTTGCTTCAGCCTCACTCTGTGTGGCTTCAGCAGGCGCCGAAGACCACTGTGATGCTGCGCCCTATTGCACCACAACGGAGTAGGATCGGGTATGTGCCGGTGAGAGTCGCCTCCTTGCCTTGTGAAATATTAGTTTCTCTGTCACTTTGAGTGTAATTATTTCTTTTTCTTTTTTTCATGCGGGGCAAGCACGAGAGTATGCTGCGTGGTTGCCCTTGCAGTTCACACAGAGCTGTTGTTCAGACTAGCAGGTCTCGGCAAGGTGTTGGATGGAGGCACATTTTGCGCATGTGTCTTGGCCCTGGCAGCTCAGCGAGCCGTGGCCGTAGCGTTGGCACTTGTAGCATCGGCGTGGATTTGGTATGTAGGGTCTGAGTTTCATCTTTGTGTACCCCACCTCTACAGATTCTGGGAGGATGCTTGATGCGAAGGTCAGTACGATGTGCTTAGTCTCAATTTTCTTGTTTTCACGTTTGATTTTGATTCTGTAGACATTTGTGACATTTTGCTCTTTTAGGCCTTCTAGAAGTTCCTCCTCAGACAAGTACTTTAGGGCGTCATCTTTGATGACTCCACGGACTGTGTTGAGTGACCTGTGTTCACTGACGGTTACAGGGATGTCTCCAAAAGACGTTAGTTGCGGCAGCTTCTCACATTGATATCTGTAGAGCAGTTCGAGGAGGAGGTCTCCGTTTGCCAGCTTCTTCATGTTGTAGCCTTCCCCAATGGTGGCTGTTAATGTCTTTGGAATGAAAAAAGGCGAGACGAGTCGTGCGGTTTTTTCTGAGTCATTGCTGTGCACCACGTGGAAGCGTGGGAAGTTCACATTTTTTATAAAGAACTTGGCGGTTGCATCGGTGCCCCCTCTTTTTTGAGAAGGATCAGTTGAGCGGAAAAAGGAAGCCAAGAAATAAAAATCTATTCGGCCGTGGTGCCAGCCACCCACCAAGGAGCCCAATGACGAGACGGGACCGGAACTCACGGGGAAGTCCTGCCCACGCCAGCCTTACACCACGACTATAACCAAATATGGCTGAACACAGGGTCACACGCCACACAAGGTTAACCCTAGCCGCCAGGAAATCGGGAAACTGAAGAAGGAACGAGACGACAGGAAAGTTGTTAGAAAGAAGACAGGCAAGTGAAAGATGAAGGGGAGGACAGGAAGAGGCGACTGCCGATTCCCCCCGGGCGGGTCAGGCCGGAGGTGCCGTCTACGGGAAGCGGAGGCCAAAGTGGTGTGTTGCCTTCGCCAAGGGGCCTTTATGGTCCAAGCACTCGGCGTCGGCTCAACCACCAGCACCCTCTTTTCCCCTTATAAGGCGCTGCCACACACGGCTAGGCGTGGGTGCTCGGGGTCCGTGGTGTCGAACTGTACACACAAACATCTGCTTTAACAGATGCCCCCTGCGGGGTGAATGAGATGCGTGGCATCTAATATATTCGCGTAAACGGGCTCAGAGTGGTCGAAACAGGGCCTAGGGACTCCGGACTACATTTTGCGCTCCTAATCCCGCAATGTTTACAAATCACTTCAGTCTCCCTTTAAGTCTAGAACCTTTTTTAGCTATCAACGTGCACAAGTAACCGACACTGCTACCATAACTGCTCGCTCAACTGGCGTTCTTTTTTTCTAGCCTTTTCGTTAATTTAAACATGCGGAATCTTTGTCGACTTCCGCGTTCCGTCGAGGGGCTTTATTTTTGAATTCATAGAAAAGGCTTGAAGTTGTATAAACACGTCAACATTGCCACTGTGTGCGTGGAAGCGCCGTCATTCTTGCGGGAAAGCACAATGTTGTTGCGGCGAAGGGAGCACTAATCAACGGTCACTCTTTCAGCGACTGTGGCGTTTTTATCATAACTCGGGCATCACGTTTGTAGGGGCTCCGTCGGGGGCTTTTAAAAGCCCAACAAATCACAAAGCTTGGTATGGCAGCCGTCCGGCGTCAAATCGTGCGGTGAGAACCAGTTAGCTGGGGGTACCTTTTTGAGCCACTTCTCCCGCACAGAAGCAATGGGAACCTGGTGCAGGGCCGCTTGATTCGCCTACGCCCTCCCCGCTTGGCGGCCGAGTGACCATGCTGGTGAAAACAAAATGCCTTTACCGTGCGCTCTCTGGGCTTGTTGAGCTGTACGCAACAAATGCAACCGCCTATGACATGTTCGCTGAAAGTACGGTGAAACCTATTGCAGGATCTTTCCACGCATTCTCTCGCCAACGCGTTTCTTTTGTCTAGGTTTGTGGCCGGACCTGCTGCCTAAGCGAATCTAATCTACAAGTGCGGTATCAGGCTCACTGCGGCTGCTTTTTCAAGAATCACTATTAGTGCTGTTGCAATACTGCCTCCACATACGCTGAAGGCCAACCAAGACTGCGCGAGAAAATTCTGGCGCACGCTGTTTTTTTAGTATACTCGCACTATGCGTCGTAAGCCAATGAGAATTGAACCAGCGTTCTGTAGCTTTTCTTTTCCATTTTTCTTTTGGTGCAAGATATAAAACTCCGCGCAAAGTGTTTGTTCCTGTTCATTTTTTTGTGCTCTATGCTATAGAACAAAACGTGCTGAATATTTCTGGGGGGTTTTATCTTTTCGAATGTACAAGGGCTGTAAAATGCGGGAAACACCATGGTACACCTTACCAAAGACGTAGCAGGTAGGGGACAGTTTTTTGCGTACGATCTCCGGGTGGTGATTGATTGAGTAAACTTTTATTAAGCCTGCAGAACTAACGCTGACGTCGAGACACTAGCGCTCGTCGATGGGGCCTAGATCACCCTCGAGGGGACGGCTCGGCCGTCCCTATACGGTCCCCCATCGGGGTCCTCCGGGGCCTACCTAGCCATTGCCTCTCGGACCTACTGGACGGCCCAGAGTTGGTCTTTTTGGTTGTATGATGCCAGCGCCGCTTCTAGCCGCGCCGGTAGGAGTCCTGAGTCAGCATCGTCCGGGTGTGTCTTGCAGGCCCACAGCATGTGCCTTAGCGTGGCCGTCTCCCTTCGGCAGACCTTGCATTTGCTGCCTGGGTAGGCATCGAGATACATCCTGTGCATCATTTGCGGCATCGGAACGGTCCTCGTTTGCAGTTGTCGAAATGCAACCGCCTGGGCTCTGTCCAGCTTTTCGCTGGGTGGAGGGAGATTCCTTCGAGCCAGCCGGTGCTCCTTCGTGATCTCGTTGTATCCGACTAGTGTGTGCTTGGCGCTATACCAGAGTCGCGAGGCCTCGTCGTCGCCGTCGGCGCGGAGGATAGCCCACGCCACGGCGTGGGCCGACTCGTTCTGAATGATCTTGCTCTCCGGCACTTTGCCCACGTGCGCCGGGAACCAGATGATGGGTTTTGTTTTGCTCGAGTGTGGGCTCGCTCCAGGATGCGAGCACCTGTCGGTGAAACTTCCCCCTTGGCGAAATTTCGCACTGCTTGACGCGAGTCGCTAAGTACCGCGGTGCATCCCTCGTCGATTATCTCCAAGGCAATGGCCACTTCCTCGGCTTCTTCAGCCTGGTCGTATTTTACGCTCGCCGCCGATTTCGTGTTACCCGTGCCGTCGACCGCGGCCGCCAGGTAGCGGCGTCCGCCCGCGCATTTCGCGGCGTCGACGAAGCAGGCTTTTGGGTCCTCGTCTTACTTGTCGACGAAGGCCTTGGCTCTTGCTTGACGTCGGCCCTTGCTCTGGATGTACGTTTATGGGTATTGGATTCACTCGCAGGTCGCGGCGAATCTGTTCCTTAAGCGTGGTCTTGTGCTCTTGTTGGTGGTACCCAATGCTCAGATTCTCGAGGATGGTGCTTCCGGCCTTGGTCTTCGACAGCCTCTCCAGCTGAGACACTCTCTGCGCTTCGATGATTCCCTCGACGTGTTGTGTACGCCCAACTGTAACAGTCTGTCGGTGCTCACCGTTTGAACGCAGTCGAGGAAATCGAGGACTACCTCAAAGACACGGGCCTCAGATGCTCACCGAAAACGTCAGAGCTACTAGTGTACCACCCGGTGAGAACACGCAAGAGGAAGTCGAGCAGAGAGTGCGACAAGATCACGTAACGGACCAAGGACGGCACGATCATACCCACGGTGCCCAAGGTAACGATACTCGGTATGGTCATAGAAGCGAGCGAAAGAAACAGCGACACGGTGAACCGACTCGGAAACGAGGCTGCCAACGCCACCAGGCTGTTCAAGCGCGTGACCTCGAGACACGGCGGCATGAGGGAAGATAACCTCATCCGACTAATACAAGCTTTCGTGGTGTGCCACGTAGCGTACGTGGCAGCACTTCATCACTGGCACGTGTACCAGAAGAAAAAGATTCACATTCGGATACGCAGGGCTCAGAAGATCTCCGGGTGGGTGCACATGCGGTTCACGCCGGCCACGCGCACGCTTTCATAAGCCTAGACAAGTAACAATTTCGTGTTAACAACATTTGTTTGAGCCCGCCGTTGAATCCACAGATGATGTGCACCTTTCCCAGTGTGAATCGGCAACGACTGAATACAGCGCCCCAGAAAAAGACGAAATATCAATGATGCAAGGCCGAGCAAACGCGTGTAAACCGGAGAAAAGAGGATAACATGCAGCGCCATCCGGTGCAGTGGCGTCAGAAAGAACTAAAAAAACCAAACAATCAATAAGAAAATTGCCACGCGAAGTCGGCGCGCATGGGAAGGTCGCTATATATAAAGCCGGTCGTGGACCGATATACCAACAGCCATGTTTATCACGAGTGGAGCCACGGCCGCCCACACAGAGAAGGCTTTATTAGCGCTATAAACAAAACCAATGGCGAACGAACAATTGAGGCGGCGCCAGAGGCAAGACGTCTGTCGCTGATATCGTAGCCGACCAATCAGGTAATACGCAATTAAAGGGACACTGAAGTGATATGTAAACATTGTGGGATTACTTGCGCAAATTGTAGTACGGAGTCCCCAGGCCATGTTTCGACCACCCTGGGCGCGTTTACGCGATTTCATTTAGTAGAAAAATTAATTCGAAAATGCTGTCCTCCTCTCTTTACGCTCGCCCATTTTCTGCGGCGTTTTCGTGTGACGTCGGGAGGAGCCGAGCTCGCAATTGGCTGCGCTACTGCACGGCTCCCCGGCCTTCAGACAGAGTCAGTCGGCCCAGCATTTCTTCCGCCGGCCGCCGACGTGTCGTCGCAATTCGTTCGCTCAGTTGAAACGAAGCCAGGACACGTTTGTGAATGGAAGAATCTGCCTTTTTTTACTTGGTTAGTTTGTACACTGTATCTAGCTCCAAGTCAAGGTCGCTTCACACAAGCGCTGCTCAAGCGCACATGCGACGCTTCGCTGAGCTGGTACGCCAGTAGGAAAATATAAGGCCTCTTGAAGTCGGGAGAAGAGTCAGCGAAGTCAATATAGGTACTAAGGAAATAAAATCAACGGATATTTTTACCGTACAGCGTAAAACTAGGGTGCGGGAAGCACTTTTTTGTGCTGGGCGAACAAGCACAGCGGTCAGCAGCACGACTACGCATCTGCGAACGCTTTTCCGTATACGAAATGCAATTGCTAGAAGTGAGCTATTGTGGAAACTCGGGCGACGCTTACTGCACGAGCGCAATACAACAAAGAGTCACCTAAGCTGCTTGAAATGCCAAAACTAAATAAAAGCGTAAACTGGTATTACAATATATACCCTATATTAGCAAGGCCAGCGGATCCCGTCTCGTGGACGAGTTGTCTGGGGCGCTAGGTATATCACCGCAAGTGTTTTGCAAGTCACGAGTTCGAATGCCCGCGGGTACGTGCTTTTTTTTTGTAAGTGTTCGTTTTTCGCCGATGTTTTCTATATTGAGTTCACCTTTTTTTGGGCCGCAACGTTCATGGCTCCACAAACTAGTTCACAAAACGCGCGCAGGCTGGCACTGGCGCGCTAGCGAGTTCTCGTTGGCGTGCTGTTGCCATAAGCACCGACTGCTTGCAGGTAGTCGGCACAGGCGAGAATGAACAGACCCTTGGCCTGGTGCGAACCCGCTTTTTACGATACAGGCATGAGGGAGGCAAGCTCCAAATATGGGGGAAAAGCGCATGACATTTGGGCGTCTGCGAGAACGCGGAGGGCGTTCATGCACTGCGTAGGTCTCGGCTAGTGAATGCTACGATTCCAAGCCGTCCCGGGAGGCTTATCTTTATGCATTTTTAAAGCTGACAACATGGCAGAAGCGCGGTACGATGATTACTGAGTTATTGAGAATGCCCATCCAACAACACCACCAGTTGTATTTTACAGACCCGAACCGAAACCGAAACTTGTTTGGTTGCTCACCTTCAATCGTTCAATCACGGTGCCACGTACGTCCCGGGCATCGGGCATCGTTCAATCACGGTGCCCGCTCCTCCCAACGTCACAGCTTTAGTTGGTACGGCCGCCGCAAACCGCGCATGGTAGTTTTTCTTCTTTCGCGCTTTGTAAAATAATTACCGATTTGTCAACCGGATAAACGATGAAAAGTGTGCTAATTTGAGCCAGTCTACGCAGTGCAAGCAAAAACGGGAGCTTGACAAAGTCACTTCAGTGTTCCTTTAAAAGACAAGGTGGAGTCGATGCAATGATCACTGCTGTCTGTCTTTACTCCTTCACTGAGTGTCAGTCCCGTAGAGTGTTGACACAGCACACTTGAGGCGGTGGGTAATAAGGGGAAACATTATTACGTAACAGGCAACTTTATCAGGAAAAGTGCTGCGCCCACAGTGGCCAAAGTCTCGTACAGGGCGCCTACACTGTCTCTCTCTTGGAGGTAACGAACCGTTGGTCTTTGATTACTCGACGTAAGTGCTATTCCGCCTTGTTTGTGCTACCAAACCCCCAGTGTTTATTGTTGTTCTATTGCTCTTTATTGTGGTCGTGTCTTGTTGAAATCATTAATGTAACGCGGAGATATAGAAAAGCATTGCGGTCTACCGAAACGTTCCACTCCAGCCGACAAACCTTGTGACATCACCGCACTTCTCAATGACCGCAGAAGTTGCCAAACAACACTGGTGAACGAAATGACACCAACGAAAGCTTAACTAGACAAAACCGACACAATTTTTACGGTCATAACACACCTGTAAATAAAACTAAGGAAGGGCTTCTCTTCCTTTGTAACAAGTAAAACTAAGGTGCTAGAAATTCAAAATTTGGCCGAGGGGATTGCAAGACAGATTTCTTATTTATCGTACTTTGGTGAAGATTACGAACACAGAACCGGCCATGAAAACGTGCTGTTCTTTTGACTAACCGACCGTGCCGGCAAAATGTGGGCGCAGTCGAAAAAAAATGTAATTAGTCACCATTCACCCGGACAGAAGATAAATAAATATCCAAGCGCGCAACATTGAGCGTGCGGACATGCGCTCCACATTTCATCCCGATAAAAAATACGGTTTATTCTAGAATTCACCTATTGCAGACATTAGGATCAAATTCTGAGCGACAGAGAAGGTTAAGCTGTAAGAAATTAAAACTGCCGGAGCCTTCTCTCCTGGTACATTCCTGTTTTCTACGAAAAATTGCTAGAATTTGGTAAGACACAAGACACCTGTTACAGGCTCCTACACGACGGATTGAAAATCGACGACGCCATATACGTGTACGACCAGATCAGTGAAAACGTTGTGCGGTGCTGTTCATACCGGTTAGCGAACATAATTCCCACTCACAATTACAGTGTCGTCTTAATAAATTTCGCTTGTATTTGAAGCCCGCTTCCCAATCGTGACCTACTAATTAACGTCGTTACCTGAAGCGATTGCAGTCTTGCAACACTTACGACATCCTTGCTGAACCCATCCATATGTAATAGAGAAATACAGTACTCTCTCACTGAATCCAATGTTTTCATATCTGACCGTGAAAACAGACGAGGTAGTGGTGTCTTGATGGTAGCTCATCATAATCTGCAGTGCTTTTTGTGCAGAAAGAAAGTCGTGAAAAATCGCACGAAGGTCAAGACGATATTAGACATGGCAGCGTAACTTGAAAAGGTTACAGCATATTGGCACTCTTTTCTCCTATTGTTGCGTGCAACCACCCTGATCATTGGTCAGATTGCATGACGTGACATTTGTTTACACAGCGATGGCTAAGCGGCATCGACGTTTCGTTCTTGATGCATTTTAGTCGGTAAACTATGGTATACTTGGCTTGAACTCCCTGGTGTACGGCTGCGCGCGACTGACGTCATTCCGTACGAGAATCAAAGGCAACACAACCAGTGACATTGAAGCTGCAGAAGTGTTTCCGAACATGCCGTTTTGCTGCATCTTCGGCAACGTTGTTAACAAACGGCGTGGTCGTAGTAAGCCGCGAGGCCTTAGTGTGGGGGGAATCTCGCAAGACTGTTAAACACAATGGCCTCCGTTGCTGACTTGCGCGCCGTAGTGGTGGTACTGTGATATAGTGGTCCTAAGAAGAGCTAGGGCTCCTCAACGTTTGAATGTGCTTTGTGTGAGGGCCTGGCATTAGAGAGTTTCATCTGACTGTTTTTGATCGTCCGCTCAACTTTCGATAGCCCGCTCCGCCCAACCGGAACGACAGCAGCAGTAAGGCCTTTACCGATAACCGGATCTCTCTTGACGGGGAATCATTCGCGTCACCGCTCGTGCCCTCTGCGTGTGGAAACCAAAACTCCATCTTAAAGTAAAACCAACAGTTTTTGCTGACCGTTTTCGACGATCCGCTTTGGTACCGGAGGCCTGCTTGGTGCAATGGAGTCAATGCCGTTCACGACCAAGCGCGCAACGCCCGCGCAATGGCGCTCCGGCTTGCTACCTGGCTGGAGCGGACCGTGAGAAATCATCAGCTAAAACTCGCTATTACGGTAATCGGCATTTTGGTCACTGAAATAAAGCAAACTTCCATGTTTAGCGCCTTATTTCCCCATTTTTATGTAATTCTGTCTCTGACATGGTATAATAGTCCTAATGAATTTGAAAG
Source organism: Haemaphysalis longicornis (assembly GCF_048455015.1). Taxonomy (NCBI): domain Eukaryota; kingdom Metazoa; phylum Arthropoda; class Arachnida; order Ixodida; family Ixodidae; genus Haemaphysalis; species Haemaphysalis longicornis. The sequence continues at coordinate 49,580,554 of NW_027526295.1, read as the reverse complement.
AAGCCGTTCAACCTTAATAGCCTATGCAAGGCTATCTTTCTGGAAGCTGCATAAAAGTAGCCTTGGGCTTCGGTTGACGGTTTTCGCTTCCGTTCTGAACCTCGTTGTGGCGTGTGACATCTTTGCCTACTCGAAAGCGCTTTCACTGTTCCATAACTTACGTTTCAATAAACAAAGTTCGCAGTAGCGCGCTCCCATGACTGGGGTAGTGAAATTCCACAAGGTGGGCTCAGCATGCCAGGCTAGCGAAGCGGGGCCCCGGTCCGGTAACGCCGCTTGCGCCGGAGCGCGTCACGCATGCGCAATGGTACTCCCGCTGGCTATCGGAGCGGAGCGGACCGCGGAAAACGGTCAGCTAAAACTCCATTAGTGAGGCATCTCGCTTCATTCAGCGCGTGACAAAAACGTGGAAAAGGTGCGACCGTCAACGCAATGTTCTCGGCCTGGCTGTGAATGCTTCTTTTTCCACGCCTAGCTATCGAAACGAAGCCTGAGAGCGATTGTTTCCCAGTGGTGCGCTAGAGATGCCTTGCCATCATTTTTAGGCGAACGATGAGGACCCGACGGTAAATGTTTCAACGGGAAGGTTGGCCGCGTTTCTTCCTAGATTTATGCGTTTCTAAACAAGTGCTGACGTTGAAGCCGGGAATTTCATAAGCTACACCTCATGCTGCAAGTGGTGGTCCCAGCCCGCACTACTCGGTAGGAGCCTGTAAGGTCAACTTATGAGATTAGCGGCCAGGCGCCCGGGCTGAGCGTGGGAACCCTCCACTCTGTCTGGGGGCCCAGCACGGTGGACTCTACGCTGCAGCCGTCGCTAATTCATCACGGTGCGCACGGGAGACGGATCGTCTGCAGAAGGGAAAAAGGTTTGGGCGTGTTGGTTCATCGTCAGACGGAAAACAAGCGTAAATAAAAACACAGGACGAGGAGTGGACGGGACAAGCACTCCTCGTCCTGTGTTTTTATTTAGCGCTTGTTTTCCGTCTGACGGATCGTCTGGCCCACCGCACACCACAGGGTTAATCCCCCCTGGAGAAAGCAGACCGCGCCGCCGGATTCCAGGAACCACCGTCGGCGTGACACGCGGAGGTGGTGGGATTACCGGCGTCGAAGCGCGCGCCCTGCAAGAAACCATTGTTAAAGCGCCCCCGCCGGCGCAGGGCACTGTCGCCGTCTTTTGCTTTCACCCCGCGGGGTCGCCCGCCCCTGCTCGTCTGCGAGCGTGCGTTGACCCAAAGATGGCGGCGCCTCATTGAATATTCCGTGGCGTGCTGAGTGACAGCCATCTACGTGAATTTGGGCACTCCCATACGCGTGTAGGAACGCTACAGGGGCGTTCCCGAGAGAGGGTGATCTCGAGGTTTTATAAGGCCGAACTTGGCCGTTAAAAAGGGTTCTTGTCTGAGCGCTGAGCTGGCAGTTCCCGGCGGGACAAGGAGTCTCGACCGTTAAAGCTAGCTTGAGATTTATGAGCCCCCTAGTCGAGGTTAAGATCGCGCCAGAGGTTTAGGGTGCAGCGCCGTGCCGGGAAACTAGGCGGATCTTGCGGCGAGACAGAGTCGCCGCCGTGGTTTCTCGAGCGGTTTGTGTACGCTCCGAGAATAGGAGAGTTAGACGAAGCTGAGGAGCTCGAGTGATTTGTGCGCACTTGGAGCTAGCGTCTAGCTGAAGTTTGCAGTTTTTCTTTGTATTTCTCATGCACCCAGTTTCCTACTGTAAATAGCTGTACATAAACTCTTCGTTTCATTTAATCAAGCCAAACGCCTTGAGTTCGTCAGTTCGACCGCCATCTCCAAGAACTTCAACACCATCGCCCTGCCAGCCTCCTGCCAAATCAACCGGAGTCCGGGCGATTGGGGTCCTGATCGACACCGGACGTCGCGGAAACGATCTTTACTGGCACAGCCGGCAGGGTTTGGCAGAAGAAATCACCGGGCCACAACCAGGGACAGCAAGCAGACGCAAGCCCGCCTTCATCGGCGGCAGCCGAGCTCCGCGCGGAGTGGAGCGGCAGAGCCAAAAAGCGCACGGGGCCAACGACGCAGCAGCCGACCACCGAAGGTGCGGGTGAGTGGGATTTCTTGCGCTTCGTTGCGGCGGTGTGGGCTGAGTCCGGGTTTGCATGGTAGTCACGCGGAGCATGCTGGCGAACATGGCGGAAGGAGACGGAAATGGTCAGACGCATGAGGCGCCACCTCAAGTAGGCTCGGCAGCAGGAGAATCTCCCCAAGTGGAGTCCAAAACAATAATTATGAGACGAATGGAATTGGAGTTTGAGGAGCGGGAGAGAAAAGCAATGCGTGAATTCGAAGAGCGAAAGAGAAAAGCAGCGCGTGAAGCGGAGGAAAGGGCGGGCGAGGCGGAAAAGCGAGAGAGAAGAGAGTCGCGAGAATTTAAGGAGCGCATGCAAAAGCTGAAGCTCCAATCTGAAGAGCGGTTGCGGAGGTATGAGTTGGAGCTGGAGCGGAGAAGGCAGACGCCCTTGCGCTCGGACACCCGCGAGCAGAAACAATGGGGCACAGGCCCAGCAAGTCGTATGGCGACCGCTAGGTTGAATGGTTCCGGCAGTGTTCGGAAGTTGAACATTGCGATGAGAAGGGAAGCAGCCGTGACTCCCTAAACGAGGCTAGCGTTTCCGCCGGTGTCGAACGCGTGGAGACGGACATTGGGATGAGGAGTGACGAGGAAAGCACGTCAGATGATACCGTAGAGCGGTGTAATGAAGTGATGCTCGAACATGACCAGCAGCCTCGCAGGCAAAGTTTGGGGATGGAGCTGCAGCGCAGAGGGCAGAACCCGTCGAGCGGGCACAGTTACGCACTGACAGCAAAGTTGAATGGGGGCAGCGCGTTTTTCAACTTGAAGCCGCGCGAGAACGAGATAAGCGGCCGTGGCTGCGCACAGGTGGCAAGCAGCTCAGCCGGGAACAGCTGCATGGAAAGGGAAGCGAGCGTGAAAAGTGTTCCAGCGAGCGCGGAGTCAAAGGGTAGCCCCGCTGTTGCGGGCGTAGAGCCGCCAGCTGCTTTTGCACCGGACACTGCGCTAATGCATGCTGAGCTTGCTTGCACAAGCAGCACCCAAATTCTAATCGGTGGAGTGGAGGAGACTGGAGTCGCGCAGGAAAGTCTTGAGGCCCGCCGCGCTCCCCATTACGCTCGAAGGTTGCACGAGAAAGCGAACTCCGTGTAGGGCGTTTAGGAGCTCGCCCAAAAGAGAAAGGAGATAGAAGACGAGAAAGCATGTGACGAGACGGAGCGAAAGAGAGACGGAGTTGACGATCGAGCTGAGGAAAAGAAGGATTTGAAGGCGGATAAGGGAGCTGAGAAGGTAGACTGGGTTGAACATGTAGAAAATAAAAGAGGAAGTGAGAGAGAACGCGAAAAGACGAAGCATGAGGAGCTCAGAACGTTTGAAGAGGGTAGGAACGATACGGAGCTGTCGTGTGGGCTTGGTAGTCTTGATGGTGAGAGTGTAACCCAGGAGGCCGATGGAGAACACGAAAACGCAGGCATAGAGACTGCGAAACCAAGAATGAGAGCCCCCGAGGAGGTTGTGAAGGAGAGGGAAAAACCGTGTGATGAGGCACCTAAAGTTGAAAGCGAGGAACGAGACGCAATCGGCGATCTCGCAAAATCGGTGTCTGAGATACAGCTTCGTAGCTTTAGTGTTGGGCGCGGCCATTACCGAGATTTAATCAGGAGCCGCGCTGGATGGGTTGACGCACTACGTTCTGCGACCTGGCAGTGTGTCACAGGCCCTAGTTCGGAGTTGTACCAGGATGAGTGCGTGCTGGGACATCCGAAAAACTGTCTTTGTCAGGCCGCTGCTCAGAATGCACTGATTTAATCAACCCCAACGCTTTGAGTTCGTCAGTTCCACCGCCATCTCCAAGAACTTGAACACCATCGCCCTGCCAGCCTCCTGCGAAATCAACCGGGGCCCGGGAGATTGGGTTCCTGATCGACACCGGATCTTCGGGGAGAGAGAGAGACTAAACATGTTTATTGTTTCTTATTAAAAAGTCCTTAGGGTGGCCTTCTCATTCCAGGAGTCCATTGGCACGGGCCGCGTCTTCTGCCCTCTCCACCAACTTGCGATGGACGTCGAGGGAAGAGCTGGCCAAGGCGCTCTCCCAAAGCTCATAGGTGTGGAAGGGATTGGGCGGGTCAAGTGGGCTTTGTGTACAGCCGCCGACCATGTGAAAAAGTGCTCCAATCTCCCCGCAGAAGCGGCACAAACGGGGATACAGGGTGGGGGCTATGTAGTGGTTTCTGCTAGGGTGGGGGTAAGTATTAGTTTGCAGGGCACGAAGTATTCTATCGTGACCCTTGGGTAGTTGTTTTGTTCGGAGAAACGATCTTTACTGAGCCCGAAAGCTATATCTTATTAGAAGGTGTGATTAGGTGATGACGAGGAAGAGTGTGTATATGAACGTAACAAAATCTTGGTGGCTTCGCAGTAGTGGAAGGAAGACTGCGCAAACAGCGAGTTGGTGTCTCCACCTAGCTTATTGTAGGTTCGGCTAAGTTTATGCGTGGTTATGCTTGGAGAATCGGCCAGATTTTCTGCATAGTTATGCTGTGAAACTCGATCAAGCTTTCTGTATGGTGTCGTCGGTATCCCACCAAAGAGTGATGAACACTCGGTCATTAAAGTATGCGCGATTTACGCGTGCGCACCGGGTTTGCGGTGAAGCTCCACGATTTCCGGACGGCGCAGCGGGACGAGCGTTTTCAAAATATGTTTGAACTCGTTGGCTTTCCACCGTTCGTCTTGTGTGATCAGGCGGGTGGGACACTAATTAAGAAGTGGAATGACGTTATCGCATTTCGGACTTCTGGCTGATCTCCTTCGAATATCAATTCTTCTCTTTGCACCGTCAGAACTGCATCCGTCGTCGCAACAAGCGATAGTGCTAGCCACCCCTCGAAGCGTTTAGAAAGCCGTGCTCGTAGCAGTTGTAAGCACCTCCGTCGGACAAGTTGCGACATACGTCAGCCCGAGCGCTGCGAGGCAAAGCTACGGTAAAGAAGTACTGGCGCTGGCGATGACGTCATCGCTCAGTGGGGTTTTCTTGCGCACGTTCATGGGGCCGACTACCAGCCTAAATAGCGTCCCTGCAACCGATTCCCTTCACGGATGAGGACTTGAAGGGAACGACGATGGGGCCCCTGTATTCATTATAACTCTCGTAATGTAAGCAGATGCACCGTCTACGCGGGGGCCCGCCGCCGCAGCAGTCGTATCCTCGTCGGACCCAAGGCGGGGCTGAGCAACAGTAAGTGCTGCAGGTCGGCTACTGCATCGCTGCAGTGGAATACTGGCCACCCGCCGTGGTGTGAAAAAAGACCCCAGAAGTGAGACAATTGGCAAATCACTGCACGAATGAAGGCCACTCCCACCCGAATATTCGTAAGCGCAATCTCCTCGGCAGGGGTAGGGCCCGGGAGAAGGTTGACAGCACACAGTAGTGATGTGAACACGGGTGCGGCGCTGCAGGTGTTCCTTTCTTTCAGCAGGAGAGTGACGTTATTTAACTTTAACAGGGATTTAAGGGATGAAATGGAGGCTTCTAGCCCGACTGCTACGTCTGCGTTTCAGTGAGCTGGCAGTAGGTCGTGCGAACGCCATCGTACTTGGATCTCGTCATCCATTAGGACCCCAAGTTGGTGAACACTCAAAGTCAGCACTGGGCTACGAGTGACCAAAAGAAGTAACCAAAACATTTGGAGTGCATCGGTGTAAAGCGCAGTGCGTTCTCGGGGCTGGAAAGCGATTCTGTAATCAGCCGGAAGAGCCCCCCTGATCGCCACCAGTTTCGTACAGAACCATGATGCAGGCACTGGGCAATTCAATCTGGATGTCTTCGGCCAGAGCGGCTAGTAGAATGAATGCCGGTGGCAGTCTCAGTGTTTTAAATGCTGGCGTCGGTTTATAGGGTTGTAGAACCGAGTGGAAGATGATGATCTACATCGGCGGTGCATTGTTGAAGGGCAAACACTTAATTAGTGTATTCGGGGTGATAAAGGGGAGTTGGTAGTGGCCACTTTGCTGTACGAACTGCAAAAGAGAAAAAAAAAAGTCGCCTTTGTTGGGGTGCTACCGCGTAGAAATCTACGTAAGCTATTAGGCTATTAGTACTCAGCGGAATCACACAATTTGTGCTTGACAACTTCATGAACAAGTTCATCAGCCGTTTTCAAGTGATAAAGTTACTGGACAGGAACTAGGGAGGGGATGCGTGAAATGGCAGTAATTGCTCTCATAGGGTGTCTATTGATTACTTCCGGACGAACGAGAAAGTTTTTAACCCAGTATGAACAATCCCGGCAGTATTTGAAGAAATAAATTCTTGAAGGCATCTAGTATTATTTACTGAGTGCGAATGCCTGACTCTGAGGCGACAACACAACGCCCAATATTTCAAGATTTATTCTCTCGCTCTCTCTCCGTCTCTCCCTCTCTCTCTCTCTCTCTTTCTCTCTTTGTGTGTGTGAGTGCGTGCTTTCGTGCATGGGTGTGTGCGCGCGCGTGCGTGTGTGTGTCTGTATGTACGTGCGTGCGTGCGCGCGTGTGTGTGTGTGTGCGTGTGTGTGTGTGTGTGTGTGTGTGAAAGAGAGAGAGCGAGTGTGTGGCCACACGCAGGCATATAAGTGAAATCACAGATATATATTTGAAAGCTCTTTAAGAGCATAGGCTTTGAGTCTGCAACAAGACTTATGCTCTATTTGACGAGCAAAATTCTGTTCCAGAAAAACACGTCCAGTGAAGTTGCAGATACCTCGCAGTTAGGTTCTCTCTTAAATGCGAAGCATCTCATGCTCGGGGCTGTGTCCGTCCCTCTCCTGGTGTTTCCCGCCGTCCGCAGTCTGTTGCGAATGCGCGTCTCTTCAGCCCCGTCAGCCTTTGGGCTTACGTCAGCGCAGTCCACTATAAAAAGAAATAGGTGGCGCCCGGTTTCTATTCCACGACTCTCTGACCGCAACGGGACGTACGTGGCGCTCTTCCCACGGCGCTGCAAACCGAGACGGGAGCATCTGCTACGAACGCGCCTTATGTCCTTGACTGATTCAAACTACGTCAAGAAGCTACTGATTCAACGAAGGCACGCGACGCTTAACGTCAACGGAAATGACGAACTGAAAACGTTAGATCAGGATGTTGAATTTCCTGCGGGGAAGATGTGGTGGGAAGCGCCACGCGCCTTGCAGCTCAACCAGAGAAAAGGACGAAGGGGACGGGCAGCAGGATAGGAGCGTGAACACGAAATAAAGAAAGATGAGAACCAGGACGTCTTCGATCAGGTAACGCGGGTGTCGGTCTCTTCGCTGTCTCTACATTTCTCTGTCTCTACATGGGGATTCACAGCACGTTCCCATTTATGCTCCGATAAATGAAACAGCATAGCGGCAACAAATAGAATCTACATGGAACCCCCATGATGCTTCGCATCCTCCTCATTGTTCCCCACGGGAAGATGGTGTAATTTTTTGTCACATTAAAACGTACTCACTCATTTCCGCAATCCTGGTAAGTCCTCTCGAAGAAAACTGCGGTATTGTTAACGTCCCAAACCCTGTCCATTTTGCATGTAATATTCTGGTCAGCCAAATCTCCAGAATACGTAATCTTCAGGGGCAATTTCCCGCCCATGAACTGCAAGTTTGTACATCCTTATTATTTAGAGCCACGTGGTAAACAAGCATTGAATGCATCGCCTATGTTGACAGAGTAGACCACACTTGTTCATTTGCTTCTGCGGGCCAGCATTGGGTTCCCAAGGAAATGGCACTGGCTAAACACAATTAGGGCAGCATTCACGTTAAAAATACTGGGAAGAGATTGTTAAGACACTGTGCTATTTACGGCTATTACGGCTATTTTTCCTACATGTATACTATATATCATTGCAACCGCCCTCCTTTGAAGAGATTTACGTTTAATAGCAGGTTCTCCTGTAGAAATTAAGCGTTCTACCGTTTTAAATACCCATTCATCATAGAAGAGAATTTTTTCGCATGACATGTTTATTTGAGTTCCTAGTTCAGCAAGGTATTTACTCTAGAGTACAGAAGTTCTTGGTAGGCAATCTAGGTTTTTCCGCTGTTAATAACTAGTTGGGGCGTGGGCTACCACATATTTTAATAAACACAGATGTTTAGCAATTTTGTATGCTCTGTAAACTACCTTTCTGGCGTTGTGCGGTCTTTTATTTCCTCTTAAACTATGAGGTAAATCAGCAAACGTCTTTCAATGCTTTTTTGTGGTGAGAGTACCACTGAACTGTAACCATGTCGTAAATTTAAAATATAATTTTAGGATCAAAATGTTAACTTACTCTTCTCATGCTTGACTTGAAATCTCGGTTACGATCACTGTTTTCGCCTTTTATTGGGTATATAGAAATTATGGTGATGCAACATATTGCATTCAAATACATTATACTTCAGCTAAATGAGCTCTAAAATATGTTTCCGGCCGACTGTGAAACAGCTGCAATTAAAACAAAAACCGACACATCTCTGCAAAATACTGAAGGGCACATTACGGGGAGCACAATTCCTGGATATTCTAAAACATGAAGAGCTAGAATAACATTCTTGGCATTACACAAAATTATTTTCAAGCACGCGTTTGGTCATCCTAAACGAGGCGTCTTCACAGAACTTAGTGAAACGCGTGACACCGTTTATATGCCACTAAAGCACGAGGCATAGACATAGTAGGCACCGCAATACTATCCGAAGTGAGGAAAACATTCGTTACAAGAAAGCGGTAATGGCATCTCAAGTAAGCTTAGAAATCGGGCCCTGAAAACTGTTTTGATTTCTTGAATAAGTAGGTGAGGATGAGAGCCTCAGAAACGTTCTTCGAGGCGTTTGGGTAACGAAATGTCAAATGTACTTACTGAGTAGTGAGTCGCAAATGAAGCACGTTATTAATGAGGGGGATACGTGTTACTTCACCGTTAAGCAGGTTTAAGTTAGCGAAGTGTCGGTGTGATAAACAAATGTTTCACCAAAGCCGCCTGCGTCTAGCGTCTTTCGTATCAAAACAGTTCCCAAATCTTCCACTCGCAGCGACGCAAAAGCACATACACACATCGAGGTGTGTTGTGCAACGCTCCTTTAGATTTTACATTGATCAGTGGGAGTCAGAGTTACGCCAAGGTTCGCGCTTACGCTGCTGACTCACCCTGGGTGCAGCACTCACTAGCAAAGAGTCTCGGGCACGCTGCTTGACGGGCGCATGACGGACGCTGATGTAGCTTTAAACCCTTTGTATAAAAATCAGGGCACTGACTAATGTTGCAACACAAAATTGACCTTTCGGGTTCTGTACGCACCCCTTCTTCGCGATCGTGTTGTGAAAAGGGGGTCCGTACGGATCTCCATACGTCAATTTTGTTGCAACGTTGGTCAGAGTCCTGCTTTTTATTGAAATGCCTTTACCTGACCAATCGGCATTCCGTCGAACTCTCCTCGAAGTTTGAAACCCTTATAGTTGCATGCACGCGACACACCGCGCGTAGGACGTCTGGATGAACGCCTTCTCCGCCCTTTCCGCCGAGAGCCGCCGCCGCCGACGACGACCACGATTATGATAATGATTGCATTGGTATCCCCTTTGTAGCGGGCTGATGACGTGTCATTTTACACCAAAAACTAATGTGCCTATGCTTTATACTCATCGTTTAATGCTTGTGCTGCTCTTCGGGCAGGCACAAAAAACTTACACAAAATACTGATTTTCTCTGTTACAGGTGGTAGCTGTCCTGGGCTTCATTCCCCTCTCTGCTTTCCGTCCACCAGCATTCTAATTTTTTTCGTCGCCTCAACAGCCTTGAAGTTAACTCCCTCTGTGCTACCCTTAAATCCTAGGGCTTCCGGATGCCGAGTATTCCTCTCATGTTGATTTCAATGGATACTCTCGCATTCTAACACTTTGTGCCGCATAGTTTCTCTTTCTTTCCCGCAGACCACGCATACCCTATTATTACTGCAAAGCAGTATTTGTCTAACCCCCCCAGTTTTCATTCCTGTGTCATCCCGCTCCGGGGCTCGTCCTCGCCACCGCCGACACCTCTTTCACAACTATTTTCCTCCTCGCCTACAGCGATGGCCCTCTGCAACGCTGCGCAGTCGGCAGCTAACGCCGATAGTGGGGTATAAGATGATTGCGACAAATAAACAGAAGAACGGAAGGGCTTAAAAATGCATTCACCATTACTACACTCCCTAATAGACAATTTGTGCGCACCGTGAGCTGCAGCCTTTTCGGTCATGGCGCTTTTCTCCTCCGTCGCAGGAAATGTTCGCCTGATCATGCAGCGAACGCCCTGCGGTGTGAGCTACTCTTCCGCTACCTCGCAGTGCGCTGCCGCCGCCGGCCAGTATACTGCAAATCGTGTTTGAACCAACCGCGCAAATGTCACTGGGTTCGAATTAGCCCCTCACAGGGGAGCAGCGAGCATGTTTACATATCGTGCTTGAACCTCCCGCGCAAACGACAACGTCTGGGGAAAGTGTAAGGGGCGGGGCGCTCCTTGGTGGCGACGCATGAGATATGTGAGGGAAAGGCTGTGAAAGAAATGACGCCAGAGCCGCACGTGTCGTACTCCATTTGGCCCTTCGCTAGACGCTCCTCTCCATTTTATTTTTTTCGTCGCTGCTGCTTTGGCTTACTCGGTTACGCGGACATAAGTAGACGCCACTCCCGCAAGGTCCAGCCCCCTAAGACGACCGAAACCCGCCGTCGCCATTTAGGCTTAAATTATACTTCGCCAAGTAGCTGCGAATCCCTCCCGCTAGAAGACACTTTCCAGTTGGAACGCCGGCTTAGGCACATATTTATTTTTCAGATGCGAAGGCCTTCCGAGCGAAGTTTTCACGCCTTAGTATGCGTCATCACGGGTTGCCGGTTTATGTGTGCACCATTTGCGGGTAGAAAAAGGGGGACACAGGCAGCTCCATGTTTATCTGCAAGAACAAAGCTTGGATCCCTGAGAGGTTCATTCAGCTAATTGGCTAGGAAGTATGCGCCATCATAAATTACGATAAGCGTGTTTTCTTTCATGGATGAACTGCGTCCAGCTTTGAAGGCCAACCTCCTTCACAAAGTTGAAGGGCACTAATTTTTTATGTATACTTCCCCACAAAGCTCTTAGTTCGCAAGCAACCTGCTGTAGCCCCAAAAAGCAAAGCACTGCCCTCGGAATTATCGTAGAAATTTTCCTTTGTGGTTCAAAATTTCCCTCAACTGTACATTTCTAACGACGTTTAGCCTCCGTTTTTTTTTGCCATTGATTAGCATCTATCGACCTTGCCTCTTTTTACTTACCTTGGCTGTTTTGGATTCTCCACTGCTTTTTCCGTATTTCGTCGTTAGCGTTCTAGTCTTCCCTAGCCACGGCGTGTCGGCACTGTTCATGTATAGGTACGTTAAGATCTTAGCTGTCCACCTCTTCAAAGAACCTCTTAAAAGACGCCACCCTCAATGAAAAAAAATATATCCCATCTACCCTTACGGAATAACTACAATACACATAGTCTCGTGCACTGCGCCACACGCGATTTCGAGCCTGCTAGTAACTAATTTTGCGTGCGTAGGAATCTGTAAGGTAAAATAAAACCCCTTCCAAGAAATGCTGCATGCCACAATGACCCAACGTTTCCCTTTTCGATGCGAACATTTCACACTCCATATTTTGTACTATCAGTAGCAAGCGTATTAAAAATATATTTGGCTCATTGCCATAGATATTTCGGAAATTGTACAGTACTGGACATCGCCTTAAACAAATTTACTGTTGGGTATGCCTTGAAAGAAGTCATGTGGTCGGCATGCATACATTTAGAAATAAAAGACGTTTGTGCGAAGCACACTAAATTCGTTATAAACACTTTCATCCCACCTAATGGGGAAAAAATGTAAAGAAAAAACTCACCTTACCTTTACTTTTAGCGATACGGTCGATCACTTGCGAACAAATGTACCTAGCTAAAATTCAGCTGTTCTCTTCAAGATCTGACATGTGGTGGGAAAAGAAAGAATTGCGCTCCTATTATTTTTTCGAGAGATAAAGGTCAAATGTACTCAACAATATTACGAGCTCCTACGCAGCTTGCTCCTCTTTAATATTTTGTAAACACGCAAGTTTCCTCCAAGTACAAAACAAAGGTTTAGTAGATGTCTGCGACACATCACACAGCAGCCACACCCCTTACTGTCTCGGAATTTTAAGTGACTTTCACGTTAATGATGCTCCTAAATATGTGCAATAACTGTGGCAATTGTAGAATCTCCAGTGATCATTTTAATGCGGATGTTCTTTAATACGGATGTTTTTAGCTGTCTGCACACCGAATAACTACTTTGCCTTAACAAAATACATCAAGAAAGATTGCAAACATTTGTCCAAAAATTACGAAAATTCAGAACATTTTTTGCTTTGTTTTAGAGTTCCCCAAAGTTACCTCCCTTTGCAATGTGGAAAGCAGCCCGGCCCGTCCTCAATATTTTTGCTAAACTAACTACAGCGGAACCCCGTTCTTACATTTTTCAACGGAACGGGAAAACAAAACGTAGCAACCACGAAAACCCAGCAGTGAAGAAACTTTCGAAAATGAACAAAAAGAAGCGTAGCTTTGCCTTGAAACCATATATTTGGTCACTTTGGCATCCGAACATTGAAAAACTCGAGAATGTAGAGTTGCCACGTTTACTGCAACCGATGGAAAACACTACGCGTGGCAACACGAGGTCCCTAGCAAGGTCGACTCTCTTCCGCTCATCCGGTTTGTCTAGTGTGTTTAGTAAGTCAAGCTTTTCCTGAAGGGAAAGGGCCTCCCATTTTCTCGACACCATGAAGGCACGCAAAGCTTGCTGTTGCAAGTTTATAGGTGTTTTCAAAGCTTGAAGCTACGATGACGACGAGAGCGTGTGCTATTCTTGTGGTGGTACTTTTCCGGCAAACACGCACTTCCGGCATTCCAAAGTGAAACTTCCACTGTAAGTGCAGTAATGATGGTGATACTCTGGATGGTGATAGCATAGAGTAAAACAGGGCCATCTAGTGGTGACAAATAGCACCCGCTTGCGGCTTCATGCAGTCATTTCCGTAGCGAAGCCTGGCCAAGGCTCGCCAAACGTCAAAATGGTGGTCCACGCATGTTTCCTGCGCTGCTTTCGAGTGTAAGATTGCGACGAATGATCTGGAAACCTAGTCTGAGCCACGACGTAAGGGTGAGAATTTTATACATGGGACGCCATGTGAGCTGCGCCGGGAATAGACAAAAACAACGTACAGCCGGAAAAACGCGGCACTGAGGAACGTAAAAGCCGGGTTATATTGTATAGTGTTTGTTGCTAAAACAATGCAAGTCCCATGCTGAGGATACAGTGATCCACACAACAAGGGATACGAGTTCTACGTTAACGATACCGCTTCAAGTGCTGGAAGCTTCAGGTTTGTCCCGCCACGAGAGATTTTTGTCTTATGTCCTTCAGCAAGGTGTTTTCCAGTGATTGCGTTTGATTTGATATTCATTTGTTTATAGCATCCCGAACGAAATATAAACTTAATGTTGTATCGGGGAACGTGTCCGCGAAGCCGACGCTAACGACGCCATGTAACGACCGCCGATGGCGGGTGAATTATTGGCACAGCAATTGCAGCCGACGCTGCTTCTAAGTGCTGGGGGAGTGTGCCTCGGCTGGTCTCCCATCATTTCCCTTCATATAATTCACAATTTTTCAACCGCTAATGTCTAACCTGACGCTAGATGTACATTTTTCATCGATAATCCACGATTACAACTACATTACCACACACGGCAATCGTCTCCAACTTTCTTATTTCCTCACAGTTTAGCGCAGTAAGTGTGCAATCAAAGTATTTGCGCTTGTGTCATTTAGTGTAGCACATTCACCGAGTTCAGCCTGTGAATGCAAGTGCTGGATTCCTCGCACAACATGAAACATTTTTGAGTACGAACGAATGTGAGTGCAGATTATGGCGGCATCTCCCCATGGTGACATCCCCACAAGTGAATACAGGTGAGTACAAGTGAGTACAGATTGAGTATAAGTGAACACTGTCAGCATGCTCCGACAATCGCCGAATTTCAGCGCACCGAGAAACGAAAACAGATGACAAAAGCTCCCGCCCGAAGACACGCAAAAAACCGCAATTTTCGCTCACGGCAGCGCCTAGAAGCCCCGCTCCCCCCGAGATCACGATGCGCCCCAGACTCCGGTGCTTGATTCCTGAGAACATGCAATGCGAGTGTCTATATTCCGTGTCGCTCTCTCAAGTGTACGCGCCTTCGCGCAGTGAGTCGCCCGACGACATTTTAATGCACCACACGTTTGCTTTAGGTGGTCAGCTGTCCTTATGCATATATAACCTCAGTATTTCTAATTATTTAAGAGAGAGAGAAAATGACATTTATTGAAAATTTCCGGCGGGGAGGCGGGTCAGGCCATGCAGGTCTTCGCCACCCCCTGTCTATGTACTAAGCAGACCCCGAAGCTATGCCTGGGCACCGGTTCAGGCTACTCGGCGAGTCCCCTCCCGAAGGAGGGTCTCCTTTTCGCCTTTGCCGGGCCAGAGCAGCCTCGAGCCGCTGGACTGCCAGCAGTTGCCACTCGTATTCGGGCGAGCTCACGAGTCCTATAATGTCCGGTGGTAGCTCTTTTGGGCTCCCCACTGCACTGTGTCTTTCACATCCCCACGTGATGTGGGCCAGGTCTGCAGTCACCAACGCGCACACACTGCACACTGCACTTTCGTAAGTTCCAGGGCACAAGTGGCGCGCGAGCGCTGGAGTCAGCACGGATCCAGTCTGTAGTTGACGGAGGAGGACAGCTTCGCCCCTCTTGAGCCTCGGGTGAGGTGGGGGCAGGGCGCGTCTTCCCACACGATGCCAGTGAAGGATGTCCCCGTAGTTGGTCAGGGGCTCCATGATCTCCGCCGCAGACGATGGGCAGGGGGGGACCGCACGGTGCGCGAGCTCACGTGCGATGGCGTCCGCCTCCTCGTTGCAGTTGACGGTGCCACCCGCAATGCCCCCCACGTGTGCGGGGAACCAGCGGATGTGCGTTGTAGTCTCCTTGCGCTCGGGGAGGAGGCTCGCTGCAGTCCCGCACACGGCGTTCCTGGCGTAGCTTGCTACTGCGGTCCTCGAGTCGCTGAGCACCGTGGTGATTGTGGGGCTGCTCGCTAGCGCTAGGGCTATGGCAGCCTCCTCTGCCCGCGGCCGTTCGGGCCTTGATGCTGCAGGCGTTCATTAGTTCCCCGGTGGTGGCTCGTACGACCACCACCACATATGTGTTGGGGCGGTCGCGGTGCTTGGCTGCATCCACGTATACTGCCCCCTCGTCACTGTTGTGTGCCTCGGCTAGCGCTCGGGCTCGCGCCGCTCTCCTCTCCGCGTACCTGTCCGGGTGGACGTTCCGCGGCAAGGGGAGCACCTTTATCTTGCGAATGATTTTGTCCTCTATGGGAACGATCCTATCTTGATGTTGGTCAACTTGAGGTGGGTTGAGGCCCAACCTCTGGAGGATGGCCCTGCCGGTCTTGGTGGAACCGAGGCGTTCGAGCTGGGAGACCCGCTGGGCTTCACTCACCTCGTCCAGGGTGTTGTGTACCCCCAGTTCGGCAAGGGCCTGGTTACTCGTGCTGTTGAGCAACCCCAGTGCTGCCTTGTAGGATTTGCGGATGGCCGCATTGATCATATCCTTCTCCTGTTGTTTCCAGTAGTGGAACGCACCAACGTATGTAACGTGGCTCATGACAAATGATTGCAAGAGGCGCAGCAGGTTAGCTTCTCGCATTCCCCGTCTGCGCGTAGATATTCGTTTGATGAGACGCGTTGCGATCCCCATCTTGGTGACCATGCGGTCAATTGCGGTTGTATTGCTGCGGCTGGCTTCGATGTGCATGCCGAGCACTCTGATGCTTTTCACGTGGGGTATGACTGTGCCGTCCCCCGTGCGCAGCGTGATCTTTTTGGCGTCCTCCGCTGCTCGCTTGCGGAGGCGCCCGGGCGGTGGTAGTATCAGCAACTCCGATTTCTGCTTAGAGCATCGTAGTCCCGTGTCTTTCAGGCAGTCTTCGATGTTGTCGATATCCTCTTGTAGTGTGGATTCAATGTGGCCGTCACTACCCCCGGGGACCCAGAGGGTAATGTCGTCCGCATAGATGGTGTACTTGACTTGAGGGAGCTGGTTCAGGCGTTCGGCGACTCCAATCATCACCAGGTTGAAGAGAAATGGCGAGATGACTGCGCCTTGCGGAGTGCCGATGCTGCCCAGCTTCCGCTCTTCCATTTGTAGGTTTCCAATCTGTAGCATCACCGTGCGGTGTGACAGAAAGTCCCTGATGTAGTTGTAGGTCCTCTCTCCGAGCCCCAGTCTGTTGACTTGAGCCAGGATCGCAGAGTGGCGTACCTTGTCAAAGGCGCTCTGTAGGTCTAGGCCGAGGATAAAGCACGCACACTTTCTCGGCCGCAGCACGGCAATCGAGCTCTGCGCGACCGAGGTGGTGATTGGCCAGAAGAAGACTGAAACCATGCTCTTCATCTACACCTACAGCAACCCGCAATACAGGCAACAGAAATTCAAAGCCCTGTTTCATAAAGCACTGAAGACGGCCCCCAGCGACACGATAGTGATCGGCGGGGACTTTAATGCGCAGCACAAGAAACTCGGATATGGCATCACGGCAGCCAAGGGAAGGGACCTGTTGGAAGATGCGACGGACGCGGGCTTCATCCTGCTCACCGACCCGGCCAACCCCTCCCGCATCGGCACATCGGTTGCCCGGGACACCAACCCTGACCTCGCATTTGTGCGGCTGCCAGATGGCAGACCCGTGCAGTGGAGGAACACGGGCCACAACCTGGGCAGCAACCACCACATTATCGAGGTAGACATCCCCCCCCTGGCAAAGGGAGGCATTGGCTACCAGAAAATCAAACACAGGCTAACGAATTGGCACCAGTTTCGCGAAACGAGCCTGGGCACCCAAATCACGGACATTGAAGACTGGGCGGAGAGGCTGGTAGAGGCAACTTCGCAGGCTACCACAGAGGTGGAAACGGAAAACACCAGTCAGCGTATGGACCCTCGCCTCGCTCACATGATCGAGGCGAGACAAGCATTGTAGAAGAGATGGAAGCGGCAGAGGCACAACCGCAACCTCAGAAAGAGGGTAGCGGAGCTGAACCGACGCATCGAAAAATACAGCAGGCAGCTCTGCGCTCAACAATGGAACGCCATCTGCAATGAAGCGGACGGGCAGTTACACGCTGGCCGAACGTGGAAGCTGCTCAGGCACCTGATGGACGAATCCAAGAGCAAAGACTATCAACAGCACAGACTCTCACAGATTGTCTACGCTACCACCAAGCAACTCGGAGAAGAGGAGATGTGTAAACGCTTGAACGAGCGTTACCTCCCCAGCACCCCGAGCGAAACGCACATAGACTACCAGGGACCGCCCAACCCTCTGCTCGACAAGGATATTGAAGAGTGGGAGGTTCGCAAGGCGGCCCAAGACCTCAACTGCAAGTCCGCAGCCGGCCCTGACCAAATCACCAACAAGGCCCTGCGAAACCTAAATGACGAGGCCATAACGGCCCTCACCAACTACTACAACAAGTGCTGGCGCGCCGGAACACTACCCAAGCAGTGGAAGGCAGCCAGAACAATCCTAATACCAAAGCCGAACAAGCCACCCGGCATTGAGAATCTGAGGCCCATCTCCCTCACTTCGTGTGCGAGAAAGGTATTGGAACATGTCCTAAACAACAGGTGGCAAAGGTTCCTAGAAGACCGGAACATGTACCCGCACACGATGCTAGGGTTTAGAGAGAAGCTCAGCACGCAAGACGCCATGCTGCTAATCCAGCACGAAGCCATGGACACCACCACAGTCAACACCGGGGACAACCGCGCCATCTAATTATTTAAACACTCAATTGGATTGCAGGAAACTGTATTTGGGCCTGCAGATGGGCGTTTTTGCGTGCCGTAACGCGGGCCCGGCGTCGTCCTAAGGGTTAGCCGTTACTCGGTACGAGTCATCCGCTCGCCGTGGCTGGCTGGCGAGTCTCGTGCCTTTCGAGCCCCCTCAGGACCTGATGGACGGCCCAGAGTTGATGTTCGCAGTCGTAGCTCCTCACGGCTTCTTCCAGTCGCGGCGGGATGATTCTCGATGCCGCTTCCTCCAGTTGTTTGGAGCAGTCACACAGGGTGTTGTACTGGTCGGCCGTCTCCCTACGGCAGACCTTGCACCTGTTGGTCGGGTGCGCTTCGGGTTACATTGGATGCATCAGGTCCGGGGTGGGTAGCGACCCGGTCTGTAGCTCTCTTAGAAGTACAGCCTCCGCCCGGCTCAGCCCCGGGTGCGAGAGTGGGAGAGCTCTGCGAGCCAAGCGGTAGGCCCTTGTGATCTCGCCGCAGTCCGCCATGTGGTCTATGGCTCAGAACCAGGCGGTACGGTCGGTCGCGGGGGTGCGGTTGGTAGCTCGTGCCGCCACGTGTGCCGTCTCGTTGTGGTTCGCGTTTCTCGCCGACGCGCACTCGCCCGCATGCGCCGGGAGCGATTTCATCATCAAAGCTCTAAAGGACACC